>NW_020175049.1:695081-798399 GCF_003031525.2 Neophocaena asiaeorientalis asiaeorientalis
GCCTGCGCGTCCGGAGCCTGTGCTCCGCAACGGGAGAGGCCAAAACAGGGAGAGGCCCGCCTACCAAAAAAAAAAAAAAAAAAAAAAAGAGGGGAGCGGGGAAAAGGTTAGGACACATAAAGCTACCCAATCAATAGTTAGAAATCGGGGAACCAGTCTACTACAGTCCTCCATCTTACACCTTAGAGTTGCTTATTCAGCTTACAGACCTTTTTTACCTGTCATGGAAGGTAACACTGACATCCTGCCATCAGGTAATGGTAGGTCCAAAGGAATAGAGTTAAACTACTAGCAGTTTTATTTGAACTACAGATCAGAATTTTCTCTCTAACATTTTTTAAGTTAAAATGATTATAGAGATAATAGGTAGATTTATGTTCCAAATAAAATAACCCCTACATAAAGCTCTGTGCTCCCTCACTACTCCTCAACTGTTAGAATTCTGAGACTTCTGCTTTCTTTCACGTTTTAACTTCAAAGAGGAAAATAGCTTCTCTCATATTTGCCTTTAAGTCTCAAAACTTTCAGGTTTGAACAGCAATTTTCCAATATGTGATTTCACCTAGAATACAAATCTATAAAATGTTTTCAGAGTAGTGGATTTGGGCTTTGTCCCCTGTCTCAGTCATGGGAGGAATGCTGTCAAGGGATGAGAGGAAAATGTGCTGTATATCTGAAAACCGCACAAGAAACTCCAACTCAGCAAACATGTTAGATGCTACAATGTTCTAATGAGTCCTTCATCCTCTTATCCACAGTGAGACCTCCCTTCCCCGGGGATTATATCCAATAGATGCTGTCCCAGCTCACCACAAAAACTGAAACAAAATGATGCTCCCTTATTTGAAGACACCCCAAGAAACCTTAGTAATTTCCATAAGCGGTGTCAACAGGAAGGAGCTAAAGACATTTCCTTCATAAATACCTGTTATCCCTTCCAGCACAAATTATCATAGTAATTTTCATTCTTTAGTAAAAATGTGTTTCGTAATGGAAAACTGAAATTTAAAACGTAAAGAAGGCATTTCAAGAGATAACTCCAGCTTTTATCATTTGACATTATATTGTAAGTGTTATTTCGCACAACTAAATCTTTGAAAACAAGGTTGTATTGGATATATTGACAATTCAGTCATATTATTGGGCCATAATTTACTTAATCACTAGTTAGTATATGTTTCCATGTTTTTCCTATTAAGACTATTAAATATCTATATCCATAAATCTTTTTCTACAGCATTTATTATAACTTTGAAATTAATCCCCAGAAATGGAATTTCTGGATCAAAGGAGAAAAATCATTTTAAAACTCTTGATACATATTGTCAAATTCCTTCTCAGCAAAAATGCATTAATATCCAGCCTTCCTAGCAGAATCTAAGAGTGATCATTTCCTCTCATCTTTTTCATCAGTAGTATCATCATGTGAACAAATACTTTAAGCAACAAATTTAAGCAAGATTTCTAAAATCGAAATTTTAAATGGATTCATTGTTCACTCACCAGCTGACTTAATTTGTTTTTTTGTTTGTTTTTTAACATCTTTATTGGAGTATAATTGCTTTACAATGGTGTGTTAGTTTCTGCTTTACAACAAAGTGAATCAGTTATATATATACATATGTTCCCATATCTCTTCCCTCTTGCGTCTCCCTCCCTCCCACCCTCCCTATCCCACCCCTCCAGGAAGTCACAAAGCACCGAGCTGATCTCCCTGTGCTATGCGGCTGCTTCCCACTAGCTACCTACCTTACGTTTGGTAGTGTATATATGTCCATGCCACTCTCTCACTTCGTCGCAGCTTACCCTTCCCATCCATATATATGTGTTAGCATATGGTATTTGTCTCTCTCTTTCTGACTTACTTCACTCTGTATGACAGACTCTAGGTCTATCCCCCCCATTTCAAATAGCTTAATTTCGTTTCTTTTTATGGCTGACTAATATTCGATTGTATATATGTTCCACATCTTCTTTATCCATTCATCCCATGATGGAAACTTAGGTTGCTTCCATCTCCAGGCTATAGGAAGTTTTCAACTATAATCTCTTCAAATATTTTCTCAGTCCCTTTCTTTTTCTCTTCCTTTTTTGCGACCCCTATAATTCGAATGTTGGTGCGTTTTATGTTGTGCCAGAGGTCTCTGAGACTGTACTCAGTTCTTTTCATTCTTTTTTCTTCACTCTGCTGTACAGTAGTTATTTCCACTATTTTATTTTCCAGGTCACTTATACCGCCCTGCCCTGGCAGGTGAGCAGACAAGCCTCTCAGGCTAGTGAGTGCTGGTCGGCCCTGATCCTCTGTGCAGGAATCTTTCCGCTTTGCTCTTCGCACCCCGGTGGCTGCACTCTCCTCCGCAATTACGAAGCTTTCTCCCTGCCACCCTCAGTCTCCGACAGCGAAGGGGCTACCCAGTGTGTGGAAACCTTTCCTCCTTCACAGCTCCTTCCCACTGGTGTAGGTCCCATCCCTATTCTTTTGTCTCTGTTTTTTCTTTTTTCTTTTGCCCTACCCAGGTACGTGGGGAGTTACTTGCCTTTTGGGAGGTCTGAGGTCTTCTGCCAGTGTTCAGTAGGTGTTCTGTAGGAGTTGTTCCACGTGTAGATGTATTTCTGGTGTGTCTGTGGGGAGGAAGGTGATCTCCGCATCTTACTCTTCCGCCATCTTCCTGGAACTAGCAGCTGACTTAATTTGCACCGTGACTAGCTTCCCAGTAGCTGATGCTTCTTTTAAATGAAGACATTCTTATCGACAACCTAAATGTTTGTTATAAAAGGGACGGTTAAATAAATTATGGTACATCTATATTATGGGATAATACATAAACAATAAAAAAGATTGAGGGATATCCGTGTTTCTTTTTCTGTAAACTAGATATATTACCATATATATTACTATATGTTTGCATATATAGAGTGTGTGTGTGTATATATATATATATATATATGATTAAATGTTCATAAAAATATAAAAGATCTGAAGAGATAAACACTAAACTACTGTAAACTGTCTGAACATAAAAAAGTGGATTTGATGACGGGGAGTAGGGGCATTCTTGAGATGAAAACGTCAACTTGGATTTTATTACAATGAACACATATTACTTTTGCAATTATGCCCCATTGAGAATAGATACAACACTTCTTTAGAATTAATACGTTTTTTTACAACTTACTGAGGAAATTTTATTTTACAGATTTAGAATCCATGAAAAAATGTCTAGGGGGAGATGGAAGAGGGTACTAAATTTTTACATCTACCTTTAAGATATTGTAAGATACGCCTGGCAAATTTGGAAATAAAAATGTGTCATATGTATAGTTTGGTTTGATCTTAAAGTAATACTACTTGATATGTCAACATGGGGAGAAGCAAAAAATGTCAAGAGAAAAATATTCTTGCCTAGGAGTATACCCTATCAAGGGAAGGAAGTCAAGAGTCTTCAAGAAATTAGGTTTATTGCTCTCCAACTTTCCCTTTCTCCCCACTGATTCCAAATCTTTAATAACAGTGCAAGTGGGCTTCCCTGGTGGCGCAGTGGTTGAGAGTCCGCCTGCCGATGCAGGGGACATGGGTTCGTGCCCCGGTCCGGGAAGATCCCACTATGCCGCAGAGCGGCTGGGCCTGTGAGCCATGGCCGCTGAGCCTGTGCGTCCGGAGCCTGTGCTCTGCAACGGGAGAGGCCACAACAGTGAGAGGCCCGCGTACCGCTAAAAAAAAACAAAAAAACAGTGCAAGCTGAGGATGTGGTACATCTTGGAAATGAAGCGTACATGTGAACAGGCAGGAGCTAATGCCCCACTTTGGATCCTTAGTGAATGGGAAACGCCCTCAGAAATGCAGACAATATTAGCAGTCTCCTCCTTTCTTTCACTTGTTAATTTTCTATGAGCAACAATGGCTGGGACAAATTAGCACATTTTCTTTTGGCTACAGGCCAGCTCCACCAGCCATTTCTGATCCACTATAGTGATTTACATCATCATAAGAAATAAATGTTAGTGGTGATCATTTCCTCATTCCAAGAACGGAAACCATCCACTGAATGCATGCACATTAACTCTACCGACTTCGACTGTCCCTTTGGTGGGGTACTACCAACCTATCCTCAGAGTTCAAGTGCCCTTTTCCAAGCACAGGTGCATGTAGACACCTGTGTATTCTACTACCTCTCAGTCCTAACAAGTCCCAAGGAGAACTCCTTATCTCTCTAAACTTACTCTGCTGCCCATTTCTGATGAAGACTCACCACCCTCTCAATTGCTCTGGATACAAGCTTTGGCATTACCTACTACATATTTCACCCTGATCTCCCGTATGCAACATGGGTTATATCTCTCAGCCCCACTCAGATATGCACCTGCTTTTTCTCTCCCCACAGTCAAGGTCCTAATATAGGCCCATATTTCTCGCAAGATGCTTTCTAGGGAATCTTTTGCCTCTAAGTCACCCTCTGCCTCCTACAGTTAAAGTGATTCAGCATTTCCTTTGTCAAGAATATGAGTAGATTCTCATTGATTGTAGAGTAAAATTCTGATTTCTCAGCATAATAATCAAGGGCCTACACAATGTGGTGTCTTGTCCACTGTTGGGGCCCAGCGCAGGCCACCCCCCAAATATGCCTCAATGGCATATTGATTATTTTGAATTAAACTAACTTAAGAAATGGCCATAAAGCAGAAACGAACACATGATTGTAAAGCAATTATACTCCAATAAAGATGTTAAAAAAAAAAGAAAGAAAAGAAATGGCCAATACAAGAGGGACACTTGGACTTTCCTGTCTCCCTGAAAGCAGGAAATAAATCTCCCATGTGAAAGGTCTCTTCCCTGTACCAGGAGGTAGAAGGACATGCTTGTCTCCAGAGATAGAGAATTCAGAGCTGAGAGACCTATATAAACAAACCTTGTTACCTCTTTACCACCCAAGCCCAAACTCTGCTTAAATTTCTTATTAATTAAGTGCCCAAACCAGAGTTTCTTTGTCCTGTCAATTCCTCTCAAATGAATTGTTTCACTGTCTAAAAAGTATAAAAACTGCCTGCTTTGGCCATTTCTTAGGTCCCATTTCTAGAGACCTCCATGTGCACGAATTAATTTTTCTTCTCCTGTTAATGTGTATCAATTTTATTATTAGTCTACCTACAAGAACTCAAGAGGTATAGAGGGGGAAATGTCCCCTTCCCCCAAACCGCTGTCTTTCCAACATCACTGCCGACTAGATGTACCTCCCTGGCCCACCATCTGACTCAGCAAGTAATTCACATCTCTCTTAACTTCCCCTCAAAGTCTTTCCACCATGACTCAGCTTGGAATGATCCATCTACATCCTAGTTTCTTTTCTTTTTCAGAGTTTTTTGTTTTTGTTTGTTTTTTGTTTTTAAAGAAGATGTTGGGGGTAGGAGTTTATTAATTTATTTATTTTTGCTGTGTTGGGTCTTCGTTTCTGTGCGAGGGCTTCCTCTAGTTGTGGCAAGCGGGGGCCACTCTTCATCGTGGTGCGCGGGTCTCTCACTATCACGGCCTCTCTTGTTGCGGAGCACAGGCTCCAGACGCGCAGGCTCAGTAGTTGTGGCTCACGGGTCTAGTTGCTCCGCGGCATGTGGGATCTTCCCAGACCAGGGCTCGAACCCGTCTCCCCTGCATTAGCAGGCAGATTCTCGACCACTGCGCCACCAGGGAAGCCCTCCTAGTTTCTTAAACTGAGGAACTATTCTTCCCTGAGAATGTGGGAACAGAGGAGAAACCAGGGTACAACTTAAATTTGATCACAAAGATACGGGAGGGAAACTTTATTATTTGAATTTGAATGCAAAATTCAAATGAAACTTCAGGGAAATGATAAACCTGTTTCTAGCTATTCTCTCCACCCCACTACTAGCAGCAGCAGACACGCCACAAGTTTGTGGTCACTCCTTTTTGCCCTTAGGAGTCGGCCACTGGAAATTTTTGAGAAGCACTGCTCTAGGTGGAAAGTTTTTCAACTCTTCTGTTTGACAATTCTTGCCCATTATTAGGAGCCAGCTCTTAATAGAGAGCAAGCAGCTCTTCTACAAAACATCCTAAAATCCCTCCAAGTTAAAATGAAACAAAAAACTCCCTTCTTATACTCTCAAGGCATATAATGACTATTATAAACTGGTGCTAGTCTTAGGTGGGTTTGTTAACTCCCAGTTTCTACCTGTCCACAAACCAATACATCTCAGTAAAAGCCAGGGACAAGATGGCTCAGTGCCCACTCAATGCCAGGATACAGCCTTACCGAGGTGTAGGAAAATGACATTTCCCAGAAATTGTCAGTGAACCTGTAAAAAGCCTTAGCCTCTGAGATACGAAGATATATATACTCTAAAGTAAAGGAAAACTTACTTTCACTTCTCCTAGAAACATTTCTACATGACATAAGATTAGATCTATAGCTTAACATTTCTCCTGTTGACCAAAAGTCAAGTGGGTATGTCCCAGGATAGGTACCTAGATTCATTGAGAAGGTACATGGAGAAGGGAGCATTATCTCCCTAGGTTTTTCCATCTCAAGGAGGAATGAACCCCTGACCTTGGGTACCTCTTTGTCACAAGAGGCTAGAGGCAAGGGACTGTCAAACTCCTGGAGAGACTTCATTTGCATACCAAAGGACTGTAGTCCCTTCTTTCAGGAGAGATGGGAGATAGCTGCCTTCTTCTCCTTCTATGAAGAGAAAAATTATTTTCCTCATCCCTCACCTATAGGGTATCCAGCTGCTTGCATTAGAGAGTTGACATGGTTCTCATCACATCATCCCAAGGGCCAAGACTAGGGCATAGAGGATGCTAGAGCACTTATTCACTATGAGGTATTTAATAAGCAAAAGGTGTCTCTGATACAGAACACCTCTTGTACACATTCAGCCTAAAATGAATAAACATTAATATTATAATGTTAATTAATATTAAATGTTAATGAAATGTTTATTAATATTAACGTTAATGAATATTAAAGACCTAACACAAAGCCTACAAGAATTTAAATGTAGCCATTACTTGTCTTCATTTGTGTCTTGTGCTCTTGTTGTCATTATCTCTCCCTCATAGATGCCAGCTCTCAATAGATTCATCTCCCCCAGCAATCCTCTCCTCACTCTGGTCATCCATTTCTCCCTTCTAGAAGCCTCATTCATGTTTACTATTTTGTTTGTTGTCCCAGTCATGGCGTATTGCTGCTTATTAAGTCATCATTATTTTCCAGAAGGTATCTCTTTCCCATGATGATGCAAAACCTTTATAGTGTAGTTATAGAAAGTTGGGATAGGGAGTGAGCTAACCTGGAAGAGCTGTGAAAGAGGCATGAAGTCATAAATTCCCAATCACATCTTCTTGTACTATCTCGTAGCAATGGAAAAAAAATACACTTGGTAGTAAATGAGCATGTAGGAGATGCAAGTTAGTGAGCTGTGGCTGCCTAATCCATGCTCATCATTCTCCTACTTAATATATTCATGGAAATTCTCACACCTACTTAAAATATTCATGAAACTTGCTCATTTCAGTTCCACAGTGGTCACAAAAGTTATTACAAATAGACAAGGTGGGAAAGGTAATCTGAGGCCCGAGTGTGTCTTCCTTCCTCAGTAGTGTTAGCATCTGGTCAGGAGTAGAGACTTTCTCTATATGGAATATAATGCAGCCATTACCATGTCACTGACATGGGCCAAATGTAGCAGACTTGTATATGCTGACATGGAAAGATCTTCAAGATAAACTGGTACTTGGGGAAAAATTGATTAAGATATAGAACAGAGGCTTCCCTGGTGGCGCAGTGGTTGAGAGTCCGCCTGCCGATGCAGGGGACACAGGTTCGTGCCCTGGTCTGGGAAGATCCCACATGCTGCGGAGTGGCTGGGCCCGTGAGCCATGGCCACTGAGCCTGCGTGTCCGGAGCCTGTGCTCCGCAACGGGAGAGGCCACAACAGTGACAGGCCCACGTACTGCCAAAAAAAAAAAAAAAGAAAAAGAAAAAGTTATAGAACAGTAGGTTTAGTATAATATGTGTATTTTATAGTGTAAGTAAACACACACACACACACACACACACACAGAGCCCAGACACTTCCTGAAAGAATACACAAAAGACAGTTGATAGTAGTGAAGGATCTGGATGACAGAGACCAACATTTCATTTTCCACTCACTGTTTGAATTTTTATTCTTTGTATTGTCTTCTTTATCATAATTAAATATTACAAACAGGAAAAGAAAGTGATAGAATTGCAAAGGTAGAAGGGGCATTAGCAGTCATTAGCTCGGAAAGGAGAAGTGACAAGTAAGTCGCTCAAGAGCACACAGCTATTTGGTGGTAGAACTTCGACTAGGACCAGGTCCTCGGACTCCTACTTCAGATCCCTACCCAAGTTTCTCTAACAGTATGCATACTGGCTACTATTTATTGAGAACCTACTTTATGCTGTGTGCAAGGCATTATACTAGGCACTTTATAAAGGGTAGCTTTAATTCTTTTTTTAAAAATTTATTTTATTAAAGTATAGTAGATTTACCATGTTGTGTTAGTTTCTGGTGTACAGCAAAGTGATTCAGTTATACATATATAAAATAGTTTGCATCTGCTAATCCCAAACTCCCAGTCCATCCCTCCCCCACTGCCCCTCCCCCTTGGCAACCACAAGTCTGTTCTCTGAGTCTGTTTCTGTATTCATTTGCGTCATATTTTAGATTCCACATATAAGTGATATGGTATTTTGTCTTTCTCTTTCTGACTCACTTCACTTAGTAGGATAATCTCTAGGTCCATCCATGTTACTGCAAGTGGCATTATTTCATTTTTTTTGTGGCTGAGTAATAGTATTCCATTGAACATAGGTACCACATCTTCTTTATCCATTCATCTATCAATGAACATTTAAGTTGTTTCCATGTCTTGGCAATTGTAAGTAGTGCTGCAATGAACATAGGGGTGCATGTATCTTTTCGAATTATAGTTTTTCCTGGATATATGCCCAGGAGTGGGATTGCTGGATTATATGGCAACTCTATTTTTAGTTTTTTAAGGAACTTTCATACAACTCTATAAAAAAATGGGCCAAAAACCTAAATAGACATTTCTTCAAAGAAGACATGCAAATGACCTTGTTGGAAAAATGCTCAACATTGCTAATTATTAGAGAAATGCAAATCAAAACTGCAATGAGGTACCACCTCACACCGGTAGAATGGCCATCAATAAAAAGTCTTCAAATAACGAATGCTGGAGAGGGTGTAGAGAAAAGGGAACCCTCCTACACTGTTGGTGGGAATGTAAAATGGTACAGGTTTCGTTCTTATAAGAACCCTGCAAAGAAGAGTTTGAAAGTGTCATAAGTGTCATTCACTATTCAGAACATTTTACAGCATTGAGCAAATTCCCATGTTAGAGTAAGTGGCCTGGAGTACTAGGTACTTCATACACATCATCTGAGCTTTCTCTTTCACCTTATAAAGGTAGGCATTATTGGGCTTCCCTGGTGGCGCAGTGGTTGAGAGTCTGCCTGCCAATGCAGGGGAGACGGGTTCGAGCCCTGGTCTGGGAAGATCCCACATGCCGCGGAGCAGCTAGGCCCGTGAGCCACAGCTACTGAGCCTGCGAGTCTGGAGCCTGCTCCGCAACAAGAGAGGCCGCGACAGTGAGAGGCCCGTGCACCGCGATGAAGAGTGGCCCCCACTTGCCACAACTAGAGAAAGCCCACACACAGAAATGAAGACCCAACACAGCCAAAAATAAATAAATAAATTAATTAATTAAATTCACCTCTTAAAAAAAAAAAAAAGGTAGGCATTATTTCCATTTTATAGATAAGGAAACCAGGCACCTTGGTAATGATTATACAGGTGGTACGAGATGAATCAGGGATTCTAACCCGTTTACCCAACTCCTAGATTCCTTTTATTGATACTACTTCTATTCTGCTCCTTAACACTATGAATATGAGAAGAGAACTTGATTTAAAGTTTTGGCTGGCCCCACCTCCCAGCCGCTCTGTAAGGACAGTGAACTCCCTGCGACTAGGGGCCATATATCTTTGCACCCTCAGCAGGACCCAGCACAAGACTGGTACAAGGCACGCTTCAGCAAATGTTTGTTAAATGGTATTAAACAAGACTTCTAGTTCTATGTTAAACAGTAGTTGGTGAGAGTGCAAAAAATCAAATTCCAGTCTGCCTGCCTCTAAGGCCTACGTGTTTGACCACCATGCCACACTGCTCCAGTGAAGACTCACTCACAGACTGGTGGAAGACAGCTGAACCAAGAACAATGATCTTATGCTTCAGTGACAAAATAAAAGCCATCAGACGTGGGAGAATTGTTCCAGGACCTTCATCTTCCCACCACTGAATCTCTAAATCCGTAGTCATCTTTTGTCTCATTCCTTCCTGTTACAGTGAAGGGCCTGAGGACCTCTCCTTCTCTCTGAGGCCCAGTGCCCTAGACCCCAGGCCCTCCTTTCCCTTCCATTATTCCCTTTCTCTTCTGTAGTATACATACCTGTACAGTTTGAATAAATTATAAAACAAATAACGTATGTACCTGTACCCATCACCCAGCTTCTAAAACAAATCATTTCTGAATGACAAAACCCACCATGTAGCCCTCCTCAGTCACATCTCCTTCCCCTCCCTGAGGTAACCAGTGTCATTTTTCATGCCTTGCTTTTTTGTATGGTTTTACAACATATTACTGCATCCATATACTGTATAATTTTGCACGTTGTTCAACTTTATATAAACATATTCTTTCATGAAAAAAATAATGTTTTGCTAATTGTTACGATAACTTGTCAGTTAGCTATTACCAGCAAATCAGTAGTATTGTTCCTTCATGTGATGACATCCCACTCAAAAATCATACATCTCATCGCCCAACTGTATCATCTAGCTCTTTCACTACCACACACTGTTTCGTCTGTGATTCCTGAGCCAAAATCTTCTTTCACAGCATTGCTTGCCAACATTCAAGCCCTGGTTTGCTGCAGAAGAATAAATCCTAAAAACACTTCAGATTCCAAATCCAATTCTGCCTGTCCATAGCTACTTCTCCTCTTTTAGAAAGTATTGCAAAAATCACAGAGTAAAAGGCGTAATGCTACAAACTAATTGCTGCACATCTGCCACCGCCTTACTATATTCCACAACTTACACTTACAATTCATTTATAATTGGGCTCCACATAGTTTCCAGTGATAGTTATTTTAGTTTCAAGACTTAAAATTCAACTCAACAATTATGTTCATCATTAACATTATGAAAATGCATGGCTCCAACTATACATACTAACAGAGAGCCAGTGGGAGTCAAGGTTTCAGCCTCTTGAACCTGCATTTTTCTGTTTTCCATCTTTGGGGCTAGAATCATGCTGTATATATAACTTAGCTTTATTTCCATGAAGATATTTAAATGATAAAAATATTTCTACATGGTTAAGTTTATGTTTTGCCTAACGTATATATCGCTTATCCTAAGGAGAGATATAAATAATGAATTTCTCATGAAAGTTGCATAATATCTATAGTTTCTTTAACTGTTTTATTAAGATATAATTAACATACAATAAACAATACATATTTGCAGAGTAAAATTTAATACATTTTGTCATATACATATATACCTGTGAAACCATCACCACAGTCAAAATAATAAGCATATTCATTACCCTCAGTGAACTCAATACATCTTTGTAATCTTACCACCTACCATTCTCCATTTCTGGCAATCACTGATCTGCCTTCTGTCACTAATGTTAGATTAGATTGCATTATTTAGAATTTATATAAATGGAATCACACATTATGTACTCTTTTTCTCACTCAGCTTAATTATTTTGGGATTCATCCATGTTGTGGCATATAAATAATACAAATAAAGCTTCTCTGAGTATTTGTGTATAAATCTGTGTATGGATGCATGCTTTTTATTTCTCTTGAGTGGAATGGCTGAATTATGGTAATTCTATGTAGAACTTTTTGTTAAACATTTTACATCACCACCAGCAATGTATGAGAGTCCCAGTTACTCCATACCCCCGCCAACACTTGATATGGCCAGTCTTTTTTATTTTAACTGTTCTAAGAGGTATGTAGTGTTAACTCACTATAGGTTTAATTTGGCTTTCCCTAAGTACCAACAGCACTGATGATCTTTTCACCTGCTTGTTTATCATCTGTTTATCTTCTTTGGTAAAGTGTCTGTTCAAAGCTTTTACCCATTTTTTATTGTATCATTTGTTTTGTCATTATTGAGTGTTGAATATACTTTACATATTATGGATATAAATTATTTATTAGATATATGATTTGCAAATATCTTTTTTCAGTCTGTGGCTAGTCTTTTCATCCTCTTAACTGTATCTTGCAAAAAGCAAGGCTAGTTTAACTGGGAGAGAGAGAAGAGAGAAATTATCTGCATCATTATAGATCCTATAGTCATAGAATAATGAGAATATATTATGAAAAATTTTATGCAAACTAATTTGACTGCTTAGATAAAATGGATACATTTCTTAAAAACACAACTTGCCAAACTAAAATAAGAAGAAATAGAAAATCTTAATAACTATATTAATATACAAATACTTATACATTTTCAGAAAAAATCCTCTTCCCAACTCATTTTATAAGGCTAGTATAATCCCGATAACAAATCCTTGAGGATAGTTTTTAAAATCTCTCATTAATATAGACACAAAAATTCTAAACAAAATAATGGCAAATGAAATCTAGCAATATACAAAAAGGGTAACATTTCATGACCAAGTGAGACTTATCCTGCAAGTTTGGTACAACATTCATAAATCAATTGAATTACACTAAAACAGAATAAAGGAAAAAAATATGATAGCAGTAATAAATGCAGAAAAACATTTGACAGAAATCAACACTCATTCATATTAAAAAATATCATTCAGCAAAGAAAAAATAGAGGAATTTTTTTTAAAGATTGATTGATTTTTTGGGCTGCGTTTGGTCTTCGCTGCTGCGCCTGGGCTTTCTCTAGTTGCGGTGAGCGGGGGCTACTCTTCGTTGCATTGCACGCGCTTCTCATTGCAGTGGCTTCTCTTGTTGTGGAGCATGGGCTCTAGGCGCACAGGCTTCAGTAGTTGCAGCATGCAGGCTCAGTAGTTGTGGCGCACGGGCTTAGTTGCTCCACGGCATGTGGGATCTTCCCGGACGAGGGATCGAACCCATGTCCCCTGCATTGGCAGGTGGATTCTTAACCACTGCACCACCAAGGAAGTCCCATAGAGGAACTTTTTTTCAATTTGATAAAGAGTATCTACAGAAATCCACCATCACAATTAATGATGAAATGTTAAATGTCATTCCTCTACAATTAGGAATAGGACATGTTGATTCATTTTCAGCATTACTACTCAATATTGTACCAGAGAGTCTAGCCAGTACAGTAAGTCAAGGTAAAAAGGTGAAAGGTATGAAGATTAGATTAGCGTAAGTAAAACTGTCTGTGCTTATAACAGACAATATGTCTTATAAGACATATATAAGATAATCATTGTCTGTTATAAGACAATATGATTGCTTACATAGGAACTCCTACAACTACCCTACACAAAAACCTACTGCTATCAATAAGAAAATTTAGCAAAGACACAGGATACAAGTTCAATATCCAAAAATCAATTGCACTTATACATAGTAAGAAAAATAATTGAAAAAATGAAAATTTGAAAAGTAATACCACTTACAATAGCATCTAAAAATATAAAATACTTTGGAATATATTTAACAGAAATGTGCAAGATCTCTAAACTATAAAGTATAAAATATTACAGAAAGAAACTAAAGAAGACAGATAAATTTAGGAAAAATAAATTTTATGCATGAATTGGAAGATTCAATATTATAAAGTTGCCAAGTCTGCCCAAATTCATGTAGTCAGTCTCAGCAGGTATGGCAAGCTGATTCTAAACTTTATTGAAAATACAAAGGACTTTGAATAGCCAAAACAATTTTGAAAATGAACAAAGATAGAAGAATTATACAACTTGATTTTAAGAATTATTAAAAAGCTACAGTAATCAAGTCAGTGTGGTATACGTGAAGAGCACACAGGTAGATCAAAGGAAAGAAGACAGACCAAAGATAGACTCCCATACACACAATTTATTTTCAACAAAGCTTCCAAGGTATTTCCATAGGAAAATTACATTCTTTTAGCAAATATCAATATTACTGGAAAACCTTGATACCAACGTAATACAAATTGATCCTTGACTTTTAGCCCACACAATATGCAAAAATTCACTCAAGGTGGATCACAGACCTAAGCAGAAAAGCTAAGACTATAAAACTGCTAGAGGAAAATGATAGAAAACATCTCCATATCCTTAGTGTAAGGCAAGTTACCTAAGACATAAAGCACATCAGCTATGAAAGAAAAAAATTGATAAATTGGATTTCATCCAAATTTAAAACATCTGTTCTTCAAAATACACTACACTATTAAGAAAATGAAAGATAAGCCACAGATTGGAAAAAAAATCATAATACATATACTTAACAAAAAGTAGAACGCAGGATATGTAAAGAACTCCTATAATTTGTTTTTTGAAAGTCAGACAAATTAAATAGTGGACAAAAGATTCAAGCAGGCATTTTTCAAAAGAAGGTATACAGCTCTCCAAGAAACACATGAAAAGATATTTAACATCATCAGTCATCAGAGAAATGCAAATCAAAACCACAACGAGGTACCACTGTACAGTCACTAGAATAGTTACAATTAAGAAGATCAACAATGCAGGGCTTCCCTGATGGTGCAGTGGTTAAGAATCCTCCTGCCAGTGCAGGGGACACGGGTTCGAGCCCTGGTCCAGGAAGATCCCACATGCAGCAGAGCGACTAAGCCTGTGCTCTAGAGCCTGCGGGCCACAGTTACTGAGCCCATGTGCCACAACTACTGAAGCCTGTGCACCTAGAGCCTGTGCTCCGCAACAAGAGAAGCCACCGCGATGAGAAGCCCGCGCACGGTAATGAAGGCCCAATTCAGCCAAAAGTAAAATAAATAAATTAAAAAAAAAAAAGCAACATGCTGTCCAGGATATGCAGACACCGTAACTCTTCTAGACTGCTTGCTGGTGGGAATGCAAAAAAGATGCAACCACTTTAGAAAACAGTTTGGTTAATCGTACACTTGCTGTATGACTCAGCATTTTGACTCCTAGGTATTTACTCAAAAGAAATGAAAACGTGTTCACACAAAGTATAAAAATGTTCACAGAAGTTTTTCATAATAGCCCCAAATTAGAAACAATCCAAAAAGCCATCAACACGTAAATGAATTTTAAAAGTATGGTAAACTCATGCAATGGACTCAGTAATAAAACGAAAGCAAAATAACCCCCACGACATCATGAATGAATCTTACAAACATTATGGTGAGTGAACGAAGCCAGACACAAAAGAGTGGCTACATGATTTCAATTATATGAAATTCTAGAACGGGCAAAACTAAGCTATGTTAATAGAAACCAGAAAAATCATTTGAGCAGAAAAAGAGTAGAGAGTGGGGTGATTGAGTGCATGGAGGACCTTCCTAGGTGATAAAAATATTCTTGCTTGGGGTGGTGGCTATACCAATGTATTCATTTGTGAAAACTCATTTAACTGAATACTTACGATCTGGGTATATCACCTCATGTAAATCACACCTCAAAAGTATTTTTTTAAGGGTGCCAATCAATGGGTAGAGAGAAGGACTTTTTAGGCAGGAAGACAGCTTTTGCAAAGGCTCAGAAGAAAAAAAAAGTTAGTGCTGCAAAGTGGTTTATAAATTACCTGTTGGATGTGTAATGGCCAATTTTAAATCTCTCTAACCTACCTGTGTGTGTTAACTGAATTACACACTCAACAAAAGGCTCTCAGCAGGTTCACCATATGTATATATGGTGCGGTATAGCATAAGAGTTTAGGGGTTGGGCTCTGGAACCACGAAGCCTGGATTCAAATCCCAGTAGCATCTCCCCTCTTGTTACGTAGTTGTGAAAGTCTGGGCAAATATTTGATTTCTCAATGTCTCTATTTTCATATCTCTAAACTGGAGATGATGATAGTACTTCCATTCTAAGCTTGTGAGGATTACATGAGTTAATACATGCAAAACATTTAATGCTCATCATATAATAAATATTAATTAATACTGAGGACAGAGTCTCTGTCTTATTCATCATCACTTCCTGATATGTAATAGATTCTCAACTGATATTTATTGGTTGGCAATAAAAAGAAAAGAAGTCTGGTTGTTGGATCTAGAAAACAAAGAAGGGAGATCCAACAACTACCCATGTCTCTTCTGCAGCCCCTGGGCTAGAAAATGATCTGTTTCCAGTTCTGGCATTTTCCCTACAGATGAAAGCTCCTCAACAACATCCCTAATAGCACACCCGCCAGAAGGTGGCCTTCTGTGCAGCTACAGAAGCAGAGCTAATTCATCCTAAGACCCATGCAGAATATAGAGGAACTAATCATTTTAATCTCAACACCTTTTCTTGCTTACCCAACAACATTTAATAATACTTGGGAATTAAACATTTTTGTGTACAATTCTCATTGACCAAGAAAAAATTATTTTTTATTCATTTATTCCGAACAATATACTATAAATCACAATTTTAATATGGCCTCTACTTCTCCTTAGGTAATAGAGTTGATCATAAAAAATATTTTCCAAGAAAATCCCACATGTGTATAAGTTGCTCATCATAAGTCCTCTAATCATTGTGCTACCCTGCCTCTCGGAGCCTGATTCCATTGGAACCAATCCCCTGAATCAGAATCTCTACCAAAGTCTAAAAATCACTGACCTCGTCAAGCCACCTAGTCTGCAGGAATAAAAAACTGAAACCCAGAGGGAGGAAGAGTCTTGTCCGAGGCCACACAGGTTATTGTTCATTCAACCAATACAGACGTCAATTGAACGGATGTGTAGTGTGGCAGCTCTATATGCCTTGTAATGGACACACTCTGGAGCTTCGTGAAAATAAGAATTGGTCAGAGTCCAAGATGCCAGCCTTCCTCATTCTCACAGTGCCTCAAAGGAAGAGAAGTAGAAAGGGTGCCTCTGAGAGGAAGACCAGGAAGAACTTGGAGTGGGTAAAATTGAAGATAGCTTGATAAGTTCCCTAAGTCAGTTTTATAAGGAGCTGCCTGTGATTTACTAATCCCTGTGTGCCGTGGGACGGCTAGCAGCATGTCCTGTCTTCCCACGGCTCAGTAAACAAAATAGAATTTATATCCACATAAATGGAATGAAACTTGCAAAATATACAGATGGAATGGAAGGGGATGGGCTGAGTTGGGATGGGATAGGATGGAATGGGGGAGCCCAGGAAGGGATCTGATTACCTTGAATTGAATGAAATCAAATACAATCCCATCTGTGGGGAGTGGGCAGGAATCTATATGGTCATGCATCCATACTCTCACTTTTCCCCTTGTGGCAAGAAATTCTGTGGCAAAAGATGGCATCATACACCATCTTGGCCTCTCAGCCTGAAGTAATAACCCACAGGGTCCACTAGTCCCAACCAGAAAGTCCAAGACCTCTAGTATGCCCGAACTAAGATGAAAGAGGGCACCTGAGATTAGGGAAAGAGAAACGCTGAGACTATTATAAAGTCTCACCCACAGAAACACAAAATAGAATCAGAAAGGCATCAGATTTTCAGCCTGCTCTCCCCATGCCAAAAAAAAAAAGTTTCTGACCACTTTCTGAAGGCAACGGTTATGTGGATGAATACAATATTCCTTACTTGAAGAAAACAGACCGATCAACACTTCACATTGAAGAGAGAAGGTGTGGAAAAATGGGCTCAGGATGGAGTCTGGGCCCTGGTCCACTCCCATCTTGAGCTAAGACTGAGGACAGCACCGCTGCCTGTATCTCTGCCAGGACCTTCATAAACCTGAAATCTAAGGCTGGGGTTCATCTTTATCTCAATGAGCACCACGCTCACCCACTCTCCTTTCAACCTCTATGTTCACGGGCCAGCTCATTCCCCATCCCGGTCTAACCTTCTTTTTCTGGGACTCAGTACACGCTCAATAAACCTTGTGCCCACCCTGTTCTCCCTAATTTGCCTAACCACTATGCCCTAGTACATAATATATGGAGAATAAATGTTAATGTCCTTATCCTTCTTGTTCAGATAGCAAAAGAAAATCAGTCCCTGGCTTGTTGTAGCATCACACGATGGAAAACTCCGCAGTGGAAGAGGATGAGTCTGTTAATGGTTTGACTTTAGGTTGGTGATTTTCTGTGGGAACGAAGCAGGGCAGCAAATCGGGGGATTGGGCTTTTATTCACACCTGCACACTGACAACTTAGAGGCCGTCGAGGCCATTCTCTGTAACCTGTCAGATTCTACATTGTCATTCAGTCATTGGACAAAGCTGCTGAATGACACCTTCGTGTAACAGGAACTGTCCTAGTCACTGGGGAGTGAGGTGATTTGGACATCCAGCACACAGAGTGGCACATAGGTGCTATTCCTCACTTCACAGAATCTTCTATGACTATTACATTCACTACTGTTATTGTCAGGTCTGCTCATGGCCTTCCCTATTCTTAGGCCAGGGATTATTCTCTGAGGCTGACAACAGTGACCTTTATAACATTGAACATTATGTTAGGTGGGATACTTCCTTCTAGATTCAGTGAATCATTTAGAGGATGGTTTTCAGGTCTTTCAGAGAGTCACAGAGAAACCATTTGGAGCATGACTGCAATCCATCAGGATCAAGCTAAGGAGACTTTATTAACACCTATGTAGGGCTTCCTCCCCTTGGATTTGCCAACTCCCCTAAGATTTGCAAATTATCTCTTCTATTGCTTCCCTGACATTTGACTCTAATAGACTGAGAAGCAACAGCATCTTAGAAAACAGAGTCTTTCTTATCAAAGTAAATCAGGTCAAGAAAGTGCAAAAAGCAAAAGAATCCTGAAAGGAATGGGAAAGCATGAGTGCCTTTTATCATCTCTGCCAGTTATCACCAACCCAATGTCCCCCTCCCACACATTAGACTTTTCTTCCAGATGACACAAAGACTCCACCTTGCTTTTTTCAATTTCTTTTGGGACCTTTAATGGAGATTTCTAGCTCCTGCTGGGGCACACCAGAGCTCAGAAGTCCTATCCACCCTGCCAACACCTACAAAGACAACAAGTCAGCTGGTCAATAATTCAGCCTTCAGATGAGGCCCAGCCTGTGGTCCCACCTGCTGCTTTGCTACTAAATACAGCTGGTCCTGAGCAATAGTGGGAAGCAAAATATTGATGCAAGTGATCTACCATCTTCTATCAAAGTAGACCCCACAGGTATCCTATCAAACTTTAGGGAAATTAAAGAAAAATGGCTACAGGTCTTTTGACAATCCTGCCATCAGAGATGAGATCTTTGACCCCTCCCCTTGAATCTAGGCAGGTTTGTGACTTACCTCTAACCAATAGAATGTGATAGAATGGAGACTCTGAGACCTCTGAGGCTCGGTCAGAAGATGTAATACAGCTTCTGCCTTGTTCCCTGGGACACTCACTTTTGGATCCCTGGGATTTCACGTAAGATGTGCAACTTTCCTGAGGTTGCCATACCGTTAGAAAGTCCAGGCCACTTGGAGAACCCACACATATGTGTTCTGGTCAACAGCAGGGCTGAGGTCCCAGATGATGGCCAACATCAGCTACCAGACATGGAAGTGAAGATGCCTTCATATGATCCCTGTCATTTAGGGGTGAGACAAGCCATTCCCACTGTCCCTTATCTGGAATTTCTGACCCACAGAATCCATGGGCATGATAAAATGGTTGTTTTCAGCTATGGAGTTTTGCATTAATTTGTTAGCAGCAAGAGTAACTGGGACATACAAATGAACTTATTTACGGAACAGAAACAGACTCACAGATTTGGAAAACAAACCTATGATGACCCAAGGGGAAACCTGTGGGGGAGAGATAAATTAGGAGCTTGGGATTAACATATACACACTACTTTATATAAAATAGATAACCAGTAAGGACCCACTGTATTGTGCAGGGAACTCTACTTAATATTCTGTAGTAACCTATATAGGTAAGAATCTGAAAAAGAATGAATACATGTATATGTATAACTGAATCACTTTACTCCTGAAACTAACACAACGTTGTAAGTCATCTATACTCCAATATTTTTTTTTTTTAAAAAAGGAGTAACTGGGACAAACAGTGTGTGTAGGGTTTAAAGTCAAACAGGCTTGCATGTAAGTTCCAGCTCTACCTGCTATGTAGAGTTAGCAAGCGACTCAAACCTCCCTGAACCTGTTTCCAGTCTGTAGAGTAGTGATGATAAAACTCCTAAGGGAGTTTTTGTGAGGAATCAATGAAAGTATATGGAAATTGTACTCCATCCACGGGTGTGTTCCCATTTTCCCCTGCTACTCTTCCCTCCTCCTCAGACCTGACGTGCCAATTGGTTCATCAACCGTTGCTGTCAATGGTGCTAGTGAAACTAACGTATTATCTTTCATCTAAAATCTAATTCATTTATATAAATAAAAAGCAGCTGAAGGGCATGCTTGCTCAAAAAAGAGCTAAAAAGAAAAAGGGTTTTCCTCTTCCTGGCTGACTGACAGGAGGGACTTCAGTCAGTGCTGAGATTTTTATCATTATTCTAATTAGAAGCCAGCTAAAAGCCAGTTTCCTGTGGGCTCTGCTAGATTTCAGTGCTTCTCAAAGTTCAGTGGACATAGGAATCAACTGGGGTCTTGTTAAAATGTAGACTTTGATTCAGTGGCTCCTAGGTGAAGCCTGTGATCTGTATTTCTAATGATCTCCCAGTTTACGTTCTACCAACAACACTTTGATCAGCAAGGTCCTAAAAGACCGTATGAAAGGATAGTATTGATTATTCCATAAATAACTCTGCCCCCCACTCTGCAATAATTCATTTTCAGCTCCACTCCAATTAGCATGACTTGTGGTTGCCAAATCCGGAACCTGCCTCCTTGCAAGGGCCGCTCCCCTGGCTTCAGCCTAACTAGTCATGGACGTCTTCAGCGTCTTGAGGGTCCTGCAATACCCTAACCTTTTCTCCCCAGTCAATTTCTCATGCAATGTTTACAAGAAGCCAGTGATCAGGGATGATTCCGCCCTTTCACAGTTGGGAGAGGGTGAAGGAGAGGCTATGGTACATCACTGTAATCCAGTTCCTCTAACTTCAGGCACAGTGGTTTCCCACTCAGCTGTGGTACACCAGGGTAGTGACATCAGCTTACCATGGGGGAGAACATGTCTAACACACCACAACTCACCCAAGTGTTACCAGGGCTATTGGTTCGCAACTATTTGGGAAGACATACTTAAGTGAGAAAGTATGAGAGATTCATCTCTGCTGTCTTATGTAACCTTAGTTAGTGATATGGGGAAAGAAAAGAAACCTATATGGAGCATTTACTATGTACTGAGGGTTCTGCTATGTGCTTTTCCTGCATTATACATTGTAATACTCCTAAGACATTCCAGGGTGGATGCTATTAACCTTGTTTTGCAGATGAGGAAATGCAGTCTCAAAAGCATTAAGTGAATTTGCTCAAACTCATGAAGGAAGAAGTGATGGAACAGGCTTCAAGGCAGGAGTGTCTGATTGTGAAGTTGTCCTGTTAGCATCTCTTGTTTCTAGGCATAACGTTTTATTGAAGAAGTGCTATGTCAGTCAATGAATTCGTGCAGATTTGATGGAATGGTTTGATTTATTGACAGATTAGTTGATATGGCTGGTAGGGGGGTCAATGTATCTTTTGACCAAGTCAGCCCCATAGCTGACTTCCATGGGTTCAAGTCTGCTTATAATTGATGGGGCTCAGAGCTCTGGTGAGATGGTCTCACTTGTTGGGTTTGGCTCCTAAATACAGGGGTTCTCAGTAAAGGCAGCAAGTTTGTGGGCATTGTAAGCCTTGCAATGTAAATTGATTAGAGTCTTTTATTCTGCACTTTCCTCAAATTTGAGTCTTGGTATATTCTGACTGAGGCTAAGTTTCTCAATCTAGCAAAAGGGAGAGAGAACAACTTTAGCCCAGAATTAAATAGAAAACAAGTCAGGATTTATCAAAGTTGGATACAAGATGGCAGCTTGCTGTGGGACCTCTCAATGGCAAGGAGAAATGGCGTAAGAGATGGCCTTATTTATCCCAAGATTTGTATGTGGGTCTTTCATTTGCTCACTGT
This sequence comes from Neophocaena asiaeorientalis asiaeorientalis, assembly GCF_003031525.2. NCBI lineage: Eukaryota > Metazoa > Chordata > Mammalia > Artiodactyla > Phocoenidae > Neophocaena > Neophocaena asiaeorientalis. Next base: position 717,321 of record NW_020175049.1, read on the forward strand.
CTTAGGTTTCAAGGGACAGATTCAAGCTAGCTTAAGACAAGGAGTGTTGGTTGTAAGGAATCGGGAGTACTTCACAGAAGGCAATGATGGGAAAGACAGCTGAGCCACATAAGAACTGGAAAATCTATGTGCTGCTAGCCGCTCTGTCCATCCAACTGTTGCTCTCTGGAGACATATGGCCTCTTTTTTTTTTTTTTTTCCTGTACGTGGGCCTCTCACTATTGTGGAGCACAGGCTCTGGACGCGCAGGCTCAGCGGCCGTGGCTCACGGGCCCACCCACTCCGCGGTATGTGGGATCTTGCCGGACCGGGGCACGAACCCGTGGCCCCTGCATCGGCAGGCAGACTCTCAACCACTGCACCACCAGGGAAGCCCCACATGGCCTCTTGTATCTGCTAGAAATTGACTACATTCTCTTTTTTTTCTTTCTCTCTCTGGACCATTTTCTCTACAAGGCTCTTCCTTCCTGAAACCTCGTAATATCCGTCTTCATGGAGCTCTGCGTTGCCATAATACTGACTCTATTTGCACCTTGACCTGACATCTCCCTTGCCCATGGCCATCTGACAACATCTGGGTCTCTTCGTTCAAGTTCTGAAGACAGAATCTGATATTCATTCAGGGTCAGTTCTGACTGAGAGTGGAAGTCACCTCATACAAACATTATTCTATCCTTTCTGGACTCTAGGGTGGCAGGAGGGTTTGGGGAGGCACTTCCAAAGAAAGGAGAATGACCTTAGCAGACTCCCCAAATACATTTACTACATACCTGAGAGGATGAAGGTAGAAATAGCTTAGGTAGAATCTAGCCTAAAACCTCAAAGAATCATAAACAGAACAGAACAAATAAGGTTCTAGTACCCCCTCAAGTATTTATATTCTATGATTTTTTTTCTTCTCTTGTACAAACCATTTTCGTATGTGAAATATACATCTCACGTACAACACTCAGACTGGGTTTGAATGCCAGTGGTGTGTCCCATAAGCTCTATATTTTTATCAGTAAAATGAGGGTCTTTTTCCCTGACTTCCTAGAATAGTGAGAACCTGCTATGTGCCAGGCATTGTGCTCAACCCAGGAGACATGATCTGTGCCCAAGAAGCCAGTATAATTGCAGGGGAAATAGATCAGTTCAAACAAATAATTATTCTACCACAGAGTTTTCAAGGTGTGGTCAGATGACTCCCCATTTATGGTGGAGCAATGGGACTCCAATATTAGGATACACAAGAATCTCCTGGGGGTTTGCCTTAAATGCATATTCCCAGGCCTCACCCTAGATATACTCAGCCAGAAGTTCTGGTGTTGGAACCCAAGAACGTGTATTTTAAGCAAGCCCCCAGGAAATTCCAGAGTGCAATGTTTGAGAACTGCTGCTCTATCTCCGAAGAGTCACAGTTGAGGCCATGCTGTGGCCGTAGGGATGGGAGGCTCTCTGCATAAAGTATCTAGAGAAGGCTTCTCCAAAGGTGACCTTTTGAGTTGAGTCCCAAATGTGTTTGCCAGGAAGAGAATGGGAGTAAGAGAACTCCAGGCAGAGGGAAAGCAAAAGCCCAGAAGCATAAAAATGTTGACAGGTTTTGAGGGGGCAGAGAATAGATGTTCCATCTAATTGGAACATTAAACTTTTGTAGAAAGAGTGGCAGGATATGAGACCAGAGCCAGACTGGGAAAGACCAAGTATGCAAGGCTTAAAAATAAAAGGTTCAATGGGGCGGGTCTTCCCTGGTGGCGCACTGGTTGGGAGTCCGCCTGCCAATACAGGGTACACGGGTTCGTGCCCCGGTCCGGGAGGGTCCCACATGCCACAGAGCGGCTGGGCCCGTTGGCCACGGCCGCTGAGGCTGCGCATCCGAAGCCTGTGCTCCGCAACGGCAGAGGCCACAGCAGTGAGAGGCCCGTGTACCGCCAAAAAAAAGGTTCCTGGGGTCCTCTAAAACAGTTTCTCTGTATTTTCCTTTAATATTGTAGGGAAGGAACAATAATTTCTCCTCTACCCTTCTAGGTTCTTGGGGGAGAACGCCTTATAATTAAAGACAGATTAACAAGAGAAAAAGGGAAGTTTAATAGCATGTACACCTCCTGTACGCATGGGAGAGATACAGGAAAACTGACTAACTCCCGAAATGGTCCAAACCACCACTTTAGGTACCATCTCCAGCTAAAGACAAAAGATTGAGTGGGAGGCAAGTTTGGGACATTGTCAGGCAAAACACAGTAAACAAAGGTAAGGTTTTTTTATGCAGATTTAAGTCCATTCCTTCTCCACTGATAAATTTCTAGAGATTCAGTCATTCTTATTTTCTGGGTTCAAAGAGGAAGACACCCTTACAAATGGAAATTTCCCTTATAAATGTAAATGTCTCTTATAAAAGGGTAACTTCTTTTTTCAGAGCTTCTCCTGTGTCTGCTATTTCTTAAAATAATCAACTTAAAATAATTCTTATGTCAAAGAGGTACATTTTGGGGTGGCAAACTCTGTTCCCCTTTCATATCACTTCTCTGAAATTTACTTTTCCTGCCATTGCCCTGGCCCACGAAAGGCCTCCAGAATCTCAAAGCAACTGCTCATCCAACACTACTGTTAAAACAATATAGAGACAGAGGGCCTGGAGCTGGTTACAGATAATGTCACTGACAGGAAGGAGAATTGAAATGCATCCCGAGGGACTTCCCTGGTGGTGTAGTGGTTAAGAATCCGCCTGCCAATGCAAGGAACACAGGTTCGAGCCCTGGTCCAGGAAGATCACACATGCCGCGAAGCAACTAAGCCTGTGCACCACAACTACTGAGCCTGCGCTGTAGAGCCCGCAAGCCACAACTACTGAAGCCTGTGCACCTAGAGCCCGTGCTCCACAACAAAGACAAGCCACAGCAATGAGAAGCCCGCGCACCGCAACAAAGAGTAGCCGCCGCTCGCCGCCGCTAGAGAGAGCCCGCGTGCAGCAACGAAGACCCAAGGCACACAAAAATAACTAAATAAATTTATTTTTTAAAAAAAAAGAAAGAAAGAAATGCATCCCAAGATCTGTCAGCTCAGGGAAAAAGGAATCCATTCCTCAACCTTCTCTGGAAAGCCTTAGCAGACTGGGATTGCTTTGGCTGGAGTAATCGGAGTAATCGTTCCAAGAGCTGCTTTGTTTCCCTGCCAAACTGGAGAGGCCGGTATTCTCCAACAGCTTCCTCCCCAAGCAGGAATATCAATGACCTTGAGCCAAACTTCCCTACTGCCTGCTGCCCTCCAAGGACCTGGCATTTTCATTTCAAAGTCTTCCAAATAGCCACATACAGTTAGATTAAGGGCAAAAACCCACACCCAGAAATGTTCTTTCTTTTTTTCTTTTAATGTCAATAGGGACAATTTGCTTTTAAAATAGTCACCTAAGGTATGATTGATAGGAAATTACTACTTGTCATTTCCGGCTCTGTGGGAAATGTCATTCAGTCAAACTTAACTAAGCCTTTTATTTCCCGTACTTGCACCCCCATGAACTGGGGCCTGTCAGCCGCTCGTTCCAGAAACAGCAGAGAGCTTGAGTACCCTGCGGTATTTTTCATAGAGCAATTCGTCCAGCCTAACAGATCAAATTTCCAGGTCTCTTTGTTCTCTCTTCATAAAAATATACCCCTCCCAGAGCCGCACGTCCAAGCCTATTTCGGTACCAGTTAGAACAAAGAGCAAGGGCGTAATTTTTTGCCTTTCCTTCTCTTCACCAACTCTATCCACCACCTCCACCCAGCAACACCCCAGGAACCCTAGGCTTCCTAAGGGAATCAAATAACTTTCTGAAGTTCCAACATTTCCTCTCTCACCCTTCCAGCATATAAGATTTTCAGGAGCCTGCTTTTAGGGCCAGGAGAGATTTTCATACAGACAGTCTGGGTATGTACATGATCAAGAGCAAAATCCAGCCTGCCAGGGCTCACATGAAAGGCAAGGACGTTGGAATCAGAATGACCAGGTTTTAAATTCTAACTCTCCCAGATACTAGCTGTGTCACCTTGACCAGTATTATTTTCCTAATGAAACCCCAATTTCCTCACATAGAATATGGAAATGATATTAACATCTGTCCTGTTTTAGAGTGAGAAGTAAATAAAATAATTGTAACAGACACTGTTGGTTGCCTGTTACATTCTCAATTTTATTATCCCCTGGCACTTTTATTTTCGAGGCTGGAAGAACTTAATACTCATTTTACCTTTCTTCCTTTCAGTGAGGGATGACCAGGTAACAGAGTTCTAGGCAGTGGGATATATGCAGAAGTCTGAGGGAAGGTTTCTGCTTTCCTAATAAAAGGGATAGATGAAGCTGACTCTTTCCGCCTTTCCTCTACTTCCTGCTTTGAACAAAGATGTGATGTCTGGAGCTGCAGGAGCCATCTTGTGACCAAGAGAATCTGAGTCATCATCCCTGACATCATCAAGACATTGAACCCATGCTGAAGTCATCAATTCCAGATTTCTCATGATGTGTAAAATTGAGCCTCTTTATTTAAGCCACCACAAGTTGAGTTTTCTGTTTCTTATCACCAAATGCATTCTTTTTTTTTAATAGATATTTATTGGAGTATAATTGCTTCACAATACCATGTTAGTTTCTGTTGCACAACAAAGTGAATCAGCCATAAGCATGCACATGTCCCCATATCCCCTCCCTCTTGAGACTCCCTCCCACCCTCCCTATCCCACCCTTCTAGGTCATCACAAAGCGTCGAGCCAATCTCCCTGTGCTACGCTGCTGCTTCCCACCAACTAACTATTTTACATTCGGTAGTGTATATATATCAGTGCTACTCTCACTTCGCCCCTGCTTTGCCCTCCCACCCCATGTCATCAAGTCCATTCTCTGTGTCTACCTCTTTATTCCTGCCCTGCAACTAGGTTCATCACTACCATTTTTTTTTTTTTTTTAGATTCCAAATGCATTCTTGATAGGAGTAAGTGATATATATAAAGTAGCTACAGTAGTCACCAGTGTTTGATAAATATTAGTTAACTATTCTCTCCTCACTCCCCATACCTCTTCTCCTCAAAATGTAAAATCCTCATCTGTATCATTGGGTTATCACATTTAGGGTGGGATTTGGGCCCAGAATCTGAATCCAGATTGCCTTTCAAGACCTCTGTAACCTGTTCCTTCCTTCCAAGGCCACCTGCACACTGCTGTCAGAATCCCAGTCAACGCCAATCAAGCCAGTTAGTTATCCCCTACACGAGTCATGCTTGTTCTGCCCCCAGTGTTCCACTCTCCATTCCCGCCTTCCCTCATTCTCTTCCCTGTCCTCTCCTTCAGCCTGCTTGAATCTTCTCCATCCTTCAATTCCAGCTGCAGCCAACCGTCCCCCTGAGATACTTTTTCTGATATGGCCACAGCCAAGAACAAGAAGAGTCGTGTGGTAAAACATGGTGGCCCATTTGGCAATAGCAATGGGCAGACAGGAAAACGTGGCTAGTCAAGGGAGCCCTTGGAAAAGAGGGATCCAGAGTCTTTATGTCAATTACAAAAGACAAAGTTCTACAGGGTAGTTGCAAAGCAGCTGTCAGGGCTTGACTTCTGCTCCTGTAGTCATGAAAATAAAAGAGCTGGAGAGCCAGGGTCAACCAGAGGCTGCCCTCAAGGTGGCAAGAAGAGGCATCCAGGGAGTGTGGGAGAGAAAGACAGGAAGCACAAAGCAGGCAGAAGCCCTGGGGCTCCACGAGGTCCTTGGCCAAAGAAAAGGGGGATTGAATTGCCAAAGCTTTGGAAGACTTCATCCCCACCTGCCACAATCCCTCAGTACAGAAGGGGTGGTGAATTACTGGGTGGTTAGCCAGATAAACAATGAAAGATAACAGGATAGCCCATATTGGCCCTTCAGGTAGAATTCCTGGGGCAGGTCAGAAGCTGCCTACAGACCAGTTGTGCTCATCTTGAGTAAATTGTGACACCTACTGGTTTACAAGGGAGAAAACGCAGACTTCAGGGTTCAATAGAAAGTTGCCTGGTGCTGACCTAGTGCAAATGACTCCCAAATGGACTAGGTTCTTTGCTAATGAGATAGTGTGTGTCCTAGAGCTACTATGGCCACATGCAGATTCAGCTTTCTAGGGCCAGAGTTGTTTCCAAAGTTCTGGAAGAACAATAGAAGTAAGTGGGTGAGCCACTCTGCCAGGAAGTTGTCACAGAGGTGGACTGAGCACAGAGACTTGATTTTAGATTCTACCATTACTTTTGCCTCTTCGCGGCCTGGGAATATTAAGCAAATCACTTCTTTTGTTTTGTTGTTGTTATTTATCTTTTTATAGGTATTCATTATCTTTATTCTACCTACCTTACAGTTTTATGTGTAAGAAATCAAAAGAAATGTGCTTAGCAAAGCCACAAATGTGTTTTTGTTTTTCAAGTGTTATTTGAGCATCTAGCACATGCTAACTACCACAGTACATATACACATATACGTACACATATACGTACACATACAAAAGGACAATTCGTTCAGAAGGAATACTAGGTGAGAGTGTGAACGCTGGGGAGCTGCAAAGTAGCCTGGGAATATTAAGCAAATCACTTTTGTTTTGTTGTTGTTATTTATCTTTTTATAGGTATTCATTATCTTTATTCTACCTACCTTACAGTTTTATGTGTAAGAAATCAAAAGAAATGTGCTTAGCAAAGCCACAAATGTGTTTTTGTTTTTCAAGTGTTATTTGAGCATCTAGCACATGCTAACTACCACAGTACATATACACATATACGTACACATATACGTACACATACAAAAGGACAATTCGTTCAGAAGGAATACTAGGTGAGAGTGTGAACGCTGGGGAGCTGCAAAGTGTTGCATTGCTTTCAGGCTTTGGGTAGATGGGCAGGAGTGGGCAGAGTGGAGCTGGAGAGAGGAGTTAGGAACCAGATAATGAAGAGCCTTACAGGCCACGCTAAGGAATCTGGATTTTATTCAGTACACAATGGGAGTAGCTGAAATATTTCAAAAGGGGTAATATGATCACAGTTGCCTTTTAGTTAGGTCATTCTAGAAGGACAGTCAGAGAGCAGCTGGGAGATCAGTGAAGAGACTTTTGGAAGAGTCCAGACAGGTAATGGTAAAGACCTGACTTAAGGAAATAGAAGAGATGAGAGGCCTGAGTGAATTAAAAATATAATTAGGAAGCACTATCAACAAGACTTACGGACCAATTTAACGAGGGGAGCAAAAAAGAGCAAATGATCCAGAATTTGATTTGGGTGATCAGGTAGATTATTGAGCCATGCACTGATTCAAAGAACAAGTTTCCAACAAGAAAAGGCCCAGCAAGGTTCTGTACATACTTCATCCGCGGTTTCTACGCAGCCATGTTGACCCTGTTTCTTGATATTATGGAACACGTCATTTCCTCATGCACAGGCGCCCTGAAGGTTTATACAGTCATCCCAAACCTTTGTTTTTCATTTCCGAACAACTCGCATATTGATCTGGCATTGCCATTGGTTCCCTCCAGCTTCCCAAGGACTTTGTCACATGGTCAAGCTGCCTACCTTCCCTAGCTTTTCCCTGACCTGCCAACCTCTCCAACAGGGTGACTCAGACCATCAAGCAAACAAGTCTCCAATCAGCAGCTTCACGAATGGAGCTGGAGCTCAGAGCAGAATCTGTGCCAGATGTCTACATTTGAGAATAATCAGCACAGATTTTGTATAAGGGCAGCACTGAGAAGAGTTGAACTCACCCAGGGTAAGAAGACTACGGCAGAGACGAAACTCTGAGGAACAAGAACTATTAAGAGGAGAGCAAAAGGCAGAGGGAGAGGAGCTGGTGAAGGTCTGAGCAGGAGCCAGAGACATGGGAGGAAAATCATGAGAAACTCGAAGGAGGAGGGAATTGAACAAGCTGTGCTCAGAGGCATCAGGCACCACAGAGAAATCAGGACTGAAATCTGAGTTGGAGCGGGAGGGGTTGTGGGTGTCTGGTGGGTTTCTGTGGACTGTGGTGGGAGCAGTAGAAGATGAAGTGAGGAAGTGGAAATGAAGTTTTGTGAAGGCAACTCTTTCCAAAAAATCGTGAAAGAGAGAAAGAGAGATGGGGCAGTAGCTAAAGATAGAATGAAAGTATCTTGGGTTTTTCTTCCTGAACATGTGTGCGTGTACTGAAACAGCATGTAGTGAAGTGCACATATTGTAGTTCAAGTTCTAGAACCAGTCCCAGCTCCACACAAGAGCTGTGTGACCTTGGGTATATTCCTTAACTTCTCGGGATCCCATTTTACGCATCTGTGAGGTGGAGATAAGAACAATACTAACTATGCAAGGCTGTGAGTATTAAATAAGTTACAAGATGGCAAGTGCATAGATAGTGCCTGACCCATTGTAAACAATAAATATTAGCTGGTTTCGTTGTTGGTATTCCTACTTGATAATAAGAAAGAGCATTAAAAGTAGACACTGAATGGGCTTCCCTGGTGGCGCAGTGGTTGAGAGTCCGCCTGCCAATGCAGGGGACACGGGTTCATGCCCCGGTCTGGGAAGATCCCACATGCTGCGGAGCGGCTGGGCCCGTGAGCCATGGCCACTGAGCCTGCGCGTCCGGAGCCTGTGCTCCGCAACGGGAGAGGCCACAACAGTGAGAGGCCCGCGTACCGCAAAAGAAAAAAAAAAAAAAGCAGACACTGAAGATACAGGAAAGATAATGAATTAGTGATGGAGCAAAGTTCCTGTGGAGGCAGAAGGAGATGGAGCAGAGCATGGAGAGGGGTGGCAGCCTTAAACAGGAGGAGGGACCACCCTCCTCGCACGCAAAAAAAAAAAAAAAAAAGCAGACACTGAAGATACAGGAAAGATAATGAATTAGTGATGGAGCAAAGTTCCTGTGGAGGCAGAAGGAGATGGAGCAGAGCATGGAGAGGGGTGGCAGCCTTAAACAGGAGGAGGGACCACCCTCCTCGCTTCCACTGGGAGAGTCAGAGGAAAGCACCAGTGGGGCTCAGATTCGGATGTGTTTGTCTTAGGGAACCAGGGTATGGAAGGTTGAGAGAGCCTCTATTTCAATCTGTCACGTACAAAACAAGTTCATCTGCTGAGAATGAAGAAGGAAGTGATGAGATGGGGAGATGGTTGGCAACAGAAGAGTGAGTTAGGAAGGCCTGATCTTCGTGCTACGAAGAGTGGAGAAAGAGCTATGGAAAGTGTAGGGCTGAGGTGTGGATCTGGGGAAGCGTCTGAGATTCTCCCAGGGCACCAACCTGTGAATTTTCTTGGTGCTCTCAACAGCCTGTGGAGAAGTGGAAATGACTATTGGTTGGATTGCTCCATGGTTGAGACTTTGCTAAGAGGCTGCGACAGAAAATTAAAGGGACAAGGACATTTAGAGTAGTGAAGTGGTAGACCAGAAAGTCCAGGCTGGAAGGTGAAAGTGGAGGATATAAATATAGGAGAGGAAGAAAATGGGACATCAAAGGAACTGAGGTCTCAACCAGTAGGCACACTGAAGTGAGGTAATGACAGATGGGCAGAAAGGAGCTGGTGACCAGAGGAGTTGAAAATGGGTGTCATCGATTAAAGAAGACCACAAATCCTTTGCTGTGCTGAGAGGTGGAGTCTAAGTTCCCTCCTCTTGGGCGTAGTGATTAGTTTAACCAGTAGAATGTGGTATAAGTGATGATCTGGCTGTCACAGCCTGGGTGATGAGAAGCCTTGTAGCTTCCACCTGGACCTCTTGGAACACTTGCTCTTTGAGTTCTGAGCAGCCTTATAAGTCCAGTTATTCTGAGGCCACCATGCTGAGACACCACCTGAGGAGGCCACAAGAAGAGGTCCTGAGGCTACAAGAAGAGAGAGGTGTCTAGCCAGCCCTCTGCCATTCCAGGCCCAGTTGTTTGAATCACGCCGCTGAGGCCTCGGATGTCATGGAGCAAAGACCAGTTGTCCTTACTGGGTTTTGACCACCTTGCAGATGCAGGAGAAAAACAAATGATTGTTGCTGTTTGGGGTGGTTTGTTAAGCAGCACTAAATAACCAGAAAAATTGGAGTTAAGCTTTTGGAGGTGGTTCAGTCTAGGCTGAAGACAAGAGCCAGGGAAGAGCCATGATGACATGGGTGGGAGAAGAAAATAAAAGTGAAACTTGCCAGGGTCAAGAAAGCCACACAGGAAAAAGAAATCCTCACTCAGGACACAGAGAACACCAGATCACAGAGGGGGGATGAAAAGAGACTTGTCAGATGTGCAAACCCAATAAGAGAATAGTTTCTTTCTCAAGTACCATAGAAACATCTATTTTTATTTGCACACACTTAATAGGTATCAATCTAACTGTTCATGCAAACTGGTCCCAAGGAACATACTTGGCAAGTATTTAAATTTAGAGTGTATGATGTTGCCCTATAGGTATGGTGATCATTCTATAAATGTGAAATGATAAATTGCATTTCTTTAAAATGGTGTTCTTAAATACAGATGTTCTATTACTCAACTGATTCCACCACCGCCCCCTCAACTCCCACGTATTGCCACATATAGTCCTGGTTCCCTTGTGATGAAAAATATTCAACAGGTTTGTGTGGAGCATCTGCTATGTGACAGACTCTGTTGTTAGGTATCGGACTTAGATTTGTGTTCATGGAATAATGTCCATCTTTGGGGACTGTAATGGAGGTGTTTATCAAGCACTGACTATATGCCAGGTCGTCTACTGTGCACTTACAAACCTTATCCCAATCAAACAGCGACAACGAGTAAGTTCTATTTCAGGCGGGGCTCAATCAGAGAAACAGAACCACTATAAATATAGAAAAGGATTTTTTATATGCATTTGACCTTACGAAATCATGAGAGCTGGTTGCCTTCTGATGCTGGAGCGTGAAGTCCTTAGGGGAGGTAGTCAGGAAGGGAAGATGAATATAGACTGGGGGTGAGAAAGAATGAACTGAAACCCACAAGAATGGACTGAAATCATATCAGGTTTTTTGCTTCTGATCTTGTCCTGCAGGTGCCAGGGCCTTGTCCGGAAGCTAAACCAGACACACCTGGCCTAGGGGTCAGAGCTGTGAAGGAGGATCTAGCAGAGGGGAGAGTCAGTGCCAGCCTGGTTACTACTTCCCACCAATCAGGTGAGCCAGCAGGTAAGTGACAACGTGTGTGAACTACAAAATGCCTGCTGCTTCACTTGCACTTGGCAAATCTCCCAGTGGAATCTCTGCCAGGCAGGGCCCACTCTAACCGGAAACATACGAGAAGGGGAATTCTGGGAAATGTAGTTCAACCCCACCAAGTTGTACCATTATAAGCCACGACAGATACTATTCAAACAACAGCACTGTAGTAGTGGTAGACACTACCATCATCCAGATTTTAACAACGGCAGAAACTGAGGCTCTGTTCTCAGAAACTGATGCTCTGAGCATACAGACTTGGACCTGCTTGATGCCAAAGCCTATATGTTGAGCCATCACACAGGCATTCTTTGCTTCCACTTCAGGAAAGTTCAAAATGCTGGGCAGACAACAAAACACTTCCATCTCTTAAGCTCCCAGTTTGGCCCATAGGTAGGCAAGGGACTCGGGACCTATGAGCTCTTCAGAGGCCTAAATGAGAGGCGTAAGACCTGACAAAGAAAATATATTGGCTGCAAAATACAAAAAGAAAACTTAAATACAAACTAAATGCACTTAATTATATGTCAGCACATCTGCGACTCATCTACAACTTACCACTTGAAATTTTGAATAAATTTTATATCATGTAAGATTTAGGTGGATTAATGTGGATTATTTGATAAAATCTGAGATGCAAGTACTAAAACTAAGAGTGCCTAGGGACTACCAGTTTCCTCTGGACAGAGGAAAATTTGTGGGGCAGGGTGGAGGGCTGATATTGGAAAACCTGTTTTGGAGATCACATTTGGGGCAGACACTGCAGTCCTGTCTTCTTCAGCAATCTGAAGTTGCAGATGTGGCGAGACAAGCAAAAACACTACCTGATATTCACTTGGGTTTTATATAAAATGAAGCAGAAACGTGCAACCTCGGACTTGGCACAATGCCCACCTTGCTGATGTGTCTGGAGCGTTTTAAACATATCACTGCAGGTGGCTGAATGAGAAAGAAACCAGAAACACACAGATTAAATTTAGCAGCAGATTGAATTGCGCTCACCAAGACGTTTGCCTCCCTGTCTGTTCCCTCTTCCTCTTAGCTCAGGCTGCAAGATGCCTAATCACAGAAGGCAACCTTCTAGCAAATTCAGTTAGACAGGGAGAGCCTTGCGGGGGTTAATGGATATGAGACATGGAAAGAGACATAACTTCATCACAGAAATAGCCACGAGCATTGGGGGTAAGGTTCAGCCCTCCGCCAGACAAAGATCATCCTTCTCTGCGGGCCAGATATTCCCACAGGTGTGGCAGCTTCAGGTCCCAGGTGTTGGGGAAAGGGGACCAGTTCACTATGAGACAGAAATACACCCTTCCAGTTGGGTTTCTGCCTCTGCAGGACTTCTGCTCCATGAGATTGCACAAGCATTAGTGTCCTGATCTTTATGGATATACAGCACTTGCTCTGAATGCTCAAAATGCTCTTACATGGTGGCAACGGATAACTGTCATGGACTGAGCATTTACCGTGCGTCAAGAGCTATCCTAAGTCAGTCTATCTTCTGTCTTCACAACGCTTGTTCTTAACCACTATGATAAACTGACCTCATGTAACCTGGGACTGTCACCGCACCAAAACTACCACCTGCTAGGTGCTCACTGCTTTCCCAACACAGAGGGCACCCCACTTGAGCTTGACCTCCTGCATTAAGGAGGAAGTTGGTACCTCCCCTTCCTCCCCTCCAGATGCTCACATTCTAAGACATGAAGATACATGAATACTCGGCCTGTTGCAGGGCTGTGCCCGTCTCACCCGTGTTACCTTGTCGAAAATGACCTGTGTCTCTCCTTTTTTTTTTTTTTTTTGTGGTACGCGGGCCTCTCACTGTTGTGGCCTCTCCCATTGCAGAGCACAGGCTCCGGACGCGCAGGCTCAGCAGCCATGGCTCACAGGCCCAGCCGATCCGCGGTATGTGGGATCTTCCCGGACCGGGGCACGAACCCGTGTCCCCTGCATCGGCAGGCGGACTCTCAACCGCTGTGCCACCAAGGAAGCCCGTCTCTTTCTCTTGAGACCTCAGACACGGATTACTTGTTAATCTCAAATTTAATTTAATTGAAACATCTATCAAGAGATAGTATTGGTTAAGAGTGTGGTCTTTGTTGCAGTACAGCCTGAGTTTGAATTCCTTCCTTACCATTTATGGTCTCTCATGTGTGGTCTTTGACAGTTGCTTAAAATCCCTGTTACCCTCAGTTTTCTCAACTTTAAAATAGATATTATAATAGTGCCTCACATAGGCTGCTGTGAGGAATAACAGGTAGACGTAAAATACTTCGTGTAATACGTGCTGCATACTCTGCCCTTGGTACGTATTAGCAATGTCTCTTATAAAGGTGTTAATAAATATGCTGGGCAATGAATAAGACATCATCCCCAACTTGTAGTAGCTCACAGTTCAATGGAGGAAGCAGATACTAAAACCTGTAACTATAATACAATAGGGTGAGTACTAGAAAAGAAGTCCAGATTTATGATGGTTCAAAACCTTCTTTCTGCCCCCAGACTCCTGAGATATAAGATGAACTCCCATGAGGAGCAGTGGCTCATTACAGGACAGGCATGGGTGATGCTTAAGGATAAAGGAAATGGGAGGTCATCCTATGTCCCATTTCCCACTTTCCAATCAGCCCAAACTACCTGCGCAACTCTGATGACATGATATCGATTATAGCCCACTTCCTCTTTCAACAAAAGTTTGATAAACACAAATGTGCAAGATCCTGTTTTAGGCACTGCATGGTGTTTGCAGTCTAGCCAGAAAGACAACGTTGAACAAAAACTTGCAAGTGTGCTGAACGTCAGGAAGTAGAGACGTTGGTGCCAAGAAGTTTAAAACTTCCTGAAGGACAAGAGACCAAGGTTTGAGTAGGAGTTAGTTCAGAAAGGGACTGAGAAACCTTAAAAGCATGTTTATCAAAATAAAAGAAACCTCATCCCAAATTATAACCCATACTATCCTTAAAATGCTGATGTATAAACAGGTGCAGAATCCTTTAAGATGCAGATCGGGGATAGAATTCTAGCTCATCCATAATAGTTTGAAAAACTATCTCATGAATGAAACTGACACTAAAATCCTAAGGGATACTATTATAATTTGTAGCCTTAATATGGAAAAGGAAATAGTAAATAGTTATAATATGTAATAGTACAGCTATAAACACAGTTTGGTGTAATGTGAATCATCGATATGGATATATACACAATATATCTTGGATTTCTTCCTCTCTGCCCCTAGAACTTCTCTTAGGATTGGCAATGACCACTCTTATCTCATGAATTATTAAATCGAAGACCATTGTGTATTCACTCTTGATATAATGAGCCAATAAGCTAATTAAATAAAGCTGCCCCCTTGATTTTCCTCCTAGACCTACCAAACCTTCCTGCCCTGAACAGGCCACTGCCATTTCAATTCTAGTCACGTCCTTCTGGCTGTCTCTACTGTCTCCTAAGAAATGTCATCTGGGGAAGTCACATCCTCCCTCACATCTGGGAGATTAATGGACTCATCACAGCCTGGGTTGGAGGCAGCCTGGGAGGAGGCTCTTCATGGGCCCTGAGTTACTTAGAAAGGGAGTGAGGAAGAGTTCAAATAGAAAAGTCTACAAATATATTTGTATTAGATAAAAGAGGAAGCTGACTATACAAAGGAACAATCTTGATACTGTGAGGACAGAGTGACAAGGTGCCCAAGAAAAGGACAGCACCTCCCCATCCCCATAGACTGGCATTTGGGAAGGTCAAGGCCTTGAGCAGGTGTCAGGGCCACATGTCAACAGAAGTAATGGAAGTAATCAAGGCAGTAAGGGTTTTAGAATCAGGCAGACCTGAATTTGAAACCCTGCTTTACCACTCAGTAGCTGTGTATTTTTGTACAGGTAACCTCTCTGGGGGGCTTCCCTGGTGGCGCAGTGGTTAAGAATCCACCTGCCAATGCAGGGAACACAGGTTCGAGCCCTGGTCTGGGAAGATCCCACTTGCCACGGAGCAACTAAGCATGTGCGCCACAACTACGGAGCCTGCGCTCTAGACCCCACGAGCCACAAATACTGAAGCCCACGTGCCTAGGGCCCGTGCTCCGCAACAAGAGAAGCCACCACAATGAGAAGCCCGCGCACCGCAACAAAGAGTAGCCCCCGCTCACTGCAACTAGAGAAAGCCCGTGCACAGCAGCAAAGACCCAATGCAGCCAAAAAATAGATTAATTAATTAATTAATTATTTTTAAACTCTCTGATTTTATATCTAAAAAGAAGAGAGGAACAATATTTAACTTATAGGGAGGTGGTAGTGAGGATTATAAACCATTTATTGAAGCCAATGGATCTTGAATCAGAAAACTCAAACTATTTTAAGCTTAAAGAAAATGAATGCAACATCCTACTGGGAAGTCAAGGGAAGAAGAGGCCTAGGGACTCCAGGGACTCAACAACATTGTCAGGACTGTTTTCTTCTGTGTGTTGACCCCATTCACATCTACTGCAGACGGCTTTGCTCCATGCAGCAGGGAGGGGAAAGGAGGAGAAATGGCTGATAATCTACTAGGAGGGAGATAGAGCCTCTCTTGCCCAGGCTCTGTATATGACTTGAGAAGAGAGCTTTGATGGGTCCAGCTTGGGTCCATGCTCAACCCTGTAACAGCCGCTGTGGCCAGGGATGTGGTGTATGAGAACAAGCCAAGCCAAGCCTCAAGCACACCCTGAAGCTGGTGGGTGCAATTCCTGGGTTCCAATCAGCACATTCCATGAAGCACTTTAACCTCTTGGTCTTTCCGCATTTGAAAAGTGCGACTATCATCATACAGAGATGGGAAGAATGTGTTACTGAAACACGATATCCCCCTTGGCACTTCAAACTGCTCAGTAAATGTGGAGACATTAATCTGTCATGATTTCCACTGTGAAATAATCACCATCCAGTAACAAAACAGATTAAAAGGTAGATGCCTCTTGTCTTGGGCCATTCTTTTATGCATATGTTTTATTATTTCATTCATTTATTGAGCATTTACTATGTGCCAGACCTGGGTTATGCACTTCATGGGCATTATATTGTTTAGTCTTCACAATAACCTTATGAGACGCTATTATTAATCCCACTGCGTGGTACGAAAACTGAGGCTCAGGGTGGTTAAGTAACTTGCCTAATACTTCACAGAAGTGGACTTGAATATGGGTCAAGTCGAAGGCCATGCTCTTATCCACTAGGCTACCACTTGGTAGAGGTATGAACAAAACAGAAGAGCATAAGAAAATAGTGATTAATTTTGTCCAGGGGAAGTCTTCAAGGACAAGTTAGGATTTGCCCAGCAGGGAATATGGTAAAGGGCACTCGAGGCAGAGGAAAGACAGTGTGAAAACACCATACGTGCAACGAATGCTGTTGTTCAATGTTTCGCATCCAAGTTCAGAGTCCCAGTAACTCAAACTATGAGAGGGGACAGTCTGAGTTAGTGAAAGATCTGAACTATGTTCGTTTGTAAACAAAACTACGTGCAGTTTTATTACATTTAGTATGTTCACAAGCAAAATTCTCGAAAAAAGAAAAAATTGTCAAGTGATCTACCTGTTTAATTTTAGTGCAAACTATTTTGGGCCCTACTGACATCAGTGGATGGACCCCCCAACCTTTCCTGAATTGTCTTACTAGGCATTATACACCCTTTCTCTCTTTGAATTCTTACAGCTACCTTTCCCAGCCTACATCTATTAATCTGCTTATGGAGGCCTACATAAGTCCGATAGCACCTGTTTCAGTAATATAAATGAAGTTTAATTTTCATTAAATGAGTTTTTAAATAAGAGATGACAATTACTGCCTTCGAAAAAAACAGAGAAAAATTTAAATAATGATAGGAAGTAAAAGAGAAAAATTGAATTTCTTCTTTCCCTTGATAAGCTGCTTCTCCCCTATACCTCAGGAAATAGTGCCTCCATCTACCCAGTGGATCAAGTAGGAAGCTAAGGCAACATTCTACACCCTTCACACCTTCATTCTCTGTCCCTGCCCCTTCATGCAGTCCCCATGCTCTGTGAATTCTGCCTCTTCATAATTTGTACCCTGCCCCTCCATACCCTTCCCTCTGTCACCTCATCAGTTCAGGATTCAGCATCCTTCTCCTCCCTGCTCCTGGTCTTGCTACTCTCCTCTCCATCCTCCGGAGTGAGCTCTTTAGTACACAATGCTGTCAAGTATCTCACATCACTAGCGAGAGTAATTGGTCCAAGCAAGGCTAAGCAGAACTTCGCTAGAACCTTCGCTAGAACTGTGACACAGGCTGAAAAATTAAATACCCTTTCACTTCTTCTGCCAGTTGGGGAAGGCTGTATGCAAAAGGTGAGGCTAAGGTCAACACTCAAAAAGCAGATGAGAAATGGAGCATCCTGGCTATGTCAAAGCCTTGGTTCTCATCCCTAATCTGATTTCTTACCATCACCACTATATCTTTGTCAACTGCAGAAGCCGGTAAATTACTCTTTTGCTTAAAGACAAACAAACAAAAAATAATGATGATTGTGTCCATGCCTGGATCCTCACTAAGTCCCCATTATTTTGAGGATGAAGTTCAAGCTTGTAAGACTGTCAAGCTAAGCCCTTTTTGGCATGTCTTCTTTCTCCCATCTCAGTCTGATCTCACCATGCTCACCTTACCGCAACCAAAGTTTAAAGCTGCATCCATACTGAGCTGTGTCTTATTGTTGTTATTGGTGTTGTAATTATTGTTTCTGTTGTTGACGCACTGACTTCACCAGACTCTCTTCTGGTGCTAGACCTTTGTACTCCACATAACCACACTTTTATCTGCTGAGCTAAGCCTTCCAAAGGCGCCCTCCTGACCAAAGCCTCTTCCCTATGTGTCCTTAGCCTCTAAACTCAGCTCTATCACAGCAAAATAAACACACCATTTTGTAGATCTGTTTACTTGTCTCTTCTCTGTTTACCTTCTCCTGTTCAATGAAAGCAGAGAGGGGCTGTATCCTTCTTCTCCGTAACTAACATAGTGTTGGTTCATAAACTGGCCCCCATATGCAGAGGGCAAGGAGAGACAAAAGAAAGAGGCAGACCCCTCCAGATGGGTAGGTGGCAGGTTAATAAGCAGGGGAACTTAACATATGAGCCTTGTCTTGGGGGCTGCAACATGAGTAGATCTCTGCACCTGCCCACCAGAATCTTAAACACTTATACAGAGTCCTTAACGAGGTTCAGTCATTTACACCCTCCAGATGGTCTCAACCATACATTGCTCTCTCAAGTCTGCATCCTTGAAAGCAGCTCCCACTGTGGGGACATTAGGCAGAAAGTATATTCCAAGACAGGGGAGGGGTGATGAGCCTCTGATTGTTCAGGTCTAGCTCTCAAGTCGGTCAGTGGTCACATCCTCTCGATTACCTCCTCCAACATTCCACTCCTAGCGACTGGCTCTTCCATTTTATATGCCCCCGTCTTACTCAGTGTGCCCTGAGCAGTCAGCGGGGGTTTTACTAGCATGGAGCTGGCTCTTTTGGTGGCTATCGGGTTGTAGCATTAGGGGCAAATTCCAGCAATGATGGGGCTTGGCGTTCTCAGCAAGTGTTTCGGCAGGGGTCCCCAATCTGACATATGGAGCAACTGGCCCTACTGGTCGATCATTTAAATGTGTTAGAGCCCGGGACAGTACTTTAGTCCACCTAGCCAAGGTGGTTTTACTTTTTAGGAATTTAATCTGCTGCTTTAAAATATATACGTGTGTGTATATATATTATGTATGTATGTATACATGTATACGTATATATATGGGGTCAGCCAAAAAGTTCCTTCGGCTTTTAAGTAAAGATAAAAGACACATTTTTCATTTTTACCGAGAACTTCATTGTACAACATATTCACCCTTTTGTTCCACTACCTCTGCCATTTTTCAGGCAACTTCATAATTCCATCTTAATTTTTTTGAGCAAAGAACTGTTCCAGGTGCCTTTTACAGTCTTCCAGGGAACTGAAATTTTTTCCATTAAGAGAATTTTGTAAAGACCAGAATAAATGGAAATCTGAAGTCGCAATGTCTGGTGAATACGGTGGATGAATCAGAACTTCCCAGCCAAGCTGAAACAGTTTTTGCCTGGTCATCAGAGAAACATGCGGTCTTGCGTTATCCTGATGAAAGATTATGTGTTTTCTGTTGACTAATTCTGGACACTTTTTGTCAAGTACTGCTTAAGTTGGTCTAATTGGGAGCAGTACTTGTTGGAATCAATCGTTTTGTTTTCTGGAAGGAGCTCATAATAGAGGACTCCCTTCCAATCCCATCATATACACAACATCACCTTCTCTGGATGAAGACCGGCATTTGGTGTAGTTGGTGGTGGTTCATTTCACTTGCCCCACGATCTCTTCCAGTCCACATTACTTTACAGTATCCACTTTTCATCGCCCATCACAATTTGTTTTAAAAACAGAACTTTCTCGTTATGTCAGCAGAGAATTGCATGAGGAAATATGGTCAAGAAAGTTTTTTTCACTTAACTTATGTGGAACTCACACATCAACGTGATGAATATAACCAAGCTGATGCAAATGACTTTCAACACTTGATTCGGATATTTTGAGTATGTCTGCTATCTCCCACGTGGTATTGTTCTCAATTAATGTCTCCATTTGATTGCTGTCAACTTCAACTGGCCTACCCGACTGTGCATGGAGCATTGTCCGGCAAGAAATTTCCAGCATGTATACAGATTGCCAACAAATATATGAAAGGATGCTCAACATCACTTATCATTAGAGAGATGCAAATCAAAACTGCGATGAGGTATCACCTCGCACCAATCAGAATGGCCATCATCAAAGAATCTACAAACAATAAATGCTGGAGAGGGTGTGGAGAAAAGGGAACCCTCTTGCACTGTTGGTGGGAATGTAAATTGATACAACCACTGTGGAGAACAGTATGGAGGTTCCTTAAAAAACTACAAATAGAATTACCATATGACCCAGCAATCCCACTACTTGGCATATACCCTGAGAAAACCATAATTCAAAAAGAGTCATGTACCACAATGTTCATTGCAGCTCTATTTACAATAGCCAGGACATGGAAGCAACCTAAGGGTCCATCGACAGATGAATGGATAAAGAAGATGTGGCACATATATACAATGGAATATTACTCAGCCATAAAAAGAAACGAAATTGAGTTATTTGTAGTGAGGTGGATGGACTAGAGTCTGCCATACAGAGTGAAGTAAGTCAGAAAGAGAAAAACAAATACCGTATGCTAACACATATATATGGAATCTAAAAAAAAAAAAGGTCATGAAGAACCTAGGGGCAAGATGGGAATAAAGACACAGACCTACTCGAGAATGGACTTGAGGATATGGGGAGGGGAAAGGGTAAGCTGGGACAAAGCGAGAGAGTGGCATGGACATATATACACTACCAAACGTAAGGTAGATAGCTAGTGGGAAGCAGCCGCATAGCACAGGGAGATCAGCTCAGTGCTTTGTGACCACCTAGAGGGGTGGGATAGGGAGTATGGGAGGGAGGGAGATGCAAGAGGGAAGAGATATGGGGGCATATGTATATGTATAACTGATTCACTTTGTTATAAAACAGAAATTAACACACCATTGTAAAGCAGTTATATTCCAATAAAGATGTTAAAAAAAAAAAAAACAGTCATGTACCACAATAGTACCCCAAAGCAATAGTCATGGAGGCTGAGGGCCTTTTTCATGCTGCTTCCCCTCACTTCCCGTGCAGCTTATACCCACCACCTCTCCTCCCGTTGAAATGGTAACCTTTCAGAGCTCATTCCAGAAACCACCTCTTCCATAAAGCCTGCCCAGATTTACCTCGTGTTGGTCTTTACCTATCAAAACATCCTCACTCTGGTGTCCTAAAGCATGACTTTCGGGGTAATTTAACCCAGCTCATGACCTCTGTGAAATGAATAGATCTTTGTGGTTCACCTCCCTGAACTAAGAGCTCTGGACTTGAAGCCTGAGAAACCTGTGTGAGAACCCTAGGTCTGCTGAATACTTGTGTAAGTTACAGCGTCTCTCTGGGCCTTCGTTTGTGCACCTGTAAAATGGAAACAGTACAGGTGGTAGAGAGGATTCAATGGTCTAACATATGTGAAAGTTCATCACCTCATGACTGGCATGGGGTTCAAACCACTGTTCAGACCACTCCTTCCAGCCATGATGTGTGGGATTAAAACAGCTGTCTGATAATCACATGGAGAGGACATCTGATAATCACATTTGATTCTCCTTCGACCAGATTCCTCACCCAGTGGTTCTCAACCAGGCTCTGCACGCAAATCAATGAGCAAACGGTTTTGCAAAATACAAACTGTGGGCCCTGCTGAATCAGAATCTCAAGGTCTGAGCTGTCAAACGCGGACAAATATTAATGGCTCATTTGTTCCATTGATACTGATAAGAAGCCAGTATTGAGAACTTCCAAACAACCCAAAACAGAAGCACCTCTTCCGCCGAACAGATGACCAGACAGGAGGAGGCTTCATAACCACAAGTTCCCAGCCCACAGTCATGGAGAAGTGAGCAATTAGGGAAGTAATTGGCTCAAGAGGAGAAAACTCCCCAGACGGCAGGCAGCTGGTGAATCAGCTCATCCAGGTGCGGTGGAAAAAAAGAAGGAACGCTCTTGCTTTTCTGCCCGAAAGCAATTACTTCAGCTGGGGCATGATCAAAAAGACAGGTGTGTTTGGTGCACACACCCAAGAGGGGGCTCTAGTCCAAGCTCACAGCACCTGGTTGGAAAGGGGGCATCTGAGGTATGGCAGTAAGGCTGGCAGGTGCTCGCTTGCTTCCAGTGTAGAGTCCTAATACTTGCCAATTCTCTTAAACTACCATCTCTCTGAATCTTCTCAACAGCCCTGTCACATAAGCATTGTTGTCCCCATTTTACAGAGGAGGAAACTGAGGCACAGAAAGGTTATATGACTTTGCTAGTATGCAGCAAGGCTGGACTCCAAACTCTGTCCTTAAGAGTTTGGGGATTGTAAGTCGGTATTTCAATTCTATGAGCCTCCCTTTCTTTACTTCAGATAATGGAAATATTACTATTGTGATGAGTGAGGTAAGGGGTTAGGAAGGACACACGGCTATCAGGAAGTGGCAGCCAGTGTTGCTGTTCAGTGTTGCTAAAGGATCCCTCTGAGATCTACCACATGAGGGAATGTGGCCTGAGGAGTAGGTGCTAGACATTTGCAAAGGAGATTTGGAAGCCATATTTAACTCTGTAAGATGATGGCCTGGTTAAGATTGGTTACTTACTGACAACACACTTTATTGTACTCTTCTTTGTCTTTTTTAGTTACTCTTGGAAAGTGATTTAAAATGTGTTCCTAAGTGGAAAAGACCCCCAAATTAGAGCGGAATCAGTTATTTAAGGTTGAAAAGGCAGATACTGTTGTGATGTGATGACACACACATTAAAAACAAAAACAAAAAACACAGTCTCCCACCTGAAACGCAATTCCAGGCATCTACTCATACTGCAGCCCACACACCTTCCAGGGTCCTCAATCATGGAGTGCCCTGGAGAACAGAAGGCACCCTTACCCAGGGTGCCTTCTGCTAAATGCCTGGGCAGCTACCCTGGGCCTCCCTGCTTCCCTTCTCCTTTTGTTCTTCTTGCTTTGCCCTGCTAGCCCTTCAAGAAGGCAAACAGTCCATTTGGTTTACTTCACGTCACACGATTTTCCAGTATCCCCAACTTTGGTTTTGCTATTTAACCGTTTCAAGCCCCCTTCTGTGTCTAAAACAGCAAGCAACACCCTGAAGTGAGTTAACACTGTAAGTACTGTGTGTGTGTTTGTAAACTGTGAACAGCTGTACAAACGTTGGTCACGTCATGCATGGGTACCCTGTGTCTCGTGCTTCTCTGCATCGCCAATGAATGCACCACAGCAACCGCCTGGTAGGTTTTAAATAAACGTTTATTCAATGAATAAATCAGAAACAATAGAATATATTGAGGTAAATAAAGGCCTAGGAGAATAAAGGCTCAAATGCAGTCCCTAAGAATTGCTGAAAACTCTCGTTTACTGAGGACTTCACTGTTCGCTAGCAACTGTGCTAAGGATATTATGCAGGTCACGGAGGCCCCTTGGTGTGAGTGTCATTCTTATCAGCTTCATTCTCCAGATGAGGAAATGAAAACAAATAGAGGTTAAGAGATTACCCCAGGCAGAGTTGAGATTGGAATCAAGATGCTCCAGCTCTGGAGCCCACCGCCTTAATCACCATGCCTTGCTGTTCTCTGACGAAAGAGCTCAGCAAACAAATTTCAGATTTGGAAGAAAATGTCAACATTTATAGAATCAAACACACATATTTTACTGATGGTGAATATGAAACATAAGGCAATTCCAAACTACATCTACAAGCCTGAGTGGTGGAACGAGCTTGGGCTTTTATCGTCAGACCATAATGGGTTGGAATTCCAACTGTCACTTGAGAGCTGTGTGGCTTTGAGCTTATCACTGAGCCTCTCTGAGCAACAATTTGTTGTCTCAGTGGATGTTCCCTTTGGAATCCTGGGAAAGGGGTCCATCACTGTAAGTCTGTTGCCAGACTTAGAGATATTGTACGTAAGCACCCACAAGAACATCACAAAGTATGTGCTCGATGAATGGTAAGTTCGTTATTTTTAATATTTTGTTTCATACTTCTGTCTCTGTATACTTTTTCCTATTACTTCATGTGCCTGACACATTCCTACTCATCTAAGACACCAGCTCTAGCCCAAGCCCTCTGGGAACTCTTTCCTGGCCCTCTCTCCAGCTCTGTTTCCTTAGAGGTTCTCATTCCTTCCTTGAAGCCATGAAGGTATCTGGAAGTAGCAGCAAGGCTCAATCAGAGACGGGGCCATGGCTCTGGGGCCAGGCCAGGAGATTGTAGAACAAATTCAATAGTTATTTTCTGCCATGTGCCAGGCATGGTTCCAGGTGCTGAGAAAAGAGTGTTGAATCCTGTGTGGTCTCTGTCTTGGTGCAATTAAATGCTAACATGGAGGAAAAAGACAAAGGAACTCACCCGTTAACGTTCAGGCTGATAAGGGTGAAATCACTGTGTGGATCAGAGAAGTCCGAGGCAGAACTCTCACTGCACTTTGGAAGACCGGCAAGAGTTTGCCATGAAAAGGAAGGCAGGAGGGGCAGAAAGTGCAGATCAATCGGAGTGGCTCCCGCAAAGTGTGGGTGTGGAAAACCAAGCACCTTTATCCTAAAAGATGTGAGTGTCCCCGAAGGAATAGAAGCAGAAGGGTAACGGGTGAAATTTACTTTCTAGATAAGTGCCAAATCGCTCCTTCCATCGTGGATCATTCTATTTCTTCCCACACGTTCCTTAAGACAACATTCCTCTCAACATCCGCTTTGAGGTTTCTGTTACTTTCAGCCTCTCAGATGTCGATGAGGACTCAGCCTTGCCTTACAGAGCAGAGATTAATGTAGTCCAACCCCCGTCTTCCATTACATGAAGAAATGTGATAAAGTGGTGACAAAAGCTGTGAACTTTTTTTGGGGTGGGGGGAGGCGAAGAGAAATACCAAGACACTTGGCAGAACGCATTTTATCATCCTGTGTTATAATCAGAGAGAGACAGCCTGGCTCCCTGCCCTCTAGGCCTTTTCTACCACTGTCTCAGTGAGTAGTTTGCAATCAATCAAGGAGATGGTGCTTGAATTCTAGATGGCATGTCTCCGTCTGTCTCCTCGCAACACGAATAAGAAAGACTCTTTGCATGACAGGGCCATTTATTAAGAGCAAGCTTTCAGTACTCCTTTCTGTGATAAAGCAGCCCGAGTCAGCTTTGGGCCTCTTCTGGGATCAAGATATCCTACCTCTTCATATAAGCCCAATGACTTATATCAACAAAGCTATTGATCTAAGAGAAGAGGAATTCTCCCAAAAGTCCCTCATCTGGATATCATCATTTTTTAACACCTGCTTTCTTCTTTACCTCCTCGACTTGGTATGTGTCTTCCTAGTCCACAGACATTGTTATTTCTGCAGCTAACACTGAATTCATTTGCTAGAATTGAGTAGTATTTCAATCATAATGTCTTATCATTACACGTCTCCTTACTATTTACAAAACCCTTTTCACTTGCATTACCTGGTACCCAAACCAAATGGCCTCTCAGTTATTATATTTCTTGAGTTTATTTTTTTACTATATTTGACAATCCTAGTAACCTTGAAAATCTCTCCTCTCTTGAAACGTTTTTTAACTCCTGATCTTGGGTCCCAAGCCTATGTCCTACCCACCTATTGGCCAGCCTAGTGTATCAGTCAGGTTTCACTAGGTAATACTGTGGTAACAATCCTTCTATCTCAGTGACTGTCAACAAAAGTTCATTTGTTAGTCACATGCCAGCTGCAGGTTGGCTGTAGCTCTACTCATATGTCCTCTTCTTTCTTGGACCTAGCCTGAAGGAGAAAACCTATTTTGGACATGCCATTTTTGTGCAGTGGGGAAAGGAGCAGTGACAGTTATGTTTCTTAATGCATCTGCTCATTACAAGTGACTTCTACTCATATTTTAGTGGCCAAAGTAAATCACAAAGCTCAGCCTAATATCCATGGTACACAGAAGTATAATCTTCTTATAGGAAAGGGAGCAAGTAAGCGTAAACAGTATTATAACCTACTATACTTGGAATGCCTTGCTGATATTCACTGCTGAGGAGTCCATGGTGCTCTCCAGAGACAATGTCCCATTTTCCTTCCTATATGAGTTCTCAACACTCTAAACTGTGTCTTTCTCCATAGGTGCCCCAACTCAGAAGCCCACCCAGTGCTGTGTCTTGGTCTCTTCCTTCCACTGTAGAATCTGGGAGTGATGATCTAAAAATGGAATTAATGATCATCAGCACCTGCAAAGCTAATCATGGCAGAAAGTACCTTACTTATTTTATGAAGAGTTATTGGGTTGGAAGAACAGGATACATTTTTTTAAATTTTATAAATTGAGGGATTTTAAAAAAATAGTCTTGACTTAATTTTGTAAACTTAAAAATAGCAAACCCTAAGGCCCTGAGAGGTATATTTATTTGCCAGTGCGCATAAGGCTAGAGAATGATAAAGCAAAGACCACAACAGGTTTTGTTTTTAATCAAGGCTCTTTCCACCACCCAAAGACATGTAACCTGCTACAGACAAACTTCAGCAAGGGCTTTGCCTTCCTCTTTCATAATACATTGTGAGGAAGATTAAACATGTGATCCAA
Source organism: Neophocaena asiaeorientalis asiaeorientalis (assembly GCF_003031525.2). Taxonomy (NCBI): domain Eukaryota; kingdom Metazoa; phylum Chordata; class Mammalia; order Artiodactyla; family Phocoenidae; genus Neophocaena; species Neophocaena asiaeorientalis. The sequence goes on from NW_020175049.1 coordinate 743,696, forward strand.
AAGTCTGTACATTCAAGTGAAATTGTACTACGTTGAAAGAGAGTACTCAAAGAGTTCTGATTAATGCATCCGTACCATCTTAAAGGAGATCTCTAGGAGTGTACTATAGGGATATTCTCTAGGTCTTATCCTAACCAACATTTTTATTAATTACTGTGTCAAGAACATAGAGATCACGCTGTGATAGTCATTGGCACCGTTCATTAACTATCTCTAAGCACTTGATAGAATTGCAATTTCTGACCTCCGTGCGGTTGATGAGGTCATGAAACTAATTCCAGCTAATGAGAAAAAGTAATGAGTATTACTTCCAGGCTGGGGCATCTAATTTCTGATGTGAAATCTTCAGTCTTTTTCCTTCGCCACGTTAGCCAGCAGCATTTGAGGTGGAGGTTTCTCTCAGCCTCGCTCCTGGATTGAGGAGACATGGAACAGTCTCAGCCAATTCATCATGGACTATAACATAAGCAAAAAATAAGATTTGGGATTTTATTGGCTACTGGGGATTTAGGACTTGTTTATCCTTTAATATAACTGAGCATATTCTGATTGACTCTCATATTGGCAAAGTCTATTAATATAAAACAAATCTGAGAGAGATAGCCAATATAACAATTGGCTAATTCAGGGTGGAAAAGCATTGCAGTAGGTTGGGATTAAGGGCTAAATGTATCTAACAAGATAAATTTTAAGAGTACTAATGTAATTTCCTGCGCTTAAGTTTTAGAAATCAATAGAGCTTCATAAAAGGAAAGGTTTGTAACCTATAAGCTCATTAGAAACCAATATTATACTTGGCTGCCAAACTCATTGGTTGTTTCTATTTATAAAAAATATAGTGTCTAGAGATCAAGGAAATTAATAGTCCTATATGCCAAAGAGAACACATCAAATGCACCAGGCTTCGATGAATAAAAAGCGTAGCCAGTGGAGAATGACTAAGATGCTGAAGGGACTTGAAACTATGCCAGATAAGGAGTTGTTAAAGGATCTGAGCTGTGTAACCCAGAGGAGTCTTATTAGGAGACACATGATCTCTTTCTTTGAAAATCTGGAGAGCTGTATGGAGTGAGAAAGTCGTATTCTGTTTTGTATCAAGGCCCGAAACAGGGAATAACAGGGGAAAGCTGTTAAGAAAGAAGAAGCAGCTGCAGGGATGTCTCCTCTGACCTTCACAGAAAAGTCTGTCAACAACTCCCTTAGACCCATAGATAAGCTTGACCTTTGTTGAGACAATGATCACACTGAATTTGTCTATATAAAGATGTCTGAAAATTGTGAGATTCTTCAGGGATAAGAGAGTACATTAGCTATCTATATTCTAATGTTCAGGCCCCAGCAGGGGGCCTGATTTAATCAGAAGGAATGTCCTAACAAGCAGAATCCCCCAGCAGGGAACAAATGCCCACTTTTGGGGAAATTCATCCAGTAACGTAAGGGCTAGAAGAGAAGACCCTTTAATATTTGTTCCAACTCTGCTTCCACCCTTCTGCAATTCAGTTAAGTCTTCCCTGGGATCTGGCATAGGTTCGTACTTAAAGCCCACCACCAACTCACGTGCTTATGGATAATCTGTACTGCCTTCTTAAGAAAGAAAAAGAGAAGCCTGGTGTTCACAGTGGTATCGGATGCTTTGTCCCTTTGACTTATTCCAACGTCTAAATTTCATTAGATGAATTTGTAAGTAAATTAGTGCTATCCTTCCTCTCAGACACACATTTGACTTTCAAAGCAGCTTGTGTGTGTGTGTGTGTGTTTAACTTAAATATAAGATCCTGAGGAATTATGCAACATGTCTGGTATAGAGATCAATATGAAATCTAAATGAGAAAATAAAAGTGCATTCACTTAGTCAAGAAACAGGTATTAAGTATCTACTGGGTACCTCACACTGTACCAGGCTCTGATCATATAACGATTAGATAGGTCAAGCCCCACTTAAAAGGAACATACAGTGTAGGAGGAATATAGGCAATGATAGCACAATATATGAGAAAATGTTCACAAAACTCTGTGTGGAATGAGGTTGATTGTAGTGCATTTGATTGCAATAAAAAATAAGAGAAAAAGCATAAATATCCAGCAATTGTGGACTGTTTTAATATTACATACATTCAAAAGAATGCTACATTTTTTATAATTGACTTCTCTGATAAATATGTATAAAGTAAAAAGAAGGATTTTTTTTAAGTTAATAGACTTTATTTCTTAGAACAAACAAGTTCACAGCAAAATCAAAACGAAGGTACAGAGTTCCCATAGACGCCCTCCCTCTACACATGCATGGCCTCTCCCACTATCAACATTCTGAACCAGCGTTACATTTGTTACAATAGATGAACCTACACTGACATGCTACTGTCACCCAAAGTCCATAGTTTACAGTAGGATTCACACTTAGTGTTGTACATTCTATGGGTTTTGACAAATGAATAATGACATGTATCCATCATTATAGCTTCGTACAGAATAGTTTCTCTGCCTTAAAAATCCTCTGTGCTCTGCCTAGTAATCCCTCCCTTCCCCCAACTCCTGGCAACCACTGATTTTTTTTTTATTGTCTCCATAGTTTTGACTTTCCCAGAATGTCATATAGTTGGAATATATGTAACCTTTTTCAGATTGGCTTCTTTCACTTTGTAGTATGCATCTAAGATCTATGTCTTTTCATGGCTTGATAGGTCATTTCTTTTCTTCACTGAAAATATGCCATTGTTTGGATGTATCACAATGTATTTATCCATTCACCTACTGAAGGACATCTTGGTTGTTTCCATGTTTTGGCAATTATGAGTAAAGCTGCTATAAACATCTATGTGCAGCGATTTTTGTATGGACGTGAGTTTTCAACTCATTTGGAAATACCAAGGAGTATGATTTCTGGGTTGTATGGTAGAACTATGTTTAGTTTTGTTAGAAACTGGCAAACTGTCTTCCAAAGTAACTATACCGTTTTTCATTTCCACCACCAATGAATAAGAAGAAGTCCCATTGCTCCACATCCTTGCTAGCATTGGTGGTGTCAGTGTTTTGGATTTTAGCCTTTCTAAAGGGTGTGTAATAGTATCTCATTGTTGTTTTAATTTGCAATTCCCCTATCATATGATGTTGAACATCTTTTAATACTCTTATTTGCCATCTGTATATTTTCTTTGGTCAGGTGTCTGTCTATTCAGATATCCTGCCGATTTTTTAATTAGGTTGTTTGTCTCCTTATTGTTGAGTGTTAAAAAGTTGCTTGTATATTTTGGATACAAGTCCATTATCAGATATGTGTTTTGCAAGTATTTTTCCCAGTATATGCCTTATATTTCATTATGTTAAAGTCATTTGCAAAGCAGAAATTTTTTAATCTTAATAAAGTCCAACTTGTCAATTTTTTCTTTAATGATTGTGCTTTGGTGTTCTATCTTAAACCTCATTATCAAACCCAAGGCCACCTAGATTTTCTCCTTTACTACCTTTTAGGAGTTCTATAGTTTCATTGTTTTCGGTCTATCATCCATTATGAGTAAATTTCTTTAAAGTTGTGTGGGCTGTGTCTAGACTCATTGTTTTCCTGTTTGTTTGCTTTTTCTTTTTATGAGGATGGGCATGACTTCCAAGTTCTTTCACATGTCAGAACTGAAGCCAGAAGTCATATTTTTTAAGGAATAAATGCTTCAAAGACATACAAAAAATCTGGTCTAAAAGAATAATGACAGGAAAATGTTTCATATAATGTCAAATTTTTAAAAAGCAATATTACAAAAGAGTATGTCCAGAAAGAGATGAATTTTGTTTTTTTTTTAAAAAAAAAACTCTATTTATAGACATACATGAGAAAAAATTGGTTATCTCAGAGTCGTATGTTAAGTGTTTTTGGGTTTTGCATGTGATTTTTTTGCATTTTTTCCAAATATGTTACAATGAATGTCTATGAATTTTATAATTGGAGTAGAGCAATGAATGCTGTTTGGGGAAAGTAAAAGGTAATTTTCAAAGGTGGAAAGTGTCAAATACTGCAATAAAAGATGTGCCAGATGCTCTGTCGTCACAACAAGGAGCCACTGCTCTGTGCCAAGGGATGAGTGGTCTCAGGACCACTCTAGTTCAGCCCCAAAATACATCCATCTCATATGCTGCCTCAGGTAATGGCACCAAGCACAGAGGACACAGCAGCCTCTTCGAACTTAATCTCAGTGGTTTGGGAAGCACGCTAACATCCCAGTTTCCCTTGGGAACGGAGCATGCGTAAGGGTCCCTAAACCAGGCATCTTTTTTCAGTTAAAAGCCTGAAGGTAAACTACTGCCTGGGTCACTGCCTGTTGCATAGAGCTGTCGTTTCTTTTATTTTTCCTTATATTGCCTCTTTTATTATGCGAGGGCTGTCTCTTCATTTTGTTTCCAAACTCATATTTGGTGTGCAGTCACTTACTGTAATGGGACTTCCTAAGTCATCTGTAATGGGCCACAGGATTAAAACGAACAGCAGGAACAAAGGAGGCAACAGTATGCAGACCAATGCGGAGCTGGCCCATCTCAAAAGATGTTTGCGGGTAAAAGAAAATTTCAATTCACAGTGGAATAGAGTAGCAACAGACTCCTAGAATCAAAAAAATATGCTTGGCTCAGCCAAATTTTAGCACCTCGAACTGAACCAGCTGGAACTCTATTTCAAATTCAAGATTTGCCTTTTAATGGGAAATATGCAGAGAGAGAGAGAGAGAGAGAAACATCGAGGAAATAGTTCTATTTTAGCATCATAATTTTAGATTGTAGTGAAGTGACACATAGTAGAAAATAACTCAGGCATGACAGAATAAAATCACTTTAATAAAAAGTCCATCTGGGTTTCTGGTTTAAAATGATGGATTGAAGCCATATGTTGATCATTGTTCTCTCCCCCTGTACCCTTCTAAAATGATATTATGGGAATTGAAAAAGCATCAACTGCAAGGGCAATGAATGGGAGAGAGACAGGTGTCAACAAATTTTTGGAAAATGGAAAGTGGAAGAAGGCGTTAGTGGACCTGAGAAAGCTGAATGCCAGGTACTGTAGGAAAGGACGTCGGTAAGACATGGCCCATTCATGCTGCACAGCTCCAGAGAGGCTGGGTGCGTGGAGGTGCCAGCTCCCACCATAGGGGAGTGTAAAGCAAGGGGGTTAGGGAAAGTCTCCTTAACCAGCAGAATTCCAGGTCCCCACCCTCATTTTTTGAAGCCAGAATACTCTCTCTCCCACTCAGGCAGGAAACTGGGGGTTTATTATGTGAGAAACTGACATGAAGCAATTCCTAATTTGGGGTTAGCAGGCATAGCAGAAGAGGGCTATACTGAAAACAGGGGAATGAAGTGGGAGTCTACATGTTGAAATATGGGATTTCCCATTCTGCTAGTACAACCTGACTCCTGGAGTGATGTTAGTCATGTGTGTTCTTCCCAGGCAAGAGACTAGTTTCCCAGAAAAATCAAATGGCTCACTGGAAAGGTCTGTAGACCTATAGGTGTTTGGGAATCTCCCAACAGAAAGACCTGGTCCCCACCAAATCAGCCCACGGTGAATTTGATACACCAGCTGTCAAACCCCTCCAGAGATAGTTAGGATTTCAGATCACCTGTTACAGTGTCACTTTTAACTGTGAATGAACTAAGGGTCCCAGGTATTTGTGTAAAGTCTTTGATATGAAAGACGGAAGCCACAATAAACATTTTTAAAGTAACTCGACTCAGTGGAAACAGAGAAAAATACAGGGAAGAAATTTAGAAAACTACAATCAATATCTTTAGAGAGCCAGGAAAGGAAGAATAGGATGCCATTTTGTAAAATAATGTTTGTAACAGAAACTTTATAGAAAATGAAACTTGCAAATTAAAAGCATAATAGGAGAAATACAAATTCAATAGAATGACTGAAAGAGAAAATAGAGGATCGCTCTGGGAAAGTAGCCCAAGTGGTGGATTATATGGAAAAAAGTATTAAAATAAAATAAAATGGAGACCAGGTTTGATGATCCTCTGATCAGACAGACCCACTTAAGCCACACATGCAAACGTGATCTAGTTTATTTCATTTATGTAAGTGAAACTTATTTCTTGTAAATACTTCTAATAATCATAATCAAAACGTATCCTCCTAAAATGATGTAAGATAATCATCTTTTACCCATCCCCTCTGTCCCCACTGTAATAACCAATCAACGTACAGGTCAAACAGCGCCCTCATTCTGGCTTTAGAAGCCATCCTGTAATGTTATGCCACTGAGCTTCATACCAGTCCCATGTTTGAAGCCTCCCAGTTCACACTTTGTTTCTCGATCAACAAAATTTTCACATCAAGTGAAGCTTTCTAAATTTTCTTTTGGCAAAAGGTAAGGCAATTAGAGGATCAGTGTAGGAGGTCCAACATGTCGTATTTCGGAGTCAGGAAAGAAGAAAGGGATAGAAGGAGATTATATAAGAAACAATACTAGGAATTTTTCCCAAACAGAAGGATATGAGTTTCTGAATTGAGTGTTCCCACTCACTGCTTGGAAAAGTTGATAGAAAAAGGCATATATTGTTGTCAAATTTCAGAACTTGGGAGACAAAGACCCTAAGACCTACAGAGAAAAAAAAAAAAAACAAAACAGAAGTGATCTTCTAAAGACTAGGAATTGGTATTTTATTATTTACAGCAACACTGGAAGCCACAAATCAATGCAGCAAAGCCTTCCCAATTCTGAGGTTTCTAACCCAGTGTCATAACCAGACATACTCTCATTAAAGTGTGAGTAGGGAAAAAAGATGCATTTTCCTATATACAACTTTTCAAAAAAAAGAAACTTTCCTTAATCTCTTTTCTGGGAGCTACTAGTTGATGGTCTCCATCAAAGTGAGGAAATAAATCAAAAACTTAAAAAAAAAAAAAAAGAAAGAAAGAAAGCAAAAGATCCAGGACATAGGATCCACATAATTTATAAATTAGCAAACTGAAGCTCTGAAATGTTGAGACTTGCCCAGATTCAAGAGAAGATCAAAACCAAATCTTAAAAATTTAAAAAGCTCTCTTCACATTTCTTCCCCGCCCCATCACATTTTCAAAGGATCTTTTTGTTTAAAGGAATGTGTTCTTTTCCTTGTTTAGATAGAGGAGAAAAATATTGGGGGTGGAAATAAATCTCATGTAAGGAATATATTCATCCATGAGCTAGTCAGTGATGAATTTGTGGGCACCAGGGAATCACTCCAGTCTGGCCATGGGAAGGTACCAATCCTGCACTTGGCAGGAAAAAAAGGATGATGATGGCAGATAAAGGCCCAGGAGCCTTTATGACAAAATGAAGATTTTGTCATTGCCCTCTGTGAAACAATATCTGCAAAGATTAATGGAAACTTTTTGTGCAATGATACTTAATCTCTGAGTTTGGGGAGTTAAATTTAAACATTCAAACTCTGGACAAAATTTCTCATCAAAAACGAGATCTCAGGTCACAGATCCTGGTTCACAGAGAATGTGCTGATGGGAGAAATTTGGACAGCACAACAAGGTATTTGGACAACCACACCTCAGCTTACCCAACCACTGATTCTGGAAGGGCTTTCTCTCAGGAAGGATGGGCCAGTTTAAACGCCCTGTGTAATATTCTCACCCTGGAAGATGATGAAACCGTGGACTGAATGGCTCCAATCTGGGGTTTTGAGTTAGGAGGGAACAATGTTTCTTCTGCTGGGAAAGGGATACTTTCAGGTATCATCACAACTTTGCTCATTTTCATACAAAAGAAACGTAACACTGCTTGGGAACTGTGAGTCTATCGGAAAGTATGGGAGACTCAAAACTCCCATCAAGTTAGCAACAAAGAGCCTTTAAGCATTGGGGGCCCTGCCTCTTTCAAAGTGTCAGCAAACTTGTTAGAGATGCTGTGTACCCTCTACCTTCACAGTAGAACTTCACCAAGACTTGCAGGCTGGTCCCTGAGACCTTCCTCAGCTCTTCCCTCCTCCTCACTCACCATCAATCAAACAGTATATTACATCAGTATATTGGTTCCCTTCTCTTCATTCTCAAGGCTATAGCCCAGGTTTTTACTTCAGGCTTTTTTGGTGGGGGGAGGGTTACCAACCTCCTGAATAGTTTTCCTCCTTTTAGGTTTTTCTCTTTCTGTTTGTCCTCCCTCTTACCTGAGTCATCCTTCCTTTTGTTTGTCTGTTCGTTGTTTGTTTTGAGGGGTTTTTCCTAATTTTTTTTTTTTACTGAAGTATAGCTGCTGTACTGAGTCATCCTTCTAAAGCAGAGGCGACCAAGTTGATTCTCTGCCTCAAATCCATCAAAAGCCTGGAGCCTGAAGCTGAATCTGGCCTTTGTACCCCAACACTGAATTAAATCTCAGATGCAGAGTTTTGGGTGAGGTAGAAAAGAATAGCTGTATAACGCTTTGCCAGGCAAAGGGGGCCACAGTGGGGTAATGCCCTCAAAGATGTATGTCCTGGGGCTTCCCTGGTGGCGCAGTGGTTGAGAATCTGCCTGCCAATGCAGGGGACACAGGTTCGAGCTCTGGTCTGGGAAGATCCCACATGCCGCGGAGCAACTGGGCCCATCAGCCACCATTACTGAGCCTGCACATCTGGAGCCCATGCTCCGCAACAAGAGAGGCCGTGATAGTGAGAGGCCCGCGCACCGCGATGAAGAGTGGCCCCCGCTTGCCACAACTGGAGAAAGCCCTCGCACAGAAATGAAGACCCAACACAGCCCTAAATAATAAACAAACAAACAAACAAACAAAATGTATGTCCTGACCTGGAGGGGGTAGTAAGGAGTTTTATAGAAATGGTTCTAAGAAGGCAATCGTCAACCTCTGGTTCCAACCGGTCTGGGATCTATGTGCCTGTGGGCAGCATATAGTTAACTTCTCCCACCTGTTGGGGGTTTCAGTATCTGCAAAACAGCTCAAAGGTATTATTGTGTGTGTCCCTTGATGGGGAACCAGGACCCTGCCCCAAGCCTGCACTATTGTTTCCTGACTGCTCTCCGCTTGCCTCGCATCCCCTCCCTTCCCTGATTAGCAACTGTTTGAACCTTCCCGTTGGAACTCAGGGAAGGTCATGGAGGCTGAATGAAGACTATTGCCTGTAATCAAGAGATGAGGGCCACAGAAAGGCTTGTGTACCCAGGAGCCCCACAGGATCCAGCTAGGTTTTAAGCCCTCTGTTATGAAGATAGAGAGAGAGAGAGTATCCCAAATTGCTTGCCTGCCTTTCACATCCTTCATAATCTGAGCCCAGCCTGTCTGGGTAACCTTCCTTTCCCCCTGGCCTCCTCTACCCTCTCCTCCAAACACGCCCAGGGCCCCCCAGGCCCTGTTGTCCATTCACCATCCCTCCTGTCCACATCGCCCTTGTCCACACCCCAGATCTTTATTCCTGATGCTCTTTTTGCCAGTTCTGCCGTTTCATTCTCTCCACTCCAGCCCCACCTATCAAAGTCCTCTTCATTTTGATGCTGAAATCTCAGCCTCTGTCTACTGGTGCTGAATCGAATTTCAGAGACAGAGTTTTGGGTGAAGAAGAAAAGAATAGCTTTATTGCTTTGCCAGGCAAACAGGGGCACAGTGGGCTCTGCCCCAAAATGTTATGTGTCCCAACCCAGGGGAGTCTGGTGAGGAGTTTTATGGCAACGGTTCAAGGTTGGGGTTGCTGATAAGATTAGGGTATGTGTAGGGCCTGCCCTCCTTTAATCTCATCTCAGATAATCTTCCTGATGAGCTTCTCTCCGGTGGAAAGAGATGAGAAGGACCTCCCTGACAGAACAAAACATAAAGACCCAGACTATGAGAGAGGGTGGTGCATGATGGAACCTGCAACTACCGTAGAAGCTCTTTTACAGACCTTTGTTTAACCAAATAGTTGGTTTAGCTGGTGCTCTCCATTTCCTGTAAAATATAACGACTGATGCCCATAGTATGCAGAAGCCCACAGCTAGTAGGCTGCTCTCAGTGTATCTGCTCACTCTTCATCCTTCAGTTGAGCTGTGTAATGCCAAGAATCGGTTTGTCCATACCTACACCTGTTCATCCCGGTTGTATTTATTATTGTAATTAAACCACTTCATTAAATCCTGTTTAAAATTATGAACTTCCAGTATGAAAAGGAAGAGAGTTGTTGTTTCTATGGAAACTAAGTTAAAGACTTAGGGAAAACTTGAAAAAGTTGTGGGAGAGACAGCTGTAAAAGATGCAGCAAGAAATCATAAAAATCCAGAAGGATGATAAGCTTTGATTGATTTTCAAGTGTCCTTAGGATCTTACTCTACTTTAAAGGAATCAGTATGGGAAATTGTAGGCAATGCTGTATAGCTGTGGCTTCTGCCAGAAAGATAACATGTAACTTCAGTCTTGTAGGGCAGAGTTCATCATCCCCACTTTGCAGGTGAGGAAACTGAAGCTCAGACCAGATGATTTTGACACATCTTTCCAGCTGTAATTGTTCTCTGTAAATGAGCAGTGTGTTTAAGGTGCATTGCTCATCCTTAAAGAACTTTCAAAACTGTCAGCCTATTACAACGCTAGGCACAAAATGTGATTAATAAATAATCATTATTATTATAAAAATTGCTAACATTTCTTGAGCGCTTGTTGGGTGCCAAAGTGAGTGCTAAAATCTGTATTACTTTACTGAATCTCACAATAATCCTCTGAGGAATGTGTTATAACCCCCAATTTATAGATCAGAAAGCTGAGGCTTAGAGAGGTTAATAACCCAAGTGGATCTGAGTCCAAACCCAGGCTCCCCAGCCTCAGGTAATACTGCTCCTTCCCTGACTCCTCCCAATGTCTGCCCGAGGATGCCTCTCTTAATTTATGTGGTGATCATTCTCTGTTCTTTGTTTCTTGCGTCTCCAAAATTCACTACATACTGGAGTGTCCTGGTGGGTTATAATTAGGCCCTGCAGCTTGCCAACTGGGCCAAAAGTGACTTTCATCCTCCCCCACTGACCTCCAGCATCAAGGGCTTCACCGTCTGCCACACTGCCAGGGAGCCTGAGATCACTCTTGCTTGAGGCGTGAGCCTACAGGAACCTGCCACAAAGAAACCCTGCTCAGAGAAGATTCAGGCCACATCGCTGGCCTCAACAACCCCCCAGCCCCATGGCATCTACCTGCCAGCCTCTGGGAGCTTCATTTACCTCGAAGAAGACAATGAAACACGATCTTCAAGACTCCAGCTCACCAACTGAGGGCAAACCATCCAGTCTTGAGGGTGTGGAGAGCCCAGTATCCATCCAGGCTGAGAGTCACATCAAAAAACTCCTGGCAGAGATGTCTCATCAGCCAGGGAGGTGCAGAGCAGCAAAATCATGACCTCCATTCTGTTCTCCCCGGGACCCAAACCTGTTACTGGGATGACAGAGTTTAAGACCGGAGGTGGAAATCATGAAATAAAGTCAGAGGCTACGGGATATGGGAGGGAACTTGATCATTATCAAGTCCAAGCCCATTGTCTGCAGATGGGCTAGCTCTCACTTCCTGTTACCTGCTGGACCCATATCCAATGTTTAGATCTCAGATTAGATGTTGTCAACTTCCTTCAAGAAGCCTTCCCTGACTCCGCACATTAGCATAGGCTCTCCTGATTTGCACACCCGTAGTTCCTACACTCTCCCTAACACTGTTTTATCTTTTTGTCTACATGCTGACCTCTCCTTAGACTTGAAATTAGACCTGCTCACGAGCTGCAGCCTAGCATCTAGGACAGTGCCAATAAGTACTTGTCAAATAATCAGGAAGCAACCTGCTCAGTTCGCCCAGGGGACCTGGGACTTGGGACTCGGTCGGTGAAGTTGAGTCACAGCTTCTATCTTCCATCCTCAGGGCTCCTGACTCTTCTCCCAGCACAGCCAAAGTCCTTTCAGGACCCTCTGTCTTCCCAGAGACCCAAGGTGTCCTACGCCGGCAGGCCTTTCCTGGGGTGACAGTCACTTCCCCAGTTCCCTCTCCCTACCCACATCCTCCCACAATGCCCTCAGTCCATATCTCACATCATCATGGAGAGTAGTCCAAAAGAGGAATCCTCAGAGGGTCCAAATAACAAAAATGCTGCCCTCCAGGAGTGTTTCCAATGGAAACGGAAAAGTTGTGGAAATATATGATGCCTTCATCAATCTCTATGCTCCGTTCTCCAGTCTACGGTCTTTCATGACCTTGACAGTTTGAAAGTTATTTTGCAGAATGTCCTTCAGTTCAGGTTTGCTTCTTGTTTCCTCATGATTGTGTTTAGAACGTACCTTTATTGCCAGAAATACCACAGAAGTGATGTTTCTCCTTCTCAGCGGATCATTGCAAGAGACATGCAATGTGGGCAATTATGTAACTTTTTGTACTTATCTTGGTGGACATGTTTTCACCAGGGTAGGATGATGGGTGTCACCCTGTGGGGCAGCTCCAGCACAGTGTGGTGACTGCTCAGAGCAGATCAATGAGAAGGACTGTGGGCTTTGTCCGTACTGGGTGGGGAAAGAGGTCATGATGGCCAGTACTCTCTGGCTTGAGTGCAGATCACTAGAAAGACGTACCAGCATCATGAATGCACTTTCCCTGATTGAGTTCAGTTCGTCTTTTTTTTATTATTTTTTTTATTTTATATGGGAGTACAGTTGATCATAATTTTGTCTTAGTTTCAGGTATACAGCAAAGTGATTCAGTTATACATATACACATATCTATTCTTTTTCAGATTCTTTTCCCTTTTAGGTTATTACAGAATATTGAGCAGAGTTCCCTGTGCTATACAGTAGGTCTTTGTTGGTTATCTGTTATAAATATAGCAGTGTGTACATGTCAATCCCAAACTCCCAATCTATCCCTCCACCCTATCATTCCCCCTGGTAACCATAAGTTCTTTCTCTAAGTCTGTGAGTCTGTTTCTGTTTTGTAAATAAGTTCACTTGTATAATTTTTAAAAAAATATTTGTTTATTCATTTATTTATCTTTGGCTGCATAGGGTCTTCGTTGCTGTGCGCAGGCTTTCTCTAGTTGTGGTGAGCGGGGGCTACTCTTCGTGGCAGTGCGAGGGCTTTTCATTGCAGTGACTTGTTGCGGAGCACGGGCTCTAGGTACGCAGACTTCAGTAGTTGTGACACGCAGGCTCAGCTGTGGCTTGCAGGCTCTAGAGCGCAGGCTTAGTTGCTCCACAACATGTGGGATCTTCCCGGACCAGGGCTCGAACCCGTGTCCCCTACATTGGCAGGCGGATTCTTAACCACTGCGCCACCAGGGAAGCCCCTATCATTTTTGTTTTTAGATTCTGCATATAAGCCATATCATATGATATTTGTCTTATTCTGACTTACTTCATTTAATATGATAATCTCCAGGTCCACCCATGTTGCTGCAAATGGCATTATGTCATTCGTTTTAAAACCGAGCTGTAGGCAGGTCAGGAATCTGTATCTACTCTTCACACACTTTACCTGAGGAAGCAAAAGGCAGAGACCCATACTGGGTTGACTGTAGGTGAGTAGAAAGCAGTGACAGATTTATGCACTTAACAAAGAGGGTACCCTTGTGTGGGGGAATGTTTTTGAACTTCACATCCACCAAAGCCTTTTTTCAAGGGATGAATTTCATCAACGAGGATAAATAACCTTCCATATCGCTGCTTTGAAAAGGCTTTTAAGGAAATGCATGATTTCAATTAAAATGAGAAAATTTGGGTGAGTTGCTAAGAAACAAGACCCTATCTGTGGCCATAGGAGATTGTGCCAATAACTTCTGGTTATAGATGGGTTTCCTTGGAAACAATTCCTAGAAATTCTTAAGTATTAACACTGAGCAAAAATAAAGTCATCATAATAGATGAAGATGAGGGCAGTAAAAAAGAACTGCTAATTGAGCAAATTGGCCAACTATAAAGGTAATATGTGCCTGTAAAAAGTGCTATGCAAATACAATAACCTCAATATGTTCTCTGTTCTGTTTTATTCTGTTGTGTTTTTTTTTCCTTAGATAAAAGTAATACATGTTCACGGAAAAATAATTCTAACGATAAGGAAGAGAATGATGTGAAAAGTAGAGCTGTCCTTTCCCCCCCTCTACTCTGAGGCTTTTTCCCCTTTTGCCCTGGGGCTCTTCCTCAGAATTAGCCACTAGCTTCTAAGGTGTCCTTTGAGATATTTTCTATGTAGGCACCAGCATGGATATCTATGTCTTTATTTCATACAAATGAAAATTGTATATCTCAGTCACAGACTTGTGATTTTTTTTCTCTCATAAGATGTCTCAGAGATCTTTTCATGTCAGGACACAGAGATCTGCTTCCATCTCCTTGACACCTGTGCTCCAGTCTGGACAACACTGAAAGAAAATGTACTTAACCCATTCTTTAATATTGAGTTACAGTGTTTTATTGTTTGGCTATCACAAACAATGTTGCAATAAACATATTTGCAGACTCAGGAACATTTAACTTTAGGGTAAATTCCTAAAAGTAAAATAGTTAAGTCAAATTTCATATGCATATTTTTAATACTATTGCCAAAATTACCCTCCAAATATATTACACTAATTTATTCTCCCACAAACAGCACAAAAGGATTCTTGTTTCTGGCCCCACTCCTGTCCCTAAGCAGCACTGGGTATTATGGAACCTGAAGATCAATGTCAATCCAACAGGAGAAAATGATATCTCACTTTTTATATTTGGCATTTCCTTTATTTTGAATGATATTATTCATCTTTTCAAATGTTTATTGTCCATTGACATTTCCCTGTATATAGATTGTCTGTTTGTGGCCTTTTCCTCACTTTTCTATTTAATTATCTTTTTCTTATTGATACCTAAGACCCTTTGCTTTCTGAGGACATTAACCCTTTATGCTTCCAAATACTTATTTGCCTTCTTTTCTTTGAACAAAAATATCAGTTCTTCCAGCCTCAGGGAGTTGTTCTAAGCCTCAGTTAAGATGATATATATGAAAGTGTTTTCAACAATGCAAGGTCTTAACTAACGTATATTGGTTTTCTTGATTTTGTTCGTATTATCAAAGCAGGAGAGTCTAATAGAAAAGGCACACACTCTGAAGAATCCAGCTCAAACCCTAGCTTTGCTGAGGTAGACTGAGTGATTAATGGCCCTAATAGCCTTATGACCTTCAGTCCCCTCCCACTCTGCCTCTGGCCTTGGCAGTGTGACTTGCACTGTCAATGCAGCAGTAGCAAATGAAGCAAAGACTTGAAAAAGTGCCCGCACATTTTCTGTTTCCTCTGTGGCTTCTCTGCTATTGCTGTGAGATCATGTTCATTTTACTCTAAGAAGAAAGACATGTGGAATAGAGCTGAGTTATTCTCACCCAAGTCTTCAGACGTGTGAGAGAGCCCAGCCAAGATCAGCAAAGTCATTCAGCTACCCATAAACTCATGAGCAGTAGTAAGCCACTGATGGGGCGGGGGGGCGGGATTTTGTTATGCAGCAAGAGCTAACTGATATACTGTGTAATTAAACTTTGAATCTCAGTCTTCAAATTTATAAATTGGGGATCCTTATCAACTTCATAGGGATATTGTGGGAAATAAAATCTCATTTATCCTAATAATAATGGCAGCCCAGTTCTTACTAGTGGGGAAGAAACTCAACCACAGGTAGTGTTTGGGGAAGAGCTGCAAGGGCCTTTCAGCAGTTGTTTGTGCAGCCCTGTGTTATAAAGCAATTGTTACTTATATATTTACCTTTAAGATCTGCTAAAATTTCCATGTCTACCAAAGTTGCTTAAAAATACATCCTTGGGCTTCCCTGGTGGTGCAGTGGTTGAGAGTCCGCCTGCCGATGCAGGGGACACGGGTTCGTGCCCCAGTCCGGGAAGATCCCACATGCCGCGGAGCAGCTAGGCCCGTGAGCCATGGCCGCTGAGCCTGCGAGTCTGGAGCCGGTGCTCCACAACGGGAGAGGTCACAAGAGCAAGAGGCCCGCGTGCTGCGAAAAAAAAAAAAAAAAATCCTTAAGCAGGTGGCTTAACCTGTCTGGGTTTTCCACAGTCTCCTCCAGCTCCCCGCAGCTTTCCTACCTGGCACACTCTCTCAGCTCTTGGCCATATTATGGGTTTGAAAAGGTTTGTCTTTATCTCTTTGTTCAGAGACCTGAGTTCTCCCTGCTCCCCCAACCCACCTTCTCCTTTTATCCCTCAAACTTATATCAGAGTAATAATTCTAAACTGCAGGCCTACTTTTGCAATTGACCACTTAGCCCTCAGAGGCTTGCCCTAGCCTTAAGGAAGACATCCACTCTGCAGTGTGAGGAATCCAAGCCCCGCTCATCCTGTCTGGCCTCTTCCATCACCGCCTGTGCCAGCTCGCATGCTGTCACACAGCTCCCAAGACATACCTCTCTGGACTTCAGACACACTGTTTCCTGTGCTCTGCATTACCCTGTCAATCACCAACTCCCCCGCTTGGGTGCCTTATCAATTTCAACCTCTTGAAGCTTTCCCTGACCCAGAATCTCTGAAGCTCAGCACTGTTGACACTTAGGGCCAGATAAGTCTTTGCTATAAGTCTTTGCTCTTGCTGCATAACAAAATCCGCCCCCCTCCCCGCCCCATCAGTGGCTTACTACTGCTCATGAGTTTATGGGTAGCTGAATGACTTTGCTGATCTTGGCTGGGCTCTCTCACACGTCTGAAATGCTTTTCTGCATTTTAGGATGTTTAGGAGCATCCTTCTCTGGCCCCCATCCACTAAATTCCAGCATCACCCCCTCCCAACTTCTGGCAACAGAAATGTCTCCAGACATTACCAAATATCTCTTGGGGACAAAATCGCCCCTAGATGAAAACCAGTCTTCTAACCCCACTCTTACCCCCACCCCCCAAAGAAGATTTAATGCTCTCAGCCTTCCTGGACCTAATTCTACTCAAGCAATTATGTCACTATGTGGTAACTGTTACCAGTCTGTCTTTCTCATTAAACTGTGGAATACCTGAAAACAAAAAATGCACCTTTGATCCCTTTATCCCTAAGTCTTTGATCAGTTTCTGGAACAGGGAAAGTGCTCAGTGAACATCTGTTAAAGATATAAGATAGAGGGCGTCCCTGGTTGTGCAGTGGTTAAGAATCCGCCTGCCAATGCAGGGGACAGGGGTTCGAGCCCTGGTCCGGGAAGATCCCGCATGCCATGGAGCAACTAAGCCCATGCACCACAACTACTAAGCCTGCGCTCTAGAGCCCACAGGCCACGACTACTGAGCTGGCATGCCACATCTATTGAAGCCTGCATGCCTAGAGCCCGTGCTCCGCAAGAGAAGCCACCACAATGAGGAGCCTGCACACCACAATGAAGAGTAGCCCCTGCTTGCTGCAACTAGAGAAAGCCCATGCGCAGTAACAAAGACCCAACACAGCCAAAAGTAAAAATAAATAAATTTATTTTTTTAAAAAAAGATATAAGATAGAATAACAATGTAGAAATGAAGAATTAAGTTTCCAAAACCTGGTTGCACATTACAGTCACCTGAGGATATTTTAAAAATACAAATTCCTAGATATAAGCCCAGACTCCTGAATCAGTATCTCAGGGAATAAAAACCCAGGAATATTTACTGTTTAAACTCTAGGGTGATTCTAATGCTGGTGGTCTACAGGAAGAGATGATCTAGAAGACAAATGGGAGTGACCAAACGTTAATACCTCTCCAGACAAACTGACAATGCTCACCTCCATCACTGAAAAAAGGTAGAGTATTCCTCTGTAGAAATCCTTCTGCCTGAAATGGTAAATGGTTGTTTTATGAGTAAAGAAGTTGTCAAAGAAGAACAGAGCTGGAGGTATAATGCTCCCTGATTTCAAACTATACTACAAACCTACAGTCATCAAAACAGTATGGTACTGGCACAAAAACAGACACATAGATCCATGGAACAGAGTAGAGAGCCCAGAAACGAACCCACACTTATATGGGCAATTAATCTACAGCAAAGGAGGCAAGATTATACAATGGGGAAAAGACAGCCTCTTCAATAATTGGTGTTGGGAAAACTGGACAGCCACATGCAAAAAATCAAACTGGACTAGTCTCTCACACCGTGCACAAAAATAAATTCAAAATTAATTAAAGACTTAAACATAAGACCTGAAAGCATAAAACTTCTAGAAGGAAACATAGGCAGTATGCTCTTTGACAATGGCCTTAGTAATATTTTGGGGGGGGATATATCTCCTCAGGCAAGGGAAGCAAAAGCAAAAATAAACAAATGGGGCTACATCAAACTAAAAAGCTTTTACACAGTGAAGGGATCAAAAAAACCAAAAAGCTACCTACTGAATGGGAGAAGATACTTGCAAATAGTATCACGTGATAAGGGGTTAATACGCAAAATATACAAAGACCTCATACAACTCAACATCAAAAAAAAACAACCTGGTTTAAAAAATGGGCAGAAGATCTGAATAGACATTTTTCCAAGGATGACCTAGAGATGGCCAACAGGTACAGGAGAAGATGCTCAAAATCATTAATCATCAAGGAAATGCAAATGAAAACCACAATAAGATATCCACCTCACACCTGTCAGAATGGCTATTATCAAAAAGACAACAAATAACAAGTGTTGGCAAGAATGTGGAGAAAAGGGAACTTTTGTGCACTGTTGGTAGGAATGTAAATTGGTCCAGCCACTACAGAAAACAGTATGGAGATTCCTCAAAAAATTAAAAATAGAACTACCATACGATCCTGCAATTCCACTCCTGGGTATTTATCCAAAGTAAACAAAACACCAATTAAAAAGTATTTATTCACCCTATGTTCACTGCAGCATTCTTTACAATAGCCAAGATATGGAAGCAACCTAAGTGTCCATCACTAGATGAATGGATAAAGAAGACGTGAGCCATATATATGGAATATTACTCAGCCATAAAAAAAAAAATATAAGATAGAGGGCGTCCCTGGTTGTGCAGTGGTTAAGAATCCGCCTGCCAATGCAGGGGACAGGGGTTCGAGCCCTGGTCCGGGAAGATCCCGCATGCCATGGAGCAACTAAGCCCATGCACCACAACTACTAAGCCTGCGCTCTAGAGCCCACAGGCCACGACTACTGAGCTGGCATGCCACATCTATTGAAGCCTGCATGCCTAGAGCCCGTGCTCCGCAAGAGAAGCCACCACAATGAGGAGCCTGCACACCACAATGAAGAGTAGCCCCTGCTTGCTGCAACTAGAGAAAGCCCATGCGCAGTAACAAAGACCCAACACAGCCAAAAGTAAAAATAAATAAATTTATTTTTTTAAAAAAAGATATAAGATAGAATAACAATGTAGAAATGAAGAATTAAGTTTCCAAAACCTGGTTGCACATTACAGTCACCTGAGGATATTTTAAAAATACAAATTCCTAGATATAAGCCCAGACTCCTGAATCAGTATCTCAGGGAATAAAAACCCAGGAATATTTACTGTTTAAACTCTAGGGTGATTCTAATGCTGGTGGTCTACAGGAAGAGATGATCTAGAAGACAAATGGGAGTGACCAAACGTTAATACCTCTCCAGACAAACTGACAATGCTCACCTCCATCACTGAAAAAAGGTAGAGTATTCCTCTGTAGAAATCCTTCTGCCTGAAATGGTAAATGGTTGTTTTATGAGTAAAGAAGTTGTCAAAGAAGAACAGAGCTGGAGGTATAATGCTCCCTGATTTCAAACTATACTACAAACCTACAGTCATCAAAACAGTATGGTACTGGCACAAAAACAGACACATAGATCCATGGAACAGAGTAGAGAGACCAGAAACGAACCCACACTTATATGGGCAATTAATCTACAGCAAAGGAGGCAAGATTATACAATGGGGAAAAGACAGCCTCTTCAATAATTGGTGTTGGGAAAACTGGACAGCCACATGCAAAAAATCAAACTGGACTAGTCTCTCACACCGTGCACAAAAATAAATTCAAAATTAATTAAAGACTTAAACATAAGACCTGAAACCATAAAACTTCTAGAAGGAAACAGGCAGTATGCTCTTTGACAATGGCCTTAGTAATATTTGGGGGGGGATATATCTCCTCAGGCAAGGGAAGCAAAAGCAAAAATAAACAAATGGGGCTACATCAAACTAAAAAGCTTTTACACAGTGAAGGGATCAAAAAAACCAAAAAGCTACCTACTGAATGGGAGAAGATACTTGCAAATAGTATCACGTGATAAGGGGTTAATACGCAAAATATACAAAGACCTCATACAACTCAACATCAAAAAAAAACAACCTGGTTTAAAAAATGGGCAGAAGATCTGAATAGACATTTTTCCAAGGATGACCTAGAGATGGCCAACAGGTACAGGAGAAGATGCTCAAAATCATTAATCATCAAGGAAATGCAAATGAAAACCACAATAAGATATCCACCTCACACCTGTCAGAATGGCTATTATCAAAAAGACAACAAATAACAAGTGTTGGCAAGAATGTGGAGAAAAGGGAACTTTTGTGCACTGTTGGTAGGAATGTAAATTGGTCCAGCCACTACAGAAAACAGTATGGAGATTCCTCAAAAAATTAAAAATAGAACTACCATACGATCCTGCAATTCCACTCCTGGGTATTTATCCAAAGTAAACAAAACACCAATTAAAAAGTATTTATTCACCCTATGTTCACTGCAGCATTCTTTACAATAGCCAAGATATGGAAGCAACCTAAGTGTCCATCACTAGATGAATGGATAAAGAAGACGTGAGCTATATATATGGAATATTACTCAGCCATAAAAAAAAAAGAATGAAATCTTGCCGTTTTTGGCAACAAGACGGACTTAGAGGGTATTGTGCTAAGTGTAATAAGTCAGACAGAGAAAGAAAAATACTGTATGAATTCACTTATATGTGGAATCTAAAAAAAAGAGCAAATGTAACAAAACAGAAACAGAATTATAGATACAGAGGACAAACAACTGGTTGCCAGAGGAGAGGGATGTGGGGGCGGGAGGAAAGAAATAGGTGAGATTAAGAGGTACAAACTTCCAGTTGCAAAATAAGTGAATCATGGGTATGAAATATACAGTGTGGGGAATATAGTCAATAACTATGTAGTATCTTTGCATGGTGATATATTGTTCCTAGACTTACCGTGGTGGTGATCATTTTGAAATGTATAAAAATATCTAATCACTATGTTGTATAGCAGGAACTACCATAGTGTTGTTGTAAGTCAATCATACTTCAAAAACAAACAAACAAGCTCACAGAAAAAGAGATCAGATTTGTGGTTCCCAGAGGTGTGGGTGGGGAGAGGGGGAGTTGGATGAAGGTGGTCAAAACGTACAAACTTCCAGTTATAAGATAAATAAGTACTAGGGAAGTAACGTACAACATGATAAATATCATAACTGCTGTATGTTATACATGAAAGATGTTAGGAAAGTAAATCCTAAGAGATCTCATCACAAGGAAAAGAATTTTTAAATTTTCTTTAATTTATATCTGTATGAGATGAGGGATGTTCACTAAACTTGTAATCATTTCATGATGTATATAAGTCAAATCATAATGTTGCACACCTTATAAACTTATACAGTGCTGGATGTCAATTATATCTCGATAAAACTGGAAGAAAAAAAATTTTTTTTGTTTCCAAGAAGCTTCCAGAAAAGGCTTGGAAGGCCTCTACCTGCAGTCGGGGGACCCTTCAGCCAGAATGGCATGTAGAATTTATAAAAATATTCCCTTCTGAGGCAGAACATTTAGTCAGCCTTGGTTTCCTATTCCCACGGCCCACCTGTGGCCAGTGGAGCCCTGCCCCTCAAACTCCATGGACCACAGGTGGCTCCTTCTCAGTAGCCTTTCCTTCCAGCAGAGCTCAGAAGAATTTTGTGGTGGAGGATAGAGCATCAGCTCCCTCCTGCAGAAGTAGATGAGGGCTGGGGGTTAAAATGGTGCCATTTGTTTAGAAAGGTATGCACCATACAAAGCAATGCTTAAAATACATTTAAGACGAATAGAGTTGTGGCTGATGAGAAATCTCTTTGTAAGAGGGCGACGGAGGTCGGGCCTGAAAGAATGACTGATGGCCAGAAATTCATCAGGAGATAATATTTTGGGGGGGGATATATCTCCTCAGGCAAGGGAAGCAAAAGCAAAAATAAACAAATGGGGCTACATCAAACTAAAAAGCTTTTACACAGTGAAGGGATCAAAAAAACCAAAAAGCTACCTACTGAATGGGAGAAGATACTTGCAAATAGTATCACGTGATAAGGGGTTAATACGCAAAATATACAAAGACCTCATACAACTCAACATCAAAAAAAAACAACCTGGTTTAAAAAATGGGCAGAAGATCTGAATAGACAT
Source organism: Neophocaena asiaeorientalis asiaeorientalis (assembly GCF_003031525.2). NCBI lineage: Eukaryota > Metazoa > Chordata > Mammalia > Artiodactyla > Phocoenidae > Neophocaena > Neophocaena asiaeorientalis. Next base: position 765,994 of record NW_020175049.1, read on the forward strand.
TTTTCCAAGGATGACCTAGAGATGGCCAACAGGTACAGGAGAAGATGCTCAAAATCATTAATCATCAAGGAAATGCAAATGAAAACCACAATAAGATATCCACCTCACACCTGTCAGAATGGCTATTATCAAAAAGACAACAAATAACAAGTGTTGGCAAGAATGTGGAGAAAAGGGAACTTTTGTGCACTGTTGGTAGGAATGTAAATTGGTCCAGCCACTACAGAAAACAGTATGGAGATTCCTCAAAAAATTAAAAATAGAACTACCAAAATAAACAAATGGGGCTACATCAAACTAAAAAGCTTTTACACAGTGAAGGGATCAAAAAAACCAAAAAGCTACCTACTGAATGGGAGAAGATACTTGCAAATAGTATCACGTGATAAGGGGTTAATACGCAAAATATACAAAGACCTCATACAACTCAACATCAAAAAAAAACAACCTGGTTTAAAAAATGGGCAGAAGATCTGAATAGACATTTTTCCAAGGATGACCTAGAGATGGCCAACAGGTACAGGAGAAGATGCTCAAAATCATTAATCATCAAGGAAATGCAAATGAAAACCACAATAAGATATCCACCTCACACCTGTCAGAATGGCTATTATCAAAAAGACAACAAATAACAAGTGTTGGCAAGAATGTGGAGAAAAGGGAACTTTTGTGCACTGTTGGTAGGAATGTAAATTGGTCCAGCCACTACAGAAAACAGTATGGAGATTCCTCAAAAAATTAAAAATAGAACTACCATACGATCCTGCAATTCCACTCCTGGGTATTTATCCAAAGTAAACAAAACACCAATTAAAAAGTATTTATTCACCCTATGTTCACTGCAGCATTCTTTACAATAGCCAAGATATGGAAGCAACCTAAGTGTCCATCACTAGATGAATGGATAAAGAAGACGTGAGCTATATATATGGAATATTACTCAGCCATAAAAAAAAAGAATGAAATCTTGCCGTTTTTGACAACAAGACGGACTTAGAGGGTATTGTGCTAAGTGTAATAAGTTTTTGGCAACAAGACGGACTTAGAGGGTATTGTGCTAAGTGTAATAAGTCAGACAGAGAAAGAAAAATACTGTATGAATTCACTTATATGTGGAATCTAAAAAAAAGAGCAAATGTAACAAAACAGAAACAGAATTATAGATACAGAGGACAAACAACTGGTTGCCAGAGGAGAGGGATGTGGGGGCGGGAGGAAAGAAATAGGTGAGATTAAGAGGTACAAACTTCCAGTTGCAAAATAAGTGAATCATGGGTATGAAATATACAGTGTGGGGAATATAGTCAATAACTATGTAGTATCTTTGCATGGTGATATATTGTTCCTAGACTTACCGTGGTGGTGATCATTTTGAAATGTATAAAAATATCTAATCACTATGTTGTATAGCAGGAACTACCATAGTGTTGTTGTAAGTCAATCATACTTCAAAAACAAACAAACAAGCTCACAGAAAAAGAGATCAGATTTGTGGTTCCCAGAGGTGTGGGTGGGGAGAGGGGGAGTTGGATGAAGGTGGTCAAAACGTACAAACTTCCAGTTATAAGATAAATAAGTACTAGGGAAGTAACGTACAACATGATAAATATCATAACTGCTGTATGTTATACATGAAAGATGTTAGGAAAGTAAATCCTAAGAGATCTCATCACAAGGAAAAGAATTTTTAAATTTTCTTTAATTTATATCTGTATGAGATGAGGGATGTTCACTAAACTTGTAATCATTTCATGATGTATATAAGTCAAATCATAATGTTGCACACCTTAAACTTATACAGTGCTGGATGTCAATTATATCTCGATAAAACTGGAAGAAAAAAAATTTTTTTTGTTTCCAAGAAGCTTCCAGAAAAGGCTTGGAAGGCCTCTACCTGCAGTCGGGGGACCCTTCAGCCAGAATGGCATGTAGAATTTATAAAAATATTCCCTTCTGAGGCAGAACATTTAGTCAGCCTTGGTTTCCTATTCCCACGGCCCACCTGTGGCCAGTGGAGCCCTGCCCCTCAAACTCCATGGACCACAGGTGGCTCCTTCTCAGTAGCCTTTCCTTCCAGCAGAGCTCAGAAGAATTTTGTGGTGGAGGATAGAGCATCAGCTCCCTCCTGCAGAAGTAGATGAGGGCTGGGGGTTAAAATGGTGCCATTTGTTTAGAAAGGTATGCACCATACAAAGCAATGCTTAAAATACATTTAAGACGAATAGAGTTGTGGCTGATGAGAAATCTCTTTGTAAGAGGGCGACGGAGGTCGGGCCTGAAAGAATGACTGATGGCCAGAAATTCATCAGGAGGCAGGGCAGTGGGGGTGGAACTAGATTAGGAAGTTGACAGGCTTGAAGAGAACAGCGTCGTTCACTCTGCCCTGACAGGCCATGAGCAAATGTTAACGGAGTGGGGCATCGTCAGCAACCTGAGCAGGCGTGAGGTCCCCCCTCGCTGCCACAGCGGGAACCAGCCATCTCTGGCGCCTTTAATGGTGTCGTTACATTCTGAAAGCTAGGGCTCCGTCAGAACGCTTTTTAGTCCAGGATGTCTGTATTAGTTAGCTGGGGCTGCCGTTACAAAGTACCACAGACTGGATGTTTTCAACAACAGAAATGCGTTGTCTCACAGTTCTGGAGGCTGGAAGTCTGAGATCAATGTGTCCGCAGGGTTTGTTCCTTCTGACGGCTGTTTTCTTCTTGGTTGTAGATGGGCCACCTTCTCCCTACGGCTCTTTACATCGTTTTCCTCTGTATGGGTCTGTCTCCAAATTTCTCCTTTTTTATAAGTGAGGCATCCTAATGACCTTATTTTAATTTGATTACCTCTGAAAAGACCCTATATCAAAATAAAGTCACACTGCGGGGCACTGGGAATTAGAATTGCAACATAAGAATTTCAGGAAGGGGGACGTATAGTCAACCCATAACAATTATGTCTCCCTCTATCGACTTATCCTCACTTCTCACCTCCTGAGTGTTCCTGATTGCCCTCCTCTTTTTCTCCCCTCCAGACCCGTCAACTCTATCTGTGTGGTGCCTTGAGGAAGCTGGGGAATCTGCCTTATTTCACCAGAATAACTTATTGTGGTAAATTTAGGAAGATCATGTGCTCTTGGAGAAAACAGACCTGGGTTTAAATCTTGGTTCTAAGCTGTAAGAGCTGTATGCCTAGGACAAGTTACTTAACCTCTCTGAACTCCAGTTTCCTCATTTTATGGTAAAGAGGTACCTGGTGAGCCACATCTTTACACCATTGCCAGTTATTTCTGCATCTGGAAGTGAAAACCAGGAGTCACTATGGAGCACATTTTGTTCTTGAGGAAACAATCATTAAAACAGCCTTCGTAGGTTTGCAAATGAAAAGTAGTTAACATCTACTTCCCTGGGAAGAGTGTATGGGACCTTTTGTGGCCAAAATCAGGTCCTTCACCTTACCTCAGGGTGTGGTCTCTGAGAAAAAGTGAGCATATTTTCATAGCTCCAGGAAGGATCCTCGGCATAAAAGACTAGAAACTCCATCCCTCCTTTTCAAGTATAAAGCAGGACTTCTCAAACTACCAGCAGTAAACAACTTTTTCTTTTTAGTTTCCAATCCACCACAGGTGCGTGGTTTTGCAAAACACAATCAAAATGTATTGTTAAAATATTAAATAAAAAAGACAAAATGCAAGCCACCATTTTTTAGTATTAGATTCGACAGACATCAAACTAACTCTGTAAAGTTGCTATACAATGTTTCTAGATGCTTACTGTCAATTTCTAAATGTATGTTTTTCAGCCAGTAACAAAAAGTCATGGACAGGTCCCTAGCAAAAGACCATACTTTGACTAACACCAGTTTAAGGTATAAAAGGGGAGTCTTCAGCCTCCATGATGGACAGCCCAAGGCAACCATCCATGGGGGGCAGGGTGGGGGGGTGATTAGGGTTATAATATTACGAATGCAATACATAGCTTCAGACATTCAAAATAAGTTTTCTCATCCAGAGCAAGAAAATAGACTTGAAAGTCAAACTTCATCAAGCGAAGAATAGAGTAGCTTAAAATTGTCTCTTTCCACCTTTAAAATATCAAGATACAAGCATGGAATATGAGATCCGTTTTGCTTTATGCCCGGAGTGAGGAGAAGGTGGTCCACCTCTCAGGTAGGTATGGACATTATTATTAATATTTAAAATCGGAGTAATAACTCATTAAAAAGTTAATAACACCTTTCATATGTTTAATGATTAGCAACTCATAAAGGAATTTCACATCTGATGCATGTTTATGTCTCACTTTCCCTAAAGTCATATTTTTATTCTTATTTTACAGATAAGGAAACTGAGGCAAGAACAGAATCATCTTTTCCAGACATGGAGGGAAGGGAAGGTATATTCCAAAGAGTCACAACAGGAGGACTCTTGTCCAGCTTACACCTGGGGACAGAGTAAAGGAGTAAATGGTGTAAGGGAGACCTCCCATCTTAGTCAGAAGTCATTGTTGGTCGTCACCACCTTCACCATCATCATTAATCATCATTGGCCCTATTATGTACCAGACAAATGGGACAGCAGGAAATAATGCAAGGTTCCTGCCCTCAAGAACCTTACAACCTGTATGTGATTTTAGGCAAGTAGCTGAGCCTCTTTTCTTGACTACAAATTGGGATAATAAAATTGTCTACCTCTGAGTATTTCTGCAGATTTAATGATAAAATGCACATTAAGTATTTAGCACAGTGCAAGGCACACAGTAAGTGTCCCTTAACTATTTTGTACTTAGTCTTATATGAATTAGCCAAATATACACCTGTTTGCTAATTAGAATGACTAACAAGTCATTGTCTATACACATGTCTTCATGTCTTTGAAATGCTTATATTTTCATGTATATTAGAAAACATCACTAAATAAAGTAAGAATTCTATCTACTGAAAGAAAGAATAATCAAACATCGACCCAAAAGGAGGACTCTAGAGAAACAGCAAGAACATATCCCTGGAGCATCTTAATAGTATGTCTTTCCACCACTTTCAGCAAGTTTAGCGCAAGCTCTGTTTTCCACTCTGTGTTTGCAGTGACAAGTTTTGCTGGAAGCAAGAGATAGCTGCTCCCTACTTGTTCCCACCGTGGATCCTGGGACAGGCTGTGGGGGAGGAATTGCTAGGGGATGATGAGAGAATTTATGTTTCAGGGAGAAGCCAATGCAAAAGCCAAGCAGACAGACACCTCGGCTGAGATAGAAATACGCATGTGTAGCAGAAAAGCAGAAATTGCGGGAAGATGAAGTTAGAGGAGCCACAGGGACTTTCCAGGAGCCTGGACACCATGCCAGGAAGCCAGGAGGCCACTGAAGACAACGCTGCTGGGACAGCTCCACTGGCAGCAGAGCAGAACAGGCTCTCCTGGCCAGAGCCCTTGGTCAGGGGTCCCTGTGTGGATTTTCTCCCAGCCCCTAGCCCAGGCTCCTCTCACGTTACACATGGTCCCCTTCCTTCCATTGTAGCAATCTTCGCAGCCAGGGGCATGACAGCTTCCTGTAAGTGGCTAAGCCCCTCAGGTGATTCTAATACTTTCCAGGCTTCCCACCACTGCCCTTACAAAGAATCATTTGCAACATCTCCTTGGTATGAACTGTCAAATTGTTCTTCACGGAGGGAACAGACAATGGATCTTGGCTCTGAGCAGTCAGGAGGAAGGATGCAGCTGCTGGGTGTGTACAGAGGAGAAGAGTCTTCTCCAGTGGGCTTGATTCCATCCCTACTTCCATTCTTAAGGCAGAGAAAGTGTGACTCCCCTTGGACACATCCTCAAGTATACCCCCTTGTTGTTTTGTTCTCCAAGGTTGCCTTGGTTTCATGGTAACATAATCCCACCTATTGAAGTTGGTTTGTTCTGCCATCAGGAGATGAAGAATTATGGAGAGGAAAGACTTCTTTCTGAGCATCAGAAAACCTGGATTCAAGGTCTGGCTCTGGGGCTAATTTGCTGTGTGTCTTTCAGCTGGTCCTATTCACTCTCTGGGCTCAAGGAGGGTTGAATAGGGGGATTCTATGGTCATCTAGTCTGGCCCTGCCACAGAATTAGACTTGGGGTGTGTGTGTGTGTGTGTGTGTGTGTGTGTGTGTGTGTGTGTGTGTGTGTTATTGTAGTTTGAACATTTAACAAATGTTTAAGTGTACGATACTATAGGCACAATATTTGTGGTTTTGACAGTCAGCCCATCCATTCCACCTTAGAGACCAGTGGTCCTGTCAGAGCCGGGGCTAACACACATGCTGCTGCAGGTGCCCACTGGTGCCCGGCTGGAGTCTTCACAGAATCCCAACCTGCCTGGAAACAGGTCAGTGATGAGCTGCATGTGGAGCCTGAATCGGGGTGGTCCTTTTTGCACCACTAGGTGTCACTGTCCTACCTTAAACACCCCTCCTTAAAGTCTCAGCCTGATGTATTGGAAGCTCCCACAGTTTTTTGGCTCTTGGCATTTGGATCCAGTTTGCATCTATCTTTCTGGACACTTGCCCCCAAAGACTCAACACAACCATTTACAGGTATCTGCACACCTTACCTCCCTGCCGGCCAGGTTTTGGGACTTGACCAGTGACGTGGAATATGAGGGGCACATCTGCCCAAGCTAATGGGTCCAGCCCCTTTATTCATTCAATCATGAATTTAATGAGCACATGCTATGTGCCAGGTCCTGTGATGGGAGCTGAAGACTCAGAAAAGAAAGGCACCTCGTCCTCCAGAGCTGACAGTAGACGTGGCAGTGTTACTATAACCTGATGAGACAATGCTGACATGAAGGACCCCATGCCATGAGCGCAGGGCAGAAGGAGCCCTCAGGCCTGCCTGGCTTAGGTAGGGAAGCTTCATAAGGTTTGTCACAGCGTTTAGGCTGACCCTTGAAATCGGCACAGGTCTTGTGCAAACCGTTGGGATAGACCATGCCAGGCTGATGGAATGGCATCGGCAAATAGGCCAGTTCCATTAAGCTTAAAGAAAGCTTTTCCTATAAGGACTAAACCATATTGAAATCAGTTTGGACCCAATTACTGTGCATGGGAGAAAGGCCAGGCTCCTGCCCCCTTCTTTGTTTACGCACAGCCACACAGTCTGAGTTACCCTTGAGAGCAGGGATGTGGCTTTGCATTTTTCTGACCACAGTGGAGGTGAACAGTAAATCTTAATGGATGAGTGAATGAACGATTCACTTTACCAGCTAAGTTAAGCTACTACAAAGGCCGTTAGATTTTGAAGAGTTCTTTTTCCTGCATTAGCTCATCCTCTTTCTCTGGGTGAGTGATTCTGCAGGCTGATCAGACTCAGACCATTGGCTGTACTTTTTTACATCAAGAGTCTCTCTACTCCTTCAGGAACATTCCCTGGGGCAGGTGGCATAAGGAACTAATAATACAATGAAAACTTGGAAGCATGTGTGCTCATCCAAGTTGGGTCAAAAAGCAGAGAGTGACGTGTATCTGTTAATCCCATACGAACTAACACATAAACACCACTATCTATAAAATAGACAAACAACAAGGACCTACCACAGAGCACAGGGAACTATATTCAATATCTTGTAATAACCTATAATGGAAAAAAATCTGGAACAAACACAATATTGTAAATCAGCTAGAGTTAAATTTTTTTCGAAAAAGAGAGTGAGGTCCTCTCTATGCTAATCTCACAATCTAGACCCCTTGGCCTTTAGCAAAAGAAGTGAAACAGCTCAACAACTCACTCTGTGGTGGTTTTTGACTCCCAGAACTCCCAAGTGTTTGTTTCTGCCAAAACTCATTAGGAGCTTTGACACCTGGAAGAGTTCACACTAGATGGAAGGTGGGGAATGGAATGAACAAGATATGGAAGGAGAAAGGGGCACAGGAAAGATCCTGGCTCTGACCGGGCCGCTGTGAAGGTAGGCGGTGCAGAGCATGGTTGAGGGTTTGGGAGGGAAGAGGGCCAAAGTAAGTAGAAATAAACTCTGAGTCTGTTTCTGCCAAAATCCTTCCACAGAGAGCCCTATTTCCACACTCCTTGGCCCAGTATTCATGGCCACCATGGCCTGGCCCTGACCTCCATTTCCAAACTTTGCTCCTTTCCATTCCTCACCCACACATCAGCAGAATGGGCCACCCACCCTCACCAGAAGGGCCCACTGGTAGCCAGCTGTCCCTCAAGCTCAGCTCCTGGGGTCTCCCCATAGATACACTTCATCCCACATCTACCCCTCTGGATAGACCATGCTCTCTCTTACCATATTATTTTCCCCCTTTGGCAAGTTTTTGTTTAACCTAGTTAAACTTCAACGTCACTCCTCTTGGAAAGTCTTCTCTGATCACCCCCTGGTTGAACTTTAGGACCCTCGTCTTGCACACCTGGTACCTGCTGTTATGATAGCTCTTTTTACCCTGCTAAGAAATTATTCGTTTGTGTGTCTCTGAATCCTTGAGCATCTTAATGACAGGTGTCATGTCTCTCATTGCTACAGCACCAGCTCCAGCATAAAGCTTAACACATAACACGTATTTAATTAACATTTAACCATAAACTCAAAGGCAGAGACTAGATGCTACTCACCCTTGTGTCTCTAATCGCTAGACCATTGCTGGGCATGGAGAAAGACTCCAACACGTGTTTGTTGAACTAATGCAGCTGCAAGCTGGGAGGGTTGGACATCCACATTAAAAGAGTTATTATGGTTGGCTGACCAACTCATCCCAAGGCAAATACTGAAAGTCCCAAATCCCAGGAAATTCTTCAGTCCTGGGTGAAGACCAAGATAGCTGGTTACCCTACACTGTAGCCACAACCCACTGCCAGGAGGGACCAGTAGAAGCTCAGTACATAAATTCATGATATTTAATCATATTCATTTATTTGTCCAATCAACCAATATTTCCTGTATATATACACAGATAACTAGATCCTGAAAAAGTAGTAATTTGCAAACATTTGGATACATGTTCTAGCTTTGCTCAGTTCATTACTTGGAGAGGCAAAGGTAACAAAAACCAGAGTCTGTGCTTCAGTTGGTCAGCCTTAGCTGAATGAATAAAACTATCCCTCTAACCTGGCAGAAGATGATAAAGGATTTCATTGAAAGGACCAATCATGGTTTGTGTTGGAGGCCAGGGACCTGGTCCTAGTCCAAACAGTGGTGCCCTGGGCAGTTGGTTTATCTATAAAAGAGGGACTAATAATGGTACTGGTGCCTCTCTGTAGAGTTTTTGTGGAAAGCAAAAGAAACCAAGGCTTTGCAAGTTGAAAAGTAAGCAGCACATGTTAGCATCGTCAGCTTCACCAGCCTGTCAGTTAATCATAAAGTTGGTAACTTTATTACAAATTCCTGACAGTGGGTAAGTTCTGCTGCCAGTTGGATTACAGGAAGTCAACGTTTTCCAAAATCCTACTTCCCAAATATTTGTGGGGAATTCCAAGAAATGATACTTTTATCTCAGAACCAATGAGTTTGGTCACTCCCTGCAGCAGCCAGCACTGCCCCAGGTCCTAACGGTTCCTCAGAGGATCTGTGCCAGCTCTGAATCTGTGTCCCAAATGCCACTGCTGATATGGGACAAGCCACTGCCCCTTGAAGCCAGGAGGAAATAGCTCTTTTTGTGTTTTGTGCAGATGGCAGGGAGGGTTCCCACAGCAAGAATGCTTGAGCCCAAAACGTTATAATCACTAGGGACCCAATGCTTGCCTTTGGGGATTTATACAAGTCAACAGAGTGGATGGAATAAGTGCTGACATTAGCTACCTCCATGCATTCTTCTTTCTGGCATTTCTTGGGATCTGTTCACTATGTCATTTCTTCTCTTAGGGTAGTTGTTCTCAAATGGGGGCAATTTTACACCCCCTCCCCAGGGTACAGGCCATGTCTAGAGATATTTTTGGTTCTCAAACTAGGAATGAGGGCTGCTAATGGGATTAAGTGGGTAGAGGCAAGGGATGCTGCAAAGCATCCTATGATACATAGAAAAAGCCCTCCACATCAAAGAATTATCCACCCAAAACGTCAAGAGTACTGATGTTGAGAAACTCTGTCTTTGGGTGATTTTTTTCTCAGGAATCCTGTTAGTCTCCCTTCTGACATGGCCTCCATGGAATCTATTGTTTCTCAGGCATGTTTCTTTATGTCTAAAGTCTAAGGTGGATAGGACTTAAATCTTAGTCTGGGTCCCTGGTACTCCTATAAATTAGCAGTGAAACATAGTTGTGTATCTAGGCTTTCTCAGAACTATTCAGCTCGTGGCATATAAGCTCTAACCCCTGCCCACTTATGTTATTATATTGAAAGTAAGTTGCAGATCCTTCCATTCAATAAATATTTGATGAGCACCTACTATGTACTAGGCATGGTATCAGACACTAGATATGTAACAATTAATCAACCAGACATCGCCCCTGCCTTCATGGAGAATACGGCATGGCTGAATTACAAATTTTAACACATGCCACGAGGAAAAGCGGAGGGTACTATAAGGGCATAGGATGGGAAGGACAGCTTTTAGGTCGGCAAGGGGGAGAACATCTCCTTAAAGAAGTAATGTTTGGATCGAGACCTGAGGGAGGCAAAGAAGTGAGTCCAGTGAAAAGCGGGGGCGGGGTGGTGGTGGAAAGAATAAGCACAGAGGGCTCTTGAGTGGGGAAGAGATTGAGCCATCAAGGAACAGAAGAAAGAGTATGTGGCTGAGTGTGCTCTGATCTAATTTGTACCTTTTCAAGGTTGCTCCAGCTGCCATGTGGGTGATGGGTTGAGGGTCACCAGTGGAAGTGAGAGACCCACGGGAAGGCAAATGCCGTGGTCTGGGAGGTGGATGGGGGTGGCCTGGGCCACAGGATGACAGTGAGGATAGAGCCAGAGGTCTGAGGCAGTGGGAGTCTATATCCAGGGATGGGCAGTGGCTGGGCACACGGGAGACCAGCTATCACTGCGTGAACAGCTTCAGAGAGCGGCAGCTCATCGGAAATCAGCCCTCCCCTGTCCTGCTCAGCATTTCTACTGGGAAGGAGCCACACACATTGGGGCTGGTATCTTTTCCTACATTGCACTTGGCTTTTCTGCTGTTTCTTCAATTGGTTGAAATATTGAGTGGTTTTTATTTATTTATTTGTGGCTGTGGGGATGGAGGGAGGGTGATAATAAATGGCTTGTCATAAAACCTAATTTCCTACGCTTTCAAGAGCCATTCATCATCCTCTCGGCTTGATGCCATTTCTTTCTGGAGTCAGACTGACCAAGAGCAGCCCATAGCCAGGGGCTTGGGATCTTCTCCCGGGAAAACCTTACTGTTGGCCTGGGCAAGGCTTCCTGAGAGTTAGACTTCCTTAACCTCAAGTCAAACCCCAGCGTGACAACTAGTTGGGCAACAGACGAGATCACTCCTTCCAGGGAGATCCTGGCAGGCAGGCCCACTCTAAGAGGGTAGCCGGCACCAAAGTGCCCGAACTCAGCTCCTCTGCCTTTGTTGCCATGGGCAGTGACCATCATCTCTGCAGAGGACTCTGTCCAACGTGTCAGGACTACTGCCATCCAGACCAGAAGGAGTCAGCAGTCCTGAGCCTTGATTTGGGGGACTGGAGAGATTGTGCCTACAGCAGGGATGACCTGCTTGGGAATAGCTGAGCCCCTAGGGCAGAGTGCAGAGGACACCAACAACACAGCTGTTTTCAGGTAAGTGCCAGGAGCCCACTATAGGGGAAGTCCAGGTGGGAGGTTGTACTGAGCACCTACCGGTAGTAAGGCCTGAAAGATGATAAAAACCATAGTTCCTGCCCTCAGGGAGCTAGCACTTGGTTCAGGAAGCACACAGATAGGTTAATAATACTAACAGGATGAGTCTTATGATGGAAGTGAACACATAGCATTATGGGGGTGGGAGGAGAGAAAGGAAGAAGCTCCTAACTCTGCCAGGGGAATCAAGGGAGACTTTCAGGAGGAGGTGATATTTCTCTGGTGGTTCCAGACAGCCCACTGGAACCACCAGGGTTTAATTAACTGAACTTAGAAAAACAAACAGAAACACCAACCACACATTTTTAAGGGTATACCTCGTCCATTATTCATTTAAAAAGAACAACCAAGTGAAATTATTTTCCCTCATGGATTTTATTTTCCCCTATAAAATTACTCTGAAGGGTGAGTTTTCAAATAAAAAAATTCTCCTTTAAAAGTAGATTGCTTTTACACTTGGCATTTAAATCCAAGCGCCAGAAGTATCTATGCTGTACAGGAAACCCATCGTCCTTCAGGTGTACTTGACAAGACTTCTGGGAACTGGAGCTTTGTTGGGGGGAGATAACAGATAAAATGTGGGGTGAGCCACACGTGCCCAGCCCTGGTCTTCTACCGGGGATACACTTCCAGGATGAATGAATGGGGGTGGGGGTGGGTGATGGGGAGGCACTAGTAACCTCCATTTGATGCCTATGGCCCAGGCTGCAGAAACAGGATAAACTTCCGAAGCCCTGATCAAAGACTCCTTGTTAGAAAGAAGAAAATTCTGGGATTATTTTTTCTAAAAGCTAACTTTCAAGGAACATTTGTATCACACTTCATCCTGTTTGTCCTAGAGAGAAACCATGATGCAAGTTGACAGTGACAAATAAGAATTAATACTCCACTTCCATCCTCTTCCCTCCTCCCAGTTTTTAGAAAGGGAACCAGTAAGTCAGCTTATAGGTCTTCACTGGGCACTCACTGTGTGAGGGCCTGAAACTCCACAAGTCCAGGGGGTGTGAGGGGCAAGTGGTAGGGGGAGTTGGGGAAGAGGAGAGAAATATATTAATTTATAAGAACATAACATTTTGCCATTCACAAAGCCTCTTCACTTATATCACCTGATGTAAATCTCTCCAATAACTCGCTGAGGTTGTAGGATCAAAGCAGATCACCAATTTACTAAAGAACTGAGAGGAGATTCAAATAAATTCATATCTGAGCTATGAAATCAACAGAAATTGTTGTGACATTGAAATGCTATTGTAATAAAAAAGAAAATTCAGATAACAAACAAATGTAGTTAATCTTGAAAGAGAAGAGATAAATTCCAAATAGAAGCAATAAATAGGTTCTTGCATTATTTGATAATCCAGTTAATGAAGAGGAGGGAATCATATAAATGCATTGAAACATTTTTGCTGATTGACACGTTGACAAGGACAAACTGATTAAAGAACACTGTCATTTCACAGAGTTTAATATAAGTACTATACAAGAACACTTAAATACAACTTATATACACATATCTTTTTGAACTTGATAGAAGTTGTCCCAAATTGACAACTCTAAAAATTTAAACAATATAGGTGGAACTAAAGAAAACTCTTAGTACTCTTAGCAATGAAATAAAAATTTTGATCAGCATGCCAAAGGAAAGAATACAGTATCTTTCTATCCTCTCTATAGACAAAGATATTAGAAAATCATTGTTTTATAGAAAGGTAATCAGACAGTAATTAGCCAAAAAGGTAAGCAAAAAGAGTATTATTGAAGTATGCCATGTAGTTAAATAATAATAAATATTAGTTTTCTAAATTATATAATGTTTACGGTATTTTTTACTTTTTTAAAAATAAATTTATTTATTTTAATTAATTTATTTTTGGCTGCGTCGGGTCTTCGTTGCTGAGCACAGGCTTTAGAGCGGGGCTACGCTTCACTGCGGTGCACGGGCTTCTCATTGTGGTGGCTACTCTTGTTGCGGAGCACAGGCTCTAGGCACACGGGCTTCAGTAGTTGTGGGTGGCATGTGGGCTCAGTAGTTGTGGCTTGCAAGCTCTAGAGAGCAGGCTCAGTGGTTGTGGTGCACGGCCTTAGTTGCTCCACAGAAGCCCTTTACTTTTTATGGTTTATGGTGATTTCTTTCCTCATAGTAAATATAAGTTTTATAACTAATTTTGTATTCACAGTTTTGTGTTCTTTTTCTTAAACATGGCCCCCAAACTATATAAGTTTTAGCCTCCACAAAACCTGGACCTTACCCTGATTTATGCCCATTTTGCAGGTGAGAAAACAAACTCAGGCAAAGTCTTACCCTTACCCAGGGTCACGCTGTTAGAAAGTGACAGAGCCAGACATAAAGCCAGCTCTTTTCCTTCACGATGTTGTCTCTGCCCTCAAAGAGCCTGCATGCATTATATAAATCCCCACACATTTCCTTTGCAGAGGCAGAAAGAAAGTAAGGTAGAACATTTAAGAAACCCAGACGACTCACTCAAGTTTCTAAAGAGAGGTTCAGTGTGGCCTATAGTGCATATCCCATCTCCCTTCAGGACCTGTGTCTGGACAGAAGAATTCAATTTACAGTCAGCACCAGCATCACTATTCTAGGCTCAAAGCAACCCCAGAATCAAGTACGCCCATGGGAAGCAAAGACAGGTCACATCAAATGCATTCAGGGACTTCAGGCTAACTAATTCTTCCTGAGCCCCTACTGTTTGCCAGGCACTCACACCTGCATTTGTCTTTATCTACATGAACAATTTTTTTAAGGATGAGAGAATAGAAACTCAGAGTAACATGCCCAATATCACAGATCTAGTAAAAAAGACACAAGCTGAAAAGCCAGATCTGCCCCAAAGCCCATCTCCAGTTCTCCAGGGGGTTGTGGAATTCAGAAAAATAATCACCTACTTACGCCTGAAGGCAAAACCAGAGAATCGTTAGTGAAATGCAGAGAGATGGGTAAGTAGTAAACATCCTTCCCATTCTCTCTGGTTCTCTTTTAAAGTCTGGGGCAAACCTGACAGCAGCCATGGCATTCAAAGGGTTCCAGGAGCCAAACAGACTATGAGAGGTCTTAACCAGGAACCATCCCACACCCAGAACCCAGTGGGATAATCTGAGTTGTAGCTAAGGTTAAGACAAGCATCAGTATTTGAAAGGGAGTACTAAGGATTAAATCCACACACAGAGCAAGAGAGCTTGTGCTAACATGAGAAATAGGTTGAGAGCATGTTGGAAAGAAATATCAAAAGTTTCAGAAAACAGATTGTGAAACAGTCACAGCCAATAGATTTCTGTTGATTTTTTTTTTTGTAATCAACATATTAAATATCATGCTTCCGTAAATAATGGGAAGGGAAAAAAATGCTTTGCTTTACAATAAATATTGGCTATCCATCGTCCTCAGGCTGATCATGTGGGGCATCAGTGAGAGTGTTCTACATGGGCTTTAGCTGAGTAGGATCCAGTAAACATATACACAGGGAGGGTCAACTCCAGACAAGGTCATGGAATCCCTTATCTCCAGAGAATGCCAAGCCAAGAATCATGAAATTTTATGCTCCGTTCATAATAAAAATTGACTGAAAGTTCATGGTTGTTTTTATTTTGTTTTGTCTAGTTCTTAGCCACGTTTCTATGGTCTTATGAATAATGAAAATCCCAATGGACATTGTGGTCATAACAACCATGGCCTGGATTGAACCTAACGCAAGAGTTAGAGGTGGTAGGGAGACAACTGACTGTGACTTCCAAGTGCTTTCATTGACATGTGGCCCCTGGAATTCAGACAAGCAGGCCTACAGGGAGGCTTTGTTCTGTAGGGGAACTGGAGAGAGGCCTGGAGCCTTTCCAAGCCTGGAGGAACTTGGCTGGATCCAGAGGAGCATGAAAGGCCCAGCCCCAAGGCAGCCTGGGGACCTTGGAAGCCAAGGCCAGGAAAGGAACGGCTTGTCCCCCTGACAAAGATAAGTAGGGCCCGGGGGGCTGTTTCATTTACATGGTGTTTTCCAACCTTTACGCACAAATTCAGAGTGAACTCTGCTTCTCACCATCAGCAGCCTTGTTGGGCAAAAGTCCTGATCCTTGGCCTGATAGCCCCAGACCCTCCTGGAGGAAAGAAAAAGCTACCAGGTACCCTGGAGGTATCTGAGGTTGAAAAGAAAGAGCACCGCCTATAGAATCCGAACTCCTGGCTATGTAACCCACGGCACACTCAAATCTTATGCCTTTGCCTTTTGCATGTTCCTCGCTTTACGTCAAGAAAACAATACAAATTTTTGGTACCTGTTTATTCCAATTCACGATAAGTATTACTGATAGAATTACCACAAAACACAGCAATGAAACTGACAACCATGAAAGCTCTACAGGCTACAATCTGTTATAGGCAAAAACTAACAGAAGAATCATGTATTACTGGGCACGCTATAAAATGCAAAAAGAAAACAAATGACCTGAGGGGAAAAAAAATCCGTTTTGAAGAAATAATCAACAACAAGAAAAAATAAAACTGTCGAAAGGTAAAACTGCACTCAGTAAAACTAGCAAAAGGATCCAATCTTCTTGCTAATTTCACATCTAAAAAATTTTATCTCGGAAAATTGAATTTAATAACTATAAGGGCCAAAGAGGGAAAAAAGTGGAAGCAACAATAATGAATAAAGTTTTTCAAGAGCAAAACAAATGACAGTAACAAAAACTAACAGCTACTTCAAAGTTTATTATAAAGTATGCACAGGAAGAATCAATCCAGATCAACATCAATAAAATAAAAGTAAAACTGGGCGCTTCCCTGGTGGCGCAGTGGTTGAGAGTCCGCCTGCCGATGCAGGGGACACGGGTTCGTGCCCCGGCCCGGGAAGATCCCACATGCCGCGGAGCGGCTGGGCCCGTGAGCCATGGCCGCTGAGCCTGCGCGTCCGGAGCCTGTGCTCCGCAACGGGAGAGGCCACAACAGTGAGAGGCCGCATACCGCAAAAAAAAAAAAAAAACCTTCTCAAGTACTGCATCTTTGGCTTCTTGCCTGGTGTCAGCCCAGGGAGACTTCTTTTTTTTTTTAACTTTTATTTATTTAGTTAGTTATTTTGGCTGCACCGGGTCTTAGTTGTGGCACGAGGGATCTTTGTTGCAGCATGTAGACTCTTGGTTGCGGCATACATGCAGGATCTAGTTCCCCGACCAGAGATCGAACCCAGGCCCCCTGCATTGGGAGTGCAGAGTCTTATCCACTGGACCACCAGGGAAGTCGCCCAGGGAGACTTTTTAAGGCCAACCTACCTGATGCATACTCTATCCCCAGACTCAGCCCTGAATAATTCCATGAGCAGCTCTTGACATCACTAACTTTATTGCTCATTTTCCTACAGAATGCACACCTGCTCATTGCCTCCTTCAGTTTGACACAATCAGCTACTCTTGCCACCTTGACCTTGCCTCCTCTCAAGGCCAAGTTCATTTCTCTACCTAGATTGAGCGCCTCAAGACAGCCCTTCCAATATCTAAGGCATAGGTAGCCCTGCCACCGGTTTCATCATGTCATCCAACAACAAAGCTCATAGACTTTCAAAATGCCTTCTTCCTGTCTGTCTTTTACCCCTGGCCATCTACTAACCAGCCTAGCTAGTATCAGGACTTTCAAGTCATCCCTCTGGTATCTCACCCCCTTTCAGCTGACAGTTTGCTTCCATTTTGCAATATATTTGCCTAGACTTTACAAAAATCAATGAGTTCAGGATAACAAGTACAGTAGCCTCAGGTGGCCTCCCAAAGATTGATACCATGTTTTTGTTGACCTAGTTATTGTATTTCACTGTTACCAGAAATCAACTGGTTAGGCAATTTTGAAAGTATTTTGCATCTATTTATTTCATTTTCACTAAGTAGAATGACCTTGTGTCAAATAAATAAATTAAATAAATAAAACTCAATTATTTATTTCCAAAAGTAGGCTTAATGCCTGGCAATCTTAATACTTACATAATTTGCAAGAATGCTGGATCCACATTCTCTTTGAAGTCAATAATGCAAGCCTCCAATTTTCCACCACTACCATTCCAATTGGGCCAAAAGATTTAGAATAATTTAGCATCCAAACAGGATATATATTCAGCATGGAAAGAACAAAGAGATTATCATTAAGTCTTTGATTAAATCACATCTTCTATTCTAGGCCTCAGTTCAGTTTCATCACCGGTAAGAAGAGCATTTTTATTAACTTTTATCTATCCTCTAAAAGTCCGAGAGTCCTTTGGGTTAGGGATTGTATTTCATTTTTCTCTGCATCCCCAATGCAAAACACAGTTCTGTCAAATAAAAACATTAGATTAATCTTGAATGAATGAATATCCATGATCTATGAAATTGTAACTTCCACGGAAATATCCAAAACCCCTGACATCATTAACAGTTCTGTAGGGCAGTAACAGCCAACCATTTATGATGAAAAAGAGTCCCAGGCACATTAAAAGCCTGTCCTAAGTTATGATATTCAGTTCTAGGCCAGGATCCTAGAGGGACAAAATGGAAAGTATGTCAGACTCTGCTTTAATTCAATGCAGCACTTGAATCTCTGCTCTCTTGGGCAAACCACTGGACATGAAGAAACCACAAATCTGAAGATCAGAGAGACCTGAATGTGAATTGGGTTCCATCAGTCCCTTTAAAAGGTTTTGGTTTTAAGAAACAGAACTTCCCTGAACAACGTTAAGCAAAAGGTGAGTTTTTTGGAGGGAAATGTCAACATGAATTCACAGGCAGGAAGTGCTGACAGGTCCCGGGAAGACTTGGTTCCAGGAACTGGACCCACCCCCTCTAAACCAGGTCACAGACCCACCCATCATTGAGACCCCTCTCTTTGGGGCCATTCCCTCTTCCCTCTGCACATCTCTCTACAGAGCAATTTTCCTCTTCCACTCATAAACAGGCTAAACGTGGCTGCCCAGATTCTGTTTTCTGCTGAGTGCCCATCACGGCACACTTCTTCTCTGAGTGAGGATAAAGGAAGATGGATTACCTTTTTTTTTTTTTTTTTGAATCAACATTCAGTTTATTATTTTTTTATGGTAACAGATTTTTTTCAAATTGAGCTTTTAAAAAGTACATTTAACTACAAAAGTAAGAGTAAATAGGTACTAATAAAATATATTTGCCCTGAAGTGGTTAAGAAGATACAATGTTGATGCCCACATCAACAGTACATTATACATTACATGCATTATTTAAAGGTCATTTTCTTTTCAGTAATAATATCGATAAAACCACAATATTTATTGCTTATATCAAGTGCAGGGTAAAATCCAGATAGCCTCCACAACAAATCCTTGTGATAAAGGACTTCTTAGTCTGGTCAGGTGAAATATTACACTTAACATGTATGCATACAGCTGAAAATGTACCAGATCTTAAGAAGTTTTCAAGTCTTGATTTTAGGGAGTGGGTACAGTGTGAGCAGCGCCCTGGGGTGCTGGGGGTACTGGACACCCCACTTCTCTGTGGGTGTCTAGTCAACCACACCTTCTGGGGTCTGAGGAATTTGCTAACAGATGAAAAACCCCGTGATTCACCCAACACTGTCAGCTACCAGTGCCGAAACTTGCAGGGCAAAATTAGTTATTTATAGGGTGTTTTGCTGAGAAAACAGTGTCCAGCCAACAAAAGCACCAACCAAAATGACTGACACAAACCCCATCTTAGTGAGAATAGGTTGCCAATAAAACCGTCTTTTCCTTTTTTCGTTGGGTCTCGTTCAAACTCTGCTTCATCTGCTACACCTTCTGAGCTGTGCTCTTTCCTGTCCCCCAGGAGGTGATTTGCGCAGAGCACTCTCGCTGTTTTCCTCCAGAGTATCTTGCATTTCAGAGGACAGTCCTGTATATCTGTCACCTGTCAGTTTTTCTTCTTCTAGGCCTATCCTGTTGCCATTGTATTTTTCACTCATTATTTTGGATGGTGACTGATCAAAAACAGGACATAACGTCTTCGTTAGAAAGTTCTTTCCACCATTTCTGTACACCTGAATCTCCCTTTAGAAACTTTGCTCCTTCTATTATAGTCATGTATGAAAATCTGAGTTGATCTGGTGTCTGAGTCAGCCCCATTCAGCATTTTCTCATACTCAGTAACAGTTGTTTAATGTTAATATTGTCTCCTTTTTCCATCGGAACCAGACAAATGTCCACCAGAGAAAATGTGCCTGACCGCCCGATGCCGGCACTACGGCGGATTACCGCAGTCCCGTATTCAGGATTCAAACTGAGAAATGAAACTGGTGGTTCAGGCACTCCGAAATCTGGCCAGGTAGTAGAATGAAAGTGAGATACTATTCTATAATTTATTATTTTTTTTTAAATCTTTTTTTTATACAGCAAGTTCTTATTAGTCATCAATTTTATACACATCAGTGTATACATGTCAATCCCAATCACCCAATTCATCACACCACCACCACCACCACGCCGCTGCTTTTCCCCCTTGGTGTCCATATGTTTGTCCTCTACATCTGTGTCTCAATTTCTGTCCTGCAAACCCATCATCTGTACCATTTTTCTAGGTTCCATATCTATGTGCTAATATACGATATTTGTTTTTCTCTTTCTGACTTATTTCACTCTGTTTGACTGTCTATAGATCCATCCATGTCTCAACAAATGACCCAATTTCACTCCCTTTTATGGCTGAGTAATATTCCATTGTATATATGTACCACACTCTGAAGTCACAGAGTCTGATTTGTCCAGCTCCGTTTTTTTCCCTCAAGACTGCTTTCACGATTCGGGGTCTTTTGTGTTTCCATACAAATTTTAAGATTTTTTGCTCTAGTTCCGTAAAAAATGCCATTGGTAATTTGATAGGGATTACATTGAATCTGTAGATTGCATTGGGTAGTATAGTCATTTTCACGATATTGATTCTTTCAATCCAAGAACATGGTATATCTCTCCATCTGTTGGTATCATCTTTAATTTCTTTCATCAGTGTCTTATAGTTTTCTGCATAAAGGTCTTTTGTCTCCCTAGGTAGGTTTATTCCTAGGTATTTTATTCTTTTTTGTTGCAATGGTAAATGGGAGTGTTTCCTTAATTTCACTTTCAGATTTTTCAGCATTAGTGTATAGGAATGCAAGAGATTTCTGTGCACTAATTTTGTATCCTGCACTTTTACCAAATTCATTGATTAGCTCTAGTAGTTCTCTGGTGGCATCTTTAGGATTATCTATGTATAGTATTATGTCATCTGCAAACAGTGACAGTTTTACTTCTTCTTTTCCAATCTGGATTCCTTTTATTTCTTTTTCTTCTCTGATTGCCGTGGCTAGGACTTCCAAAACTATGTTGAATAATAGTGGTGAGAGTGGACATCCGTGTCTTGCTCCTGATCTCAGAGGAAAAGTTTTCAGTCTTTCACCATTGAGAATGATGTTTGCTGTGGGTTGTCGTATATGACCTTTATTATGTTGACATAGGTTCCCTCTATACCCACTTTCTGGAGAAATCTTGGTTATAGGGCCTTCCCTTTCATCACTTTAAGTATATCATGCCACTCCTTTCTGGCTTGTAGTGTTTCTGCTGAGAAATCAGCTGTTTACCTTAGGGAGTTCCCTTGTATGTTATTTGTCATTTATCCCTTGCTGCTTTCAGTAATTTTTCTTTGTCTTTAATTTTTGCCAATTTGATTACTATGTGTCTCAGCGTGTTTCTCCTTGGGTTTATCCTCTATGGGACTCTCTGCACTTCCTGGACTTGGGTGGCTGTTTCCTTTCCCATGTTAGGGAAGTTTTCGACTATAATCTCTTCAAATATTTTCTCGGGTCCTTTCTCTCTCTCTTCTCCTTCTGAGACCCCTATGATGCAAATGTTGTTGCATTTAATGTTGTCCCAGAGGTCTCTTAGGCTGTCTTCATTTCTTTTCATTCTTTTCTCTTTATTCTGTTTCACAGCAGTGAATTCTAGCATTCTGTCTTCCAGGTCACTTATCCGTTCTTCTGCCTCAGTTATTCTGCTATTGATTCCTTCTAATGTAGTTTTCATTTCAGTTATTGTATTGTTCGTCTCTGTTTGTTTGTTCTTTAATTCTTCTAGGTCTTTGTTAATCATTTCTTGCATCTTCTCGATCTTTTCCTCCATTCTTTTTCCGAGGTCCTGGATCATCTTCACTATCATTATTCTGAATTTTTTTTCTGGAAGGTTGCCTATCTCCACTTCATTTAGTTGTTTTTCTGAGGTTTTGTTTTGTTCCTTCATCTGGTACATAGCCCTCTGCCTTTTCATCTTGTCTATCTTTTTGTGAATGTGGTTTTTGTTCCACAGCCTGCAGGATTGCAGTTCTTCTTGCTTCTGAGATACTGTCCTGGCTTCACCACTATTGGTAGTTCCTAACTGCAATAGATGGACTGTGTAATAGGACTTCACGTCTTCTGACAGGAACTTCACACTGAATCCCGTTTCCTTAAGTAGCATCTCTCCTTCACCTTTTGTTGGCCAGTACTGTGCACATTTAACCTATTCTTTCTCCACAATTCGGTTTAGTGTGACAAATGCTTTGGTCTTTTGCTGCCAAACCATGAGCCAGAAATGACAACCTGAATTAGGAAGTGGACACTCTGTTAAGAAGTAACTCCTCTGCTCCTCTTCTATGTCAACTAAGCTGGCATTAATAAATCATTTTCAGCATTTTGCAGTTTAACACGACTGTAATCATATGGGCTTATGTCTCTGTATATGTGTCGATTTCTGTTTTCTGGAAACTTGGCCACTCTGAGGCTAGTCATGTGACTCACTGCGAATTTCCAAGCTCCTTCCAAGAAGCTCTGAGGGAATGCTCGGGCTGCCATGCTCTGGCTGCCCTGCCACAGCCCAGCCACCCTCCCCAGAAGATGGATCGCTGTTTCAGCCTTTGCATCAACAGGGAAACACCATGGCCTTGGAATTAAAGGAGCCATTGGCTTTATATAATTGTGCAGGGGAAAGAGGATAGACTTGTTTTAAGTAAATTAAAACATATTCAGAGAGGAACTGAGCCTACCTGAGCTGCAAATAAATAAGGAAGAAAATAAAATGGCATTCCTTAAAATTCACAGTGGGGTGAAGAAAAAAATTTGACTCGTAGACTTTAGATTTACAACTTTAGGATTGGATGATGTGCCCAAGCACACGTCTTATTTTGTCTCAAGCCAGACTGCGATGAGGTAGAGAGAATGAGAGGTGAAGAAGTAGAGAAAGTGAGACAACCTGCTCTCTCAAGAACTTGAAACTAGGTATAAGGACTATGAGATGCAAGCTTAAAGCAGAGCGGGGTGAAGTTGGTGTGTGTGTGTGTGTTTGTGTGTGTTTGTAAGAAAGATAAGAATTGCACCTCTCTGTGAGCTGAAAGATAAGATACCAAAGAAAAGGAGAACTCAGAAGCAAGATGCTGGAGAAGGGAGTGGTGCCAGGAGCACAGATGAGGGAAGACACTTCTTCCCCCCAGATGATGGAGCTCCTACCAGCTTTTCCAGCTCCTCTCCCAACACGGCTCCAACATGTCCTGCTTTCTAGGCCCTCTCTCACTCTGTCTATGATCATGTCACACTATCTCATGCCTTTATGGTCTTTTACACATTGTTCCCTCCACCTGGAGTGCTGGTCACCCAATTGTCTCCTATTGAACTCTGACTCGCCCTCTCAGACACGACTCACAGATCACTTTCTCTGGGGAACTTTCCTGATTCTTCCATACAAGCAAAGTAAATGCTTCTCCTCTGGTGTTCAAAGACTTGTAAGATACACATTTATTGGTGTTTTTATTCCTTCTAACCCTCCACCAGAGTGGAAGTACCTCAAGGGGGAAGGCCTACGCCCAGTTCATATCGATTGAACATTCAAGAGATTTTGAATGAATGAATGAATGAGGAAAGGAAAATCACTGTGTGCTTTAAGAGCTTTGAGATGGAGAAGAAAAGTACAGCCTCTTGCTTGGCTGAGAAGGATGGGATGGGGTGAAGCTTGAGGAGAAAACAGAACTGTTGGGACAGTCTCTGATGGGAATTCACTGGAAAGTCAGAGATGATGGAAGGATTTGGAAGCAGAGTAACAGCCTAGCCAAACTTTGCATGCCAGTGGCATCAACTAATAAATAGAAAACCACAAAATTGAAGTTGGTGACCTTCATGTAAAGGAAAAAGCAACTCTCCCACACTCAGTAGCTTTATCTGAGAAATAAATTCAGAGTGATCAAGTCAGATTTGTGAGACCACAGGGACAGAGTGTCTCAGACAGCTGGGGCTTTCGAAAAGGCATAAAAATACCAACATTCTGTCAAGGCCCATGATCAAAGCCTTGCCAGACTCAACTCATGAAGAAGAAAATCCACTTAATAGTATTAAGAAAATCTTTGACTTCTAATCTGTTGCTGTGCAAAAATTTGAATTTTGCTCACCAAGTAGAATTAAGTATCAATTAGAATGTTTTTTAAAATCTGTATGGTAAACATGATTTAGCAGTAGTAACTGATTTGTGTGGCTAGTAAGAAATCATCAGATATAAATCTAATAGAAACTTGAGTGCACTTGCCTCATCCCTTTCCCGTTACTGGAACTCTGCAATACCAGAACATCATGGAATGTAAGACCTCGGAGGAACCTTGAAGAACATCTAAGCCAATAACCCCATTTTCTCAGAGGCCAGGGAGGAAAAGTGACTTTTCAGGCCTCTCATCTCATTAGTGGTGGAACTCAGCTGGAAACACAACTTTTCTCATCTTTCCATCAAATGGTCTTCCCTCTGCACCATGTCATGAAAATAAAGTTAAATTATTTTCAATTAAAGAATTATTCAGTATGGTTTGCTGTCCAAAAGAATTAGCTTAAATAATGTTTTCATGCCAAAAATGGTAACCCCTCAGATAGCCAGAAAATACTATTGTTTTCTGGAACCCTTCGTTTGCTTGGAGCTTCAGAAAGTCTTGGTTTGGGGTGGGATGGGGAGAGTGGGAGGGAGGGAGACGCAAGAGGGAAGACATATGGGAACATATGTATATGTATAGCTGATTCACTTTGTTATAAAGCAGAAACTAACACACCATTGTAAAGCAATTATACCCCAATAAAGATGTTTAAAAAAAAAAAAAAAGAAAGAAAGTCTTGGTTTTACTGGACGAACACTACGTGCTCTAAGAGTTTGGAAAAGATGGTGACTGATGTAGGCAATGGTAGGTAGAGGATGAGAAAGAGAAGACTTGACCAGAAAGCCTGGAAGAATGAACTGAATCCACGGAGTCATGAGAAAGAATCGCATCCCTGACCACTGTCCACAGACAATGAGGGAAAACTGAGCTAGAGCTCAGTTATCCCAGAGAACATTTCAAAGCTTCTCTAGGGGAAAAATGCCATCTCCCTGAAATAATCAATGGAAGATTTTCCTGAGAGGAGGAAGAGCTATAGCCCTACTACCCAAGGTTCCCTGTTCCCTTGGGGATGTCTCACTAAGCGTCTTCTGACACCACCACTGGAGACTAGTGGAGTGGGTGAGAGGGGCTTCCCCCCTTTCCTAAATTTTTTGTGGTACAGCTGAGCAAGGAGAGGCGTTCATTCAGAGCTTCAGTAAATCTTCTGGAAAACAAAAGAAGAAAGAGAGCAATATGTGTGAATAAACTAGCTCTCAAGCCTTCACTCAGCTCAGTACTAGGCTTTCTCCTCCGGAGCTTGTAGGCTTCACCCTGTAGAAGCTTCTAGCTTGTTTCGATTGTGTGCGTGACTTCAGAGGTGTGCCTTAGTCGGCTCAGCTGTGCGTATCTCTTCCCACCTCCCTGTTCAGTGAGCACCTTCATGTTGGTAGCTTGAAATCAGCCATGGTGGGAGTATTTACACCACAGAAATCAGCAAATAGCAGAGCATTGTTTATCTATTTTGTTTATCTATTGTTTATCTATTTTTCAGAGCTAGTTGTTAAACAGTTATCAACACATCACTGCTTCAAACTCACCATCCAGAATACATCATAGCTCCATGGGTAAAAGTGCAAGCTGTATGTTCACACAGACCTTGTATTGGATCCCAAGACCATCTCCTTTACTAGTTATAAAACTCTACTCTCTCAGAGTCTCAGTCTCCCTTTCTGTAAAACTGGAGATAATCACTCCTTCCATTGTAGGGCTGGGATTCCTATATAAAGAAATTTAGCCCAATACCTGACACAGGGTAAGTTACCACAGGTGAGTCTAGACATCTTAAGGCCTTAAAAGTAGAACCAAGGGAGGCCCTGAGAAAAACAGGAGTTCTCCATCCTTCCTACCTAATGCTTTCCAAGGTTCACTTTCCTGTCTGAGAACCCTGCCTCTTCCACTGGTGATCGACAGTGAGAATATTTTCAGAGAGCTCTCACTTGACACGCAGGATTTTTTTCTGTAGATTAAATTGACTACTTTTATCAGGATACAACCCAATAAAGCCCCGCTACCACAAGAGATGTACATATACAGTAGCAGGTGACGTATGTTTTATTACAGCACCTCCAAACCAATAATTATGCCTTGTCTAGAGCACTTGCTACTTTCTTCCCCACACACAGATCTCAAGGACAGACACTGTGTCTGGGTCCCCTTTTATATAAACTGAACACAGATTTCTTGAATGACTGAGACAGCAATTCGCAAGAGAAAATGTAAAATTTTTATGAATCTTAATGTAGATTTTACTTTCCTGCCTGAGTAAGAGCAGTCTGAAAGCAGTCAAGCCATCCCCAGGTGTCTGAGATGTTATGAGGCCTCCAGACCCTCATTACCAACATCAGTTATCCCCACCTGGTACTGTAGCTGGAGAAGAAGAAAGCTGTCCTAAAGCCATATTAGCCACGGGGCAGCTCAGAGATGCTCATTGTTTAGACTAACTCCCTAAGATCCTGTTGTTTTCTTGTTATTTGCTTCTCCTAAGGACTGAGACGATTCACAGTGAGGTCCATTTCCACAATCCAGGTTGATTAAGGTCTCAAAACCCAGATTTCACTCGTCAGGTGAAAGCAGAGCTACGGGACCTGAAAGTTCCCTCCCTTCTGCCCCTTCCAATCTCTCTTCAAGAGCCCAGCTGTCTTCCGCAATTCTCCAAACATTTCTCTTACTTCTGTTCTAAAGGACAGTCCTTTTTTTCCAAAGGACTTTAATTGATTTAGACCAGAAATTAGTATGCAACACACAGACCCAGATATGTGAGCAGGGAGAAAGATCAACGTATCACTTATTTCATTCGCTGTAATTTAATTACAAGCAGAAATTCGTTGCAGTTGTGTGTTCCCCGTAGCCGTTGATGTTCGGAGTGTAAGGATAGCTTCATTTGAAAGAGGTTTCCAAGAAGAGCGTCTGCAAAAGTCGGGCTTGGAAAATTCAGGTGTCTGCAGGAAATAGCTTCCAAGGTAAGAATAACTCACTCCTTAACATCCTTTATTCAGGAAATATCTGTCACTGGTCTACTATGTACATATTGCACGGCATCAGGTACTGGAGTCCGGGACAGGAAGCCCCTGCCCCACGCGGGAGCTTACATACCAGTGAGGGATCAACACTGAAATGCTGCCTACATTAAATAAAGAATTGATGATACGTGATGATAAATATCACGAAAGGGAAGAACTACGAGAGGAGATGGTAGAGCTCTGCAGGTGTTAGGGGTGGTTCTCTGAGGAACAGACACTAAAGACAAGATTTAAAAGATAAGAGGTGGGCCTGGCATAGCATAGGGAATATTTTAAAATAAAAGACTACGAAGAGCAAAACATCCCAGGGTGGAAAAGAGCAAACCAAGAAACCGAAACATCAAGGTGGCTGAAGCGTAGTGAGGGAGACAGGCCCTCCCGTGGGATGGTCAAGGCAAGGATTTTGGCTATTTCTTAAGAGCAATGGGAAACCATGATAGCGTTTCCAGGGAGTGAGTGGCATCCTCAGCTCTGTATTTTTTTTTTTATAAATTTATTTATTTTTGGCTGCGTTGCGTCTTCGTTGCTGCGCGCGGGCTTTCTCTAGTTGCGGCGAACGGGGGCTACTCTTTGTTGCGGTGAGGAGGGCTTCTCATTGCGGTGGCTTCTCTTGTTGCAGAGCACAGGCTCTAGGCGTGCGGGCTTCAGTAGTTGCAGCACATGGGCTCAGTAGTTGTGACTCGCGGGCTCTAGAGCGCAGGCTCAGTAGTTGTGGCACACGGGCTTAGTTTCTCCACGGCATGTGGGATCTTCCTGGACCAGGGCTCGAACCCATGTCCCCTGCATTGGCAGGCGGATTCTTAACCACTGCACCACCAGGAAACCCTGTATTTTTTTTTAATGATTATTCTGGCTATTGTGCACTGAGTGGACTGGAGGGAGGCGAGAGAGGTTCTGGGAGCCTGGTTAGGAGTCACTGCTGGGATCCAGGAGAGTAACCTAAATGGCCTTCCTCCCAAGCACCAGGATGTTGGAGATACAGCCACGGAGGAAACACTTGTTCCACTAGAGCTTCTAGAGCTACTCAGGGAGAAGGAGTGTCCCGTCCCTTGGAGCAGAACCACAGGGCTTATCCACAGAGATTTCCAGCTTGCAAGATTCCGAGTCCACAGAGCCCCCCTGGCGGGGCCTGGTGACCAGCTGCATGCTGTCCCACATCATTCCTACTGGGCCAAATACTCATTGAGATGCACTGCCCAGCCACCTGAATGCAGCTGTTGCCTTTGCCTGAGTGAAGACACCAGGCAGAGGAAGAAGAGGCACAGACAGAGACCTAGTCCTGAGTCAGACACGATGAGGGCAAGCCGGTTAGTAGCCCTGTGACCTTGCACAGCTGCTTTGCTTTCCCTCTTGTGCCCCAGTTTCTGTATCTTACTGCAAAATGGGGCTAACCCAGCTGTCTCCTGGGGTTTCCTGAGGGTTCCTAGGAAGTAAATGGGTTCATCCTTGTAAAGATTCTTTAGCACAGAAGCTGCCCCTGAGAAGCCCTTAATTTAGACCGAAGTTTGAATCGCACCTCGGCCACTTAGCCTCTGTGACTCGGGCAGGTTAACAAAGTTCTCTGGGTCTCAGCTTCCTCAGCTGTGAAAGTGGGGATGTAAAACCTACCTGGAAAGGTGGTGGTGGAGATTAAACGAGCGAGGCCTACTCAGTTTTATTTCTGCCTCTGTGTACGCACAGGAAGGGGCACCAAGAGTGGGCCCCTCTCAGAGCTGGGAAGGCGGGAGGTGGAGGGAATGGAAATGAGACAACTTTGAGGGCAGACCCAGGACTTCAGACGCAGCCAGGTAACGCCCTCATTCCATACCCACCTCTCTGCCTAAAGAGGATGAAAATTATTCAGAGTGAAATGGAATCTGCCAGATATCCCTGGGGAGAGACTCTAACTTGCATTTAAAGAGATGCTGGAAACGGATATGCTGGTGAGGTAAAACCCTTCAGCTTGGACCTGCTCAGCCCTAAAAATGTGCATCCTCTGCTCCAACAAGGGAAACAGAGGAAACCTCCCCAAGTTGCTTTCCTGTTTTGCAGCTGAGGAGGGTGGTTTGTGTTTATTCTGCCAGCTCCAGATCGTCAGCGTAAGGTCAGCTTGCTCAGAGCAGTGCGCTATTATTTTTAATAAATTTACTTATTTATTTTTGGCTGCACTGGGTCTTCATTGCTGCGCGCAGGCTTTCTCTAGTTGGGGTGAGCGGGGACTACTCTTTGTTGCGGTGTGCGGGCTTCTCATTGCGGTGGCTTCTCTTGTTGCAGAACACAGGCTCTAGGCACGCAAGCTTCGGTAGTTGCAGCACACAGGCTCAGTAGTCGTGGCTCGCAGGCTTAGTTGCTCCACGGCATGTGGGATCTTCCCAGACCAGGGCTCGAACCCGTGTCCCCTGCATTGGCAGGTGGATTCCTAACCACTGTGCCACCAGGGGTGGTGCGCTTTTATTCCCTTATTCCACACAGTCACGAACAGCCACTTGGTGCCAGGCACCTTGCCACAGAGCAGTGAGGCTTGATGTGTGCCTCGAGGACGTCACAGTCCGTGCGGGCAAGGGCAGTAGCATCAAACACCACGATAAGGGCTACCATGGGGGCCAGGACACGGAGCTGTGGTGGCCCAGTTAGAGAGACTTCATCAAGGAAGGGGGTATCTGAGCTATGTTATGTACTGAGTAGAAGAAAAAAAACAAAGCGGGCACCCTGAGCTGGGCACTGCTCAAGCATCATCTCTGAGTTGGGAAGAAAGGTAATGCAGATGGAGGAAAGAAACCGTGTGGGCAAAGGCAGGGAGGTGGGGGAGGGGATCTCAACCCCTGAACTGAGCCACCAAATACCCCCAAGAAAAGGCCTGACCAATCAGAATGGAAGGAGAGTTCCCAGAGAATTCTTCATACCAAGGCAGTTCAGAGATGAGATAAATCTAAAGAGCAGCAGAGCTACTGAAGTCCATAGACTAACTGGTCATTCTCTCAAATGAGAGGAAACTGGGGGATCAGAGAGGTGAGAGCACAAGCCCAGTGTCACACAGCGGTGAACTCACAGCCACGACTGGAAGCCAGGTTTCCTCTTTGCCACCCAGGCGTGGATTCCTTTCTCTGCACTAAAGCAAGGATCCCTGGAGGCCAACGATGTTCATTCTGGACAACAAACTGGGAGTTCTACTAACACAGTGTACTAATATCCCTGGGCCAAGAACTCTCTCTGGGCTTCTTGGTCATATATCAAGGGCTGGGAGAGGGAGGAAGGAGAGGATGCAAACCCAGACTCACCAGGACCCAACCTACCAATCAAAGGAAAACTAAGGATTACACAATACCTGGTATTGGAAACGATCTAAACTTCCGACACTAGGAGAATGATTAAACAATAATGAATTTACTCAATTGACTGTTCCTCAGCTATTAAAATTTTATAAATACAGTAATATTAAAATACCTTAATACTAAGAAAAAAGATATAAAGTAATAATAATATAGTAATACTATCTAAAAGAAAAAAGCAGAAAACAATAACTGAGAAGGCAAACTAAAAATGTTGGCAAATGATTATTTTGGTAAGTAAGGATTTTGCTAAATTAAAATGAGCTCAAAGTAATTTTAAAAGTTTTAATTATGTAGTTCTTTCAAACTGTCTTTAATCAGCATGTTATACGTTTATAATACTATAAAGGTATACACAACATTTATCCGTAAATATCTATCTATCTATATAGACATATGTAAATGATATTTCTCACTTCTGTTGGAAATTCCAGGCTAGCCATGTTTTTTTTTTCTTTTTAAACATCTTTATTGGAGTATGATTGCTTTACAATGGTGTGTTAGTTTCTGCTTTGTAACAAAGTGAATCAGTTATACATATACATATGTTCCCATATCTCTTCCCTCTTGCGTCTACCTCCCTCCCACCCTCCCTATCCCACCCCTCCAGGCGGTCACAAAGCACCGAGCTGATTTCCCTGTGCTATGTGGCTGCTTCCCACTAGCTATCTACCTTATGTTTGGTAGTGTATATATGTCCATGCCTCTCTCTCGCTTTGTCAAAGCTTACCCTTCCCCCTCCCCATATCCTCAAGTTCATTCTCTAGTAGGTTTGTCTTTATTCCTGTTTTACCCCAGGGTTCTTCATGACATTTTTTTTTTTAATTCCATATATACGTGTTAGCATACGGCATATGTCTCTCTCTTTCTGACTTACTTCACTCTGTATGACAGACTCTAGGTCTATCCACCTCATTACAAATACTTTAAAGATTGTGTTTCCTTATTTATTTTCATTATGGATGATCTGTCCATTGGTGAATGTGGGGTGTTAAAGTCCCCTACTATGAATGTGTTACTGTCGCTTTCCCCTTTTATGGCTGTTAGTATTTGCCTTATGTATTGAGGTGCTCCTATGTTGGGTGCATAAATATTTTCAATTGTGATATCTTGTTCTTGGATAGATCCCTTGATCATTATGTAGTGTCCTTCTTTGTCTGTTCTAACAGTCTTTATTTTAAAGTCTATTTTGTCTGATATGAGAATTGCTACTCCAGCTTTCTTTTGGTTTCCATTTGCATGAAATATCTTTTTCCATCCCCTTACTTTCAGTCTGTATGTGTCTCGAGGTCTGAAGCGGGTCTCTTGTAGACAGCAAATATATGGGTGTTGTTTTTGTATCCATTCAGCCAATCTGTGTCTTTTGGTGGGAGCATTTATTCCATTTACATTTAAGGTAATTATCAATATGTATGTTCCTATTACCATTTTCTTAATTGTTTTGGGTTCGTTATTGTAGGTCTTTTCCTTCTCTTGTGTTTCTTGCCTAGAGAAGTTCTTTAGCAGTTGTTGTAGAGCTGGTTTGTTAGTGCTGAACTCTCTCAGCTTTTGCTTGTCTGTAAAGGTTTTAATTTCTCCATCAAATCTGAATGAGATCCTTGCTGGGTAGAGTAATCTTGGTTGCAGGTTTTTCTCCTTCATCACTTTAAATATGTCCTGCCAGTCCCTTCTGGCTTGCAGAGTTTCTGCTGAAAGATCAGCTGTTAACCTTATGGGGATTCCCTTGTGTGTTATTTGTTGTTTTTCCCTTGCTGCTTTTAATATGTTTTCTTTGTATTTAATCTTTGACAGTTTGATTAATATGTGTAATGGTCTATTTCTCCTTGAATTTATCCTGTATGGGATTCTCTGTGCTTCCTGGACTTGATTAACTATTTCCTTTCCCATATTAGGGAAGTTTTCAACGATAATCTCTTCAAATATTTTCTCAGTCCCTTT
>NW_020175049.1:798784-799007 GCF_003031525.2 Neophocaena asiaeorientalis asiaeorientalis
TCGCTCAGACAGGACGGGGTTAAAGGAGCCGCTGATTCGGGGGCTCCGGCTCACTCAGGCCGTGGGGGAGGGAGGGGCACGGAGTGTGGGGCGGGCCTGCGGCGGCAGAGGCCAACGGGATGTTGTACCAGCTTGAGGCGGGCCGTGCGTTCTCCTGGGTGAGTTGTCCCTGGATTCCGGGACCCTGGCAGTGGCGGGCTGCATAGGCTCCCCAGAAGGGGGG
>NW_020175049.1:799024-845851 GCF_003031525.2 Neophocaena asiaeorientalis asiaeorientalis
GTGGTGGGGGGGGGGGTTTCTTGCCTTTTGGGAGGTCTGAGGTCTTCTGCCAGCGTTCAGTAGGTGTTCTGTAGGAGTTGTTCCACGTGTAGATGTATTTCTGGTGTATCTGTGGGGAGGAAGGTGATCTCCACGTCTTACTCTTCCGCCATCTTCCCGGAAGTCCAGGCTAGCCATGTTTAAGGTCAGTTAACAGGCAATTCGTGTACATCTGCTTATGTGCCCAGAATTGTGCTACATTGTGGAAGATAGAAAAAAATTAGAAGATACAGACTTGTGCTCTAAGTCTTAGAGGAATTTGACTAGTACAAGGGCAGACTCTGGTGTATAGCAGGTCCTCATTAACTATTCATTGAATGAATGAATGAGTATAAATCCATGAGGACTATATGTAGAGAGAGAGAGAGTCTGTGATCAGCTCAGCTGCATCCTCATCCCATCCACTCAGGGGAAAATCCTGGAACTGCTTTTCCCAGAGTCCCTTTCAGTTCTTGGCTCTGGGTCCGTTCGGCCAAAGAGAGGCTCTTGAGGGGCTTTGGAAGACTGAGGACGGGAAGTCATTATGTCCCAGGGGCAGCTGTTTGCAGGCACGTGGGCATTTGGCAGATGTTTGCAGGTATCACCCTGAGAACTACCCTTTTTGGTACCACAAGCTGTTGAATCACCAACCACAGCTCCCTGCCCTTCTGGGCAGTGCCCTGGGAATTCCTCCCCTTGGGGTAGCAGCTGAGACCTCTGCACTTCAGGATTTCCTGAAAATGGAAATCTCCACATTCCAATGGCCGTGGAAATCTCTAATTCCCTGTATTCAACCTCTTTCTACTTGAAATACCTAGAGTGGCTTCTGTTCCGCCCAAACCATGACTAATAGGGGCGATGTAATGAAATAATGCAGGACTGAGTGGGTCCCAGTGTTTTACAAGTTACATGAATACTGGCAAAGCTGAGTCATGGGATCCAGGCTAAGTTAGAAGAAACGACCAGACGTGTGAATTACATGTGTGTGGATGAATGACTGTCCGTCCTTCTTACTTCATTCTGGCATCCCTTCAATCCTTCCCTCACTCATTCAGTTTCTTTCTCTAAAGCTTCTTTTACCATCAGGAGAGATGAGAAAAGCATGTCATCAACTTTTTGCTAACAGCTGCTAATAAATATTGAGTTTTTTCCCAGGAGGATCTCATTTGGGTAATTAACAGTTTGGTTTTGTGGCAGTGGTGGCCAAACCCCCCAAATAAGCCAAAGGTAGTCTTCACCAAGTCACTGAGACATCGCAAGCCCAGACCACTCATTTTCTGGGACTGCTTCTGGGTGAATTCAGCCCCTACATCCTCAGGGGCCATGGAAGAGTGACACAAAGCTCACTCCAGTCTGGCAGATGCACTCAATACCAAGGACAGGTTTGGCCATCTCATTCATATTCATTATCCATCCACTCAGTACACATGTGCAGACACTGGTGGTGGATGATGGAGACACAATGGCAGCAAGACATGGTCCCCATCCTTGAGGAACTCAGATAATCTAGGACAGCAACCAATGCTAAAATTGCAATCATAGAAGGGTGCATCATTTAGGATCAAATAGTGTTTTCAAACTAAGTGCTGTCACGAAAATAAAAATGAAAACCAAGAGACTAAAGATTGAGCGCTGAGTGGAAGTAATTTTATTCCCAGTCAGGGAACATCCGGCAGACAGTTCAGGTTCTGGAGGATGAGGTTTGGAGAGGAGGAAATAGAGTTTGTCTTTTAAGTCCAAAAAGTGGCAACTCTCTCTTTTTCATTCAGGGAAATAAAGCCTCTGAATGCCAGACTGGCTGGTGACATCTAGGCTTAGCCCTCAGGTGCACATAAATGCCTAGATGGCTACAGAGGTCTCTGCTGTGGACAGGATGCGCCTGCCCTGGGAGTATGGCTTCCAGTTGCCTCTGCCCCTTACCTTGGATTGTCTAATTTGGGATTTTGGCTCCCAGCTGTCATTTTAGCAGAAGTCAGGTCTGCACCGCCGGCAGCAGATTGGATGGTGTGTCAGGGCTCATTAATAAGATGAGCGTATAATTTATCATCTTAACAGGACGCTGTTTGGAGTGAAAGAGTGACTGCTAACAATTACAACAGGACAATACAACAGCCATAACTGGGATGGCCCCAAGGAGGGTGGTCAGTACCTAAAGCAGAAGTACAGGGGAAAGACTGTGTCTTGAGCCTGTGTAACACTCTACCAGCTGTTCATAAGCACTTTCTTTCATTCATTTCAATCCTCACAATGACTTATGAAGTAGATGTTACTAATCCTCATTTTATAAATAAAGACCCAAGGCTCGTGGGCTTCCCTGATGGCGCAGTGGTTGAGAGTCCTCCTGCCGATGCAGGGGACACAGGTTCGTGCCCCGGTCCGGGAAGATCCCACATGCCGCGGAGCGGCTGGGCCCGTGAGCCATGGCCACTGAGACTGCGCGTCTGGAGCCTGTGCTCCGCAACGGGAGAGGCCACAACAGTGAGAGGCCCACGTAGCACAAAAAAAAAAAAAAAAAAGACCCAAGGCTCAGATAATTAAGGAACTTGCCTAAGCTGAAGGGTTAGTAAGAGGTGGAGGCATAATCTGAACCCAGGTCTGTCTGACTCTAATATCCATTCTCATCACAGCCATTATACAAGCTTCAAAAATGGTGGCGTTTGCCCTAGAAGGCCCTCAGTCTTTGGGCCAATGATACAGGTTTTCATTAACAATTGTGATGTGGGTCCCTTACTGCTGTGTGCCATTACTTTGTACACAAATTCAACCACAGATTCAATTCAGTTCGGTTGAACACAAATTTGAGCTGGACTTGGCACTGTGGATACACAGCTGAAGAGGTTATTCTGGCCCTAAAGGATCTCACAGAACCTGGGGAAGACAGACAAGAAAACCAATAAGTACTGAACTGTCTAAGTGCCGCCAGGATGGAATACGTATAAGTGCCGGGATAACTGTATGACAGAGTCTCAAGGTCTCATAGAATCACCACAAGCATCTCATCTATCTCATCCAACAGAGACATGCCAGAAGCCCTCCCAAAGGAGGTGTCAACCGAGAGTATAAAGGATGGGTAAGAATTGGCTAGAAAAAGAATCAGGACTAAAGCCTAGGGAATATCACATGCACAGGAACAGGGATGCGAAAGAGCCTTTAAGGACACAGAGAAACAACAA
Organism: Neophocaena asiaeorientalis asiaeorientalis; assembly: GCF_003031525.2. Classification (NCBI taxonomy): domain Eukaryota; kingdom Metazoa; phylum Chordata; class Mammalia; order Artiodactyla; family Phocoenidae; genus Neophocaena; species Neophocaena asiaeorientalis. Next base: position 802,216 of record NW_020175049.1, read on the forward strand.
ATGATTCTGTTTCGCTAGAGGGAAGAGGGCCTCGCCTTGCCCAGAGGATGCCACCCGGCACTCACCTGTACCAGCCTTTGTATCCCAACCAAAGGAAATGGTCAGTAGCAGGCACGTGACCCAAGGAGGACCAACAATAATCTCCTGGAGACTTTTCTTCCACATCTATTTTTTAATTTATTTTTATGTCATTTATTTTTGGCCCTGCTGCCCAGCTTGCGGGATTTCAGTTGCCAGCCAGGGATTGAACCTGGGCCACAGCAGTGAAAGTGCAGAGTCCTAACCACTGGACTGCAAGGGAATTCCCCCACATCTATTTTTTTTTTTTAATCTTCATTCATCTGAGGTTTGTGAGGGTGGAGGCTGCCAGGGCCATCTTGCCACTACGTGGAGAAGACCTTTCCGGGGCGAGAGCCAAGATGCAGCAGAGAGAGACAAAGAGAACCAGAGACAGAGGGGAGCACACAGAGGACCCAGTCTGAAACTGGCTCCAGCCACGCCCGAATTCAGAATTTATATATCTTGGCCTTTTCAGTTATACGAAGCAATAATTTTGTTTTCTTGCTTAGATTCTATGTTTTTTTTTCTTTCTGTTTTTTTTGGTTCTAATACAGTAGGTCTGAGATACTTCTGGGCCATCCAGGTGGGGATGTCCAAAATGTGTCTACAGCTCAGGAGACAAGCCAGGAAGCATCAGTGAATTTGGAAATATCACCATGGGAGTTGAAACCTCAGGAGGGAACGTCATTGTCGCTGGGGGTACATGAGTGAAAAGGCAGCTGACTTATGTCCGAGTCCTGGAGAGAACAGAGAGAGGAACCCAGCCAATAAGACTGAGAAGGAACCATCGGAGAGGGAGAGGGAAGTTGACACCAGAAGCTGAAGGAGGACAGCATAAAGGAGAGGGACTGCTCATAGGGCCAAATGTCACAGAAAAGCGAGAAGGATACCTCCTCATAGGAAAACTGGAAACACACACCCTGCCCAAGGCTGTGAGGGAGAGTAAGGTAATTGCCATAAGAGGGGTCAAAGTGTAATTGAAGGTCAAAGGGCAGATTCTACAACCATTTCCATTTTCATCTTATCTCACACATTGCCAGTCCCTCCCCTCTTCTCTTGGTTTCCGAGCTGACTTCTCTCCTTCCTCTCCCCTGGCTTCTTGTCCTACCTTCTCCGAGTTCCATGGTGATTCTTCATTCTCTAGGCAGCCTCTTAAATCTTAGTGTTTCTCAAGGATCTGGCACTCGCTTCTCTTCCTGCTACACTCTCTTCTCAGGCACGCCGTTCATTTACCAGCCCTGTGACAGCCCGTGAGTATTAAACCCCTGGTACAATTCCAGCATCCCCAAACCCACATCTACAGCCCGGGAGCTGCTAAAGCTGTGCTGTCCAGGGGGACTTCGTCCCTGAAGAGACCTCGGATATGTCCATGAAGGATTATGACTAGAGATCTCCCCTGAGAGGGGAGCCAGGCACCACCAGGGCCACCACCTGCAGATAGGCATGTTGAGCACTGCACAAAGATGCCCAGTTGAAATCCAGCTGGGCTGAAATCCAGCCTGTGCTCCACTCTCCAAGCCACTGTCTCTGGGGCAGAGCTGTGTCTCCTGGGAGAAGGGCTGTCATTTCCTCATTAGCACAATGGCACTGTCTACTTGCCAAAGCCACACCCCAACAAAGCTCCTACCACCCAGACAGGTGCCTTTTCTAGTTAATACAAAGATGGATTTTGGATCAACTGAGGCTCAGGGGACCCAGGAAACAATGAGTAAGGGGGATCTTTCCAGAGAGCAGAACAGGAGGCTGGCAGACGAGATAACCAAGGAATTTACTTTGAGATGGTAGGGAGTCTTGAGAAGTCCTGTCCGGAGGACTGGTCATTGTGTCAGGCCAGGGACTGTGCCATGTTTCCATTCTCTCCTTTTCCAACAGTGTGTATAGTGGTTCTCCTGCCCCTACTCTGCCACTGCATACTGAGCATGTCAGGAGGGGCAGAGATGACTTGGCCCTGGAGCATTTAGACCACTGGAAAATAAGGACATCCAAATGTGAAGGCACGCACTGCCCATCATTTAGAGAGCCCAGCTTTCAAGTTGGTCAAGACTTTGGGGTTGTCTCCCTTGAGAAGGTGGTGTATTCTTTGTAAAAGGACAAGGGTATTTATGGTTGTCAAATGGTGTGCTGAGGCCAGGTGCAAGTTGCTAGCTAAAAGGTTACATTTCTCAGCCTCCCGTACTTACATGAGGCCATTTGATTAAATTTTAGCCAATAATGTGTAAATAGAAGTTGCTGGGTATGACGAGCTTAAAAAGAAGATAGACAGTTGTTGGTATAGGCACTGTTTTTTTTTTTTTAAACCTTCCACTCTTTCTCCTTCTTCCTGCCTGGAATGCAAAGATGATGGCTGGTGCTCTAGCAGCCACATCTGACTATGAGGCAATTCCAAGATGGAAACTATACACTAAAATGGTGAAGCAGAAAGACAGAAGGGTTCCTTGGCCCCTAAAAGATACCATGGAACCAACACACCAGTTCTTAATGTTAAGTACAATCAACTATTATCTTGTTTAAGCCGCTGTTTTTTTCTGGTTTTTGATTCTAGTAACTAAATGTAATTCCTAACAAATACTCTACAAATATGCAGAAATTCCCAAAGTTATTTCTCTGTAGTTGAGATCTCTCCCATTAACTCCAAAGCTGGCCTCTAGCCGGATGTACCAGCTGTCTTGAACTCATCATTTTCAAAATCAGGGACTTCCCTGGTGGTCCAGTGGGTAAGGCTCCGCGTTCCCAATGCAGAGGGCCCGTGTTCGAATTCATTATCACTATGTCTAAGCCCATCCCCTTTGAGTCCATTCTCCAACTTGGGGTGTGTGGGGATGAGTAATTGAAGAGCTGACAAGCAATGAGCACTGGGCCTCAGGAAGAGGGCCAGGTGCCAGGACCGCTGCCTGAGAGTTCAGAGAGGATGGGCTCGCAGCCACACACCGGGACCCTTCCTGGGCTAAAACCCCACTGGGGAGTCACTGCAGGTCACCTTGCTCCAGACCAAGGATCTAAGGGAAGTAAATACCCGTTGTGGGCAGAGGAGACAGGAACGGCCTCTCAGGAGGCCCCAGGTGATTTTTATGAGAGTGGATAAAGTACAGGCCAGGTATTACTGTTGGAAATGTCTAGCAATATTTTATCAAGAATTGACCCTGGAGGAAACATTGGAAGAACCTCTTAGTCATGTCACATAGGTGGCAGCCAGGAAACGGCATGTTCTCAGGTTTTTTGGGCCTGAGTGAGAGTGAGGGCATGTGTGTAGCGTGTGTGTGAATGTATGGTATGCTGTCTGTGCTCTGGATGTGTGAGGTTGGTGCCGTGTGCTCAGTGTAAACGTGTACACGCAGGTACCCGCTATGTGTGAAGGGTTAGGGTTTGGAGGGTGGTGGTGAGCAGAAGAGTGAGGGAGGCTGGTGTGCCTTCCCCTTAAGGGAACATCTAGGACTGTGAGAGTCTGCCAGCTATCTCGCACCCTCCTGTCTACACACCCCTGTGGGCCTTACACAAGCTTATGAGGTAAGGGTTAACATCGCTCCTGTTTTTCAAGTGAGGAGACTTAGGCGCAGAGAGGCAGAATACTACAAAAAAGAATTCTTCCTCGAAGCTGTCAATAAACCAGGCTTTCCACGTGAGACCTGTGTGGACACAGAAGCTCAGAGGGAGAGGAGACGATACCTGTTATTGAGGTGTTAGCGTCCACTTGTCCATCAGAGGCTCTTGCATCCCAGTTACGCACTTCTCCATTCATTTATTCATTTGTTCTCTGTTTGCTCAGTCTCAAACTCAAATTCAGGCCCTCCTGCACATCAGGCCCACTCACCTGGCCACGTGTGGGAGAGACAAGGTGAGAGGCCTGGGAGCCCAGAAGTGGCATGAAAAGGACAAAATGGCACTAGTGGGAAGTGAGTGGAGGAAAGGGGATTAAGGAAGAGAGAGTGGGCAGAACTGAATTAAATTCTGAATACCTTTTAAGCTTTCTTTTCTTTGCATTCAGACTCTACCTGATTGAATTCCAGGACCCTGGAGTTTATGTTCAAAATGTCTTCCAAAATTAGCACACACAGCCCTGCACCTATGCAGCATCCCCTGAAGTTACCAAGGGCCCCACCCCTGCCCTTCTCAGCTGCCTGCTATCTGAGGTTCTCCCAGCCGGGAGGAAGCGGGAGTTACCGAGCCGGGTTCTGACCTCAGCTCTGTTGAGAGAGAGCTGGGTGGCTCTGGACAAGTAACTCGCTCTCTGTGTCTCCATTTATCCCAAGTGAAGCTAGCAGGAAAGTGAAGCTGGGCTTTGGTGGGAAAGCGCAAGTACTCACGTGACACAGTGTCAAGTTCCGTACAGAGGACATTGTTGGTGACAGGGCAGGGCCTGTGAGCTTCTGACCCCATAACCACTGTTCCTTGTCCTTTTGACTTTCCAAGTGCTTTCTCGTCTAGTTTGTTAGATCCTTAGGTCTTCTCTTCAAGACCATCCTGTTCTGAGCAAAGTGAAGTTTTGGAGAGGTTTTTAGGTTTGCCAGAGGCCTCAGAATAAGGCAGTGTAGAAACTAGAAATCAGACCCAGGATCCGCAGCCAGGGATCCCATCATTTTCCCTTCCTTCTTTCCATATGTATTGTGTACCTTCTGGGTACCAGGTGCACAGCAGTAAACTGGAGCTGGTGCCTGCCGGCAGGGAGGTGCAGTGCAGTGGGGAAGAGAGGCAAGTCCACACTGTCAGTGACAGTGATAAGGTGGGCCAACCAGCCAGCTGCAGGGATGCAGAAGAGGGTCCCTCCACCTCGGCCTGCCGGGGCACTGGGAGTCACTCTGTGCTTGCCCGAGGGTGCATCACGGTGGGAGGAGTGAGGCTTGGCACTCAGCCCTGCCAAGATGCTGGCCCCAGGGGGTCCATCCCAGCCGGCCTCACTCTGGCCTCCCCAGCTCCAGCTTCCCCATCGCCCCCAGACGTCCAGGTAAGCCCCAACCTCCATTCCCTCCAGGAACCTTTGCTTGCAGGCCCAGCAGGCCTCTCCACACCCCTAGGCCCTGCGGGGATCAGGGTCAGGTGTTAGGTTGAGAAGGTGCATGCTTGCTTCCCTTTTAGTCTCAGCTACTGGAAAGGGCCACTTGGATTTCTGGGAGAATTTTATCCCCTTCCCTCCATGTCATTCATGAGTTTTCTTTATCATTTCATTTTTAACAAAATTTGTAGGTTACTCAGATCTGCTCCCAACGTCAAAGCTCTCAAAACATTCTTTGGATTCTGTTGTGGTGAAAATGTCCTCTCGACAGCTGGCCCCAGAGTTCCTCTTTGAGAGGGGACTAATTTTGCTTTGAGAAAATACTTTAAGCACCTCGGGGTAGAGGGTGAGACTGAAAGGAACTCAGCCACAAAGCCACTGGGTGAAGTGACCTCTGAGAAAAAGAGCTTTGCTCTGCTCTGGACAGGGAGGGGGATGACACAGAGGGAAAGAGACCAGAAGGAGGGAAGCAGGGGAGAGAATTAAGAGTAAAGCCCAGGGTGGACATGGAAGCAGTCAGCAGAGGTTGGTAAAAAAACTTTCAGTTATAAGATGAATAAGGTGTGAGAATTTAATGTATAACATGGTGACTAAAACTGGTAACACTATTGTATAAGTGAAATTTGCTAGGAAAGTAGAACCTAAAGGAGGTGAATATGTGAGGTGATGTATGTGTTAATTAACTCGAAGGGGGGGAAATCCTTTCACAGTGTAGACATATAGTAAATCATCCTGTTGTACTCTTGAAATATCTTACAATTTTATTTGTCAACTATACCTCAATAAAGCTGAAAAAAATTTTAATTAAAAAAATTTTTAAAAAGAGTGAACCCAGGTGTATAGACCATAAAGTTCCCCCAGAACAGGGTGGAGTCCAGACCCTGACCCCAGAGATCGTTTCCTGCCAGGAAATTGTTAAGAACAGGGATGCCCAATGCAGAACTTGAAAGCGTTCATTGCTGTGGTGTAAACCCATCCGTCTCCTCCCAAAACTTCAGCAAATTCTATCACATTCATGAACACTTTTTTTTTTTTAACATCTTTATTGGGGTATAATTGCTTTACACATTCATGAACACTTTAAATGAGAGTTTTAAAACTTGAAATATACTGGACGTACAATATTATGTTAGTGTCAGGTGTACTACATAGTGATTTGACATTTGCATACATTATGAAATGATCACCACAATAAGTCTGGTAACCATCTGTCTCCATACAGAGTTATTACAATATTATTGACCAAAGTCCTTATGCTGTATTTTACATCCCTGTGAATTATTTTATAACTGGAGGTTTGTACCTCTTAGTCCACTTCTCCTGTTTCACCCCCCAACCCCCTCCCCTCTGGCAACCACTCGTTTGTTCTCTGTATCTGTGAGTCTGTTTTCACTTTGTTTTGTTTTTTAGATTCCACTTATAAGTGGAATCATATGGTATTTGTCTTTCTCTGTCTGACTTATTTCACTTAGCATAATACCCTTCTACCATCCAGGTCCATCCATGTTGTTGCAAATGGCAAGATTTCATTCTTTTTTATGGCTGAGTAATATTCCAGTGTGTGTGTGTGTGTGTGTGTGTGTGTGTGTGTGTGTGTGTGTGTGTGCATATCTTTTTTATCCATTCATCCATAGATGGACACTTAGGTTATTTCAATGTCTAGGCTGTTGTAAATAATGCTGCTATGAAAATAGGGGTGCATATGTCTTTTTGAATTTGTGGTGTTTTTTCTTAAGGTAGATACCCAGAGGTGGGATTGCTGGATCACATGGTAATTCTAATTTTTTGAGGAACCTCCATACTGTTTTCCATAGTGGTGGCACCAATCCTACCAGTGGTGCACAAGGGTTCCCTTTCTCCACATAGATTTTAAGAGTCTGAAGAAGGGGCGGAGTTGCTTTTCCAGATCAGTGTCATGGAGACAGAAGTATTCGTGAGAAGGTGAGCTGCCCTCACGCCCTGAACTTGCAACATTCTTCGGGACAACTTTGGACTTCTGCAAAAGAATTGTAGTTTGAAGAGGCCCAAGTTGACGTGTGAATTCAAATAAACACTAAGCAATTAATTCAACAAACGACTGAGGGTGTTGGACCAAGAATCTAACTTGATATAACCACGCGTGTGAGAAGCATCAGTTCTCTGTGCTTCGCAAGGTGCCTTTTCTCAAGCTTGTCTCACTCCTCTCACACACTTTAGGCAGAGAGGCTGGTGCTCCTTTTATGGGTGCAGAAGAGCTGCCCCCTTGCCAGGCCCTTTCAGGCTGCAACTCTCAGCCTGGCAGGAGACAGTGATCCTCCCGCAAGGCTCACCAGGATTAGGAACCAGACAGCTTGCTGGGCTCTGGAACTTAAGAAACCTGGAACATGAGCATTATGAGAGGGCATGGGGGAGGGACGATTTGTTTGAAGTTCTAAAAACTGCTTTGCTCTGCTTGGAGTTTGGAAAGAAACCACGTGTCTGGCACTTTTGTGGTTTCCCAGCATGCATTTTGGCGGAGGGTTCACGGGCTCAAACATCTCCAGTGAACAGTGGGCGCTGATGTCGCCTCCCAGCTCTCCCCTGGGCTGCTGAGAGCCCCCGCGCTCCTGGTGCAAGACAAAACTCGGGGGCTCCGCCTCTTCCCACGTCTCAGGAGGCTCCAGGTTCTGCTCCGGCTCTCCTCTCGCCAGGCTGCCCTGCTGGCCTGCGCACCAGGGCCCTGGGTGGGATCTAGTGGGCGGGGCTCGTGCTTTGTGCTCAGGGCTCGCCCGACGAAGGCCCGCCTTGTTCAAGGGCCAGAACCTGTGAGCTGACGCGGCTATTTCCATGCTCTAAGCCTTGGGGTCCTCTCTCAGATTTTCTCTGACCTGTGAGTTCTCTTTAGTGGGGAAGAAGGTATCTTAAGCTCTTGGGGGAGGAGTAACTTCCTAGCTGTGATCCAGGCACCAAACGGCTCCCTATACCCCACTTCTCTCCAGGGCCTTGCTACCTCCACACCTGAAACCAAGGGCAGAAGCCTTCCTGGCTCGGCTCCCTCTGTGAGACACATCCCCCCAGAGCTGGAGAAGGGGGGAGGGAGGGCTGAAGCGCCTACGTCCTGTGTCTTACCGGCCACATAAACACCTCAAAAGCATCCTCTCTTCTAGAAACTTGCACAGATGAGGTTGATATAATACGTCTAATAAATACACGGATATGAGGCTTCTAACCGTCGCCTCTTTGTGCTTCAAGATCAAACAGGCAAACTGAACCCCTCTATCTCCATGAGCTCATGTGCGCTTAGGGTAAGAAATGAGAGCTAATAGCACCCAGCAGCCTCTGACTGGGAGTGCACAGTCCAGACAGTGTGTGCCTGGAGCGTGGTCCCCGCTGACAGTTGAGGGGCAAGACCTGGGTGCCCACAGAGCCCAGGACGGGTGGAGCCCCTGCGGGGAGATGACCCTGAGAGACGCTGCAGAAGCCAGAGGACACACGTGGCCTTGCTGGCCCCAGAGGCGCCCAGGTCACCTGCCTGAGCACATCAGGGAGTCCTCTGTGCAAGGGGCTTCCCCCAACTCTCCCCACAACGTACTATGACACCCATTTCTTGCAAGTCGTCTGTTACTCGGGGGAAAATCCAGTCAGTGGCTGGTCACAGATACCGGGGCCAGGCAGATGTGCGGCGTTTCTGAGGGTGGGGTTGGGGGCAGGGGGGCAGGACAGTGGGAGGCTGCTGGACGACACATTTTCCCAAGCCTGGGCCTCTCCGTCTTTACCGCCGAAGGGCCGACTCCATGGCAGGGAGCGGACAGTTCATCGTGTCCACCGGGCTGAGACTCGACCTCGCCTAGCGCTTCCTGCCAGCCCTCCTGACAGCCAGACAGGCTGCTGGGAGAGGGACCTCACCCAAAGTAAACACAAAGAAAGGCTTTTGCGGAGAGGAGTGTGGAGCCCAACTCGGTGGAGACTCGCGGAGGCCCCGTGGGAACGGATGTTGACTTGTGGCTCGGAGACCCGGGGTCTGGGTTTGTGCCCCATGGATTCCGCCCGCGGGCTTCCCGAGGCCGGCCGCGGGTCACTGAGGGGAGCCGGAGCCCTTGCTCAGCACCGAGACCATCACTCGTGGAGCGCGGGTGCCACCTGGTGGCCAGATCTGACGTGACCGATGTGACCAGCGACCAGAGAACCCGGGAACCGCTCTGAGACAGGAATCACCAAGGTCACCACTACAGTGACTGTAATAATGGCAACACCTTATCCACACCCCACATCTTTTCTGCCACCCTGTACTCTGTCCCCTCTGGGTTTTGGGGAGATCGGTCCTTCCGTCGTCACAACTGTATTAATTACAAAAGGGGTAACCTCTACATCAAAATAACAAGAATCTTCACCATAGGCGCACACTTTCTGCCATGCACTGAGCTAGACACAAGGGGTTAAAAATTACCAAGCTGTGGTCCTTTCCTTCAAGGGACTTAGATGCTCAGATATTTACAATTAACCAAAATACAAGACAGAGGGTGACAAAAATATTCAGCTGTGGGAGCGGAGATGAGGTGACAACTTGCTGAACATCAAAATTGAGCTTAAAATGGAGGCATTATTGAGGCTGTGAAATATGGATAAGAATTCAGCAGGTGACAAAGGGAAGGACATTCCAAGCAGAGGGACTGGCCAGGCAAAGGCAAAGACCAGTGAAAACACACAGTAGGTCCAGGAAACAGCAACTGTAGAATTTTGTGAGGGGGGCGATGCTGGAAAAGAGAAAACTTAAAAGACAACATGGGGATGAGTCAAGGTGTGCCTTGTAAGCTAGGTGCTGGGTTTGAACTTTTCTCCTGGAGGCTAAAACAAACCACTGAAGGGTTTGAAGCAAGGAAATAACTAGGTTGATTTTTTAAAGATCTATTTAAGAGACAAGTATGCAGGGAGGCTGATTAGGGAAAATGGTTGCAGCACCAGTGACAAGACAATTCATTCAACAGCCAATAGACATTGACAGGCCTGGATGTGCCAGGCGCTGTTCATACAAAAAGGCCCTTCCATCTTGGAGCTTAGGTTCTGGAGCACAATGAGGGAGGGGTAGGAGGGATGCAGAGAAGGAGACAGACGCAAGGTATTGCAGAATTTGAATCTCCAGGACTTGGTGATCAGTGGGTTAGGAAGAGGGAGAACTTAGAGATTGAGCCTAGGTGACAGGGGGAAGAGTGAGGCCCCTCAAGCCTGCGACAGAGGAGTCAAGGGCAGGTTTGAGGGGGAAGGAAATGAGTCTGCTTTTGGATGTGATCAGTAAACAGAACAAGTAGCTATGAAGCAAAAACTCCACAGAATCAACATTACTTTACATTACATTGCAATGACCCACCTCCCCAGTCCCATGAAAAGTCAGACTAGGTTTCCTAGGAAATTCTCCTGCCATCAGAGGTTAAAATTGTATTGAATTTTGGGACTTCCCTGGCAGTCCAGTGGTTAAAACTCTGTGCTTCTGATGCAGGGGGCACTTGTTCCATCCCTGGTCGGACAAATCCCACATGCCGTGTAGCACGGCCAAAAGAAAAAAAAGAAAAGAAAAATAGGTAAAATAAAAATAAATAAATAAAATAAAAGTGTATTCAATATTGATTGTCAAGATACAAATCTCCACAAACAGATTCATTAAATGTTTGCTGAACCAGCCTTTGGAAAGTAATTGCTAATGCTTATTAAGTGTTTCATGTGAAAGAAGCATCATTCCCAGTGCTTTTCCCCCAGTTACCTTCTTTAACCCTCACAACTCTCTGTGGGCTCTGCACTGGGCTCAGGTCACACAGTTAGCAAGGGCAGGGCCAGCCAGTATCTGCAGGAAGGTCACAAAGCCCTTAAGGGGAGTCTTCTACCTTCTCCCCAGGTGAGGGCTACACGCAATGGACACAAGTTGGCCTGGAGTCACGTCTGGCCACTTTCCCATGTGGTCAGTCTGTTTGAAGCTTAATTAGAAGAGGCTTCAGGCCCTTCCTGTTTGGTGGCAGTTTAGGGAGGTAAGATATCAAAAAGCTAAGAAAAGCAGATGTAGGAGAAATAAAGAGACAGCCCTCTGGTAGCATTACAGGGAAAAGAGGGGTACTATTGTTCTTTCTCTTTGGGGATGATGAAAAAAATGTGGATTTCAGTGGTGGTGTGAAGGCATGAAGCTCTGACTTCTAGAGGATCAGACTGTCACATGTGCCCGCCAGTGGCACTGACAGCACCGGGTCGTGGGGAATTACCTGCACAGTTCTCCAACTAGAAGGCAGCCAGTAGAGTAAAGAAGCCCGTGCATGCAAGGTTCTGGTTCTGGGCCCTCCTGGGCTTGTACCATTGTCCAGGATAAATGATTCTGCAATCCTATTTTAGACATGGGGGAATTCAATTTCTTATTTTTGGCAGTTCTAACTTCCCACTATTCTTATTCCTGCTGTCATATTGAAAAGATTGTTTAATCACTATAAAAGCATTCAAAACAATACTGAAAAAAAAATCTGAGTGAAACCTTTATGATAATAGTAATACTAATATATCCCTAAAATAGTCCCCAGAAAATTTAAAACCATCTGCAATTGATATGGATTACTTCACCAGTATGAGGAATAAATATGGTCATATTACCTATGTTTTTTCTTTTTCTTTAATTTTTATTTTATTTTTTGAATAGGTAAAGAAGATGTGGTACATATATACAATGGAATATTACTCAGCCATAAAAAAGAATGAAATAATGCCATCTGCAGCAACATGGATGGACCTAGAAATTGTCATACTGAGTGAAGTAAGTCAGAAGGAGAAAGACAAATATCATATGCTATCATTTACATGTGGAATCTAAAAAAATGGTACAAATGAACTTACTTACAAAACAGAAATAGAGTCACAGATATAGAAAACAATCTCATGGTTATCACAGGGGTAAGGGGAGGAGGAATAAATCGGCAGATTAGGATTGCCTATGTTTTTTCAATTGATTTCTCTCTTGCTATGTTTCGGAAACTCTTATGCACTAGAGATACATCAGTGGATGAAACAAAGATTTCCATCCTTGTGGGGCTTACTCTCTGACAGGGGAAGATAGTGAAGCAATAGATTTACTAAATAAGTAATTTAACATGTTGAATGATGTTAGTGTTAAGGATTTTTTTTTTAAAGTAGAGGTGGGGCTTCCCTGGTGGTGCAGTGGTTGAGAGTCCGCCTGCCAATGCAGGGGACACGGGTTCGTGTCCCGGTCCGGGAAGATCCCACATGCCGCCGAGCGGCTGGGCCCATGAGCCATGGCCGCTGAGCCTGCGCGTCTGGAGCCTGTGCTCCGCAATGGGAGAGGCCACAATAGTGAGAGGCCCACGTACCGCAAAAAATAAAAAGTAGAGGTGGTTATATGGGTCTGAGATGCTAAGGTGGGGTAGGCCTCACGGAGAACACGACATTTAAGCAAAGCCTTGAAGAAGGTGACTCTGGCCTTCACAAAGCCACAGAAGTCCTAGAACATCTTCCAGGACAACAGGTGTCCAATAACTTACATTTACACCACTTAGATGGTCTTCTACAGTGGTGCTTCTTAGAACAAATTTTTACTCCAAAATGACCTGCTGAGTACTTACACCAAAAAGGAGCAGTATAAATGTTACTATAAATGTTAAATTCAGCTCCCAGAACTTATACAGCTAGGGTTATAGTCCGAGTAACAGCTTCATAGACTACCAAGGCTGGTGGTACATCTGTGGGTCTCAGATCACTTGGAGACGTGACCTTAGTGTTTATGAGATTTATCTGTGTGAAGTTCCCAGGAGGACACATGGCACCCAGAGAAGGCTTAGAAAGTTTTAACGAATGTTACTCCTTATTTTCCTATATCTTACACAACCACTCCTTTGGGTTCAGGCACATGGCTTTGAGAAATCTCATATGGCCCCAAGAAAAGCCTACATTTAGGACCACTGAGATGACCATAGACCTACAGTCCCCAGTAACTATAAAAATTACTCTTTCAAGATTGAGAAAAATCCCTTAGCACCCAGTATTGTGTATAGACAGTAGGCACACAATAAATGTTTCCATAAATAATACACGTTCTGCTTCCAGTAATGGTGGAATAGATCATTCTTTCTTCCTGTTCTTTGACTTGCATAATCTCTATTGATCTATCTTGAAGTTCAGTAATTCTTTCTTCTGCCTATCGTTGAGTTTCTCCAGTGAATTTTTAATATATAGGTTATTGTTCTTTTCCAATCTACAATTCCCATTTGGTTCTTTTTAAAAAGTCTGTCTCTTTATGATATTCTCTATTTGATGCAACACTGTCATCCTATCTTCCTTTAAAAAAATTTTTTTTGCTGCGTTGGGTCTTTGCTGCTGCGCGCAGGCTTCCCATTGCGGTGGCTTCTCTTGTTGTGGCTCGAGGGCTCTAGGCGCACAGGCTCAGTAGTTGTGGTGTACAGGCTTAGCTGCTCCGCGGCATGTGGGATCTTTCCAGACCAGGGATCGAACCCATGTCCCCTGCATTGGCCGAATAAAACCACTGTGCCACCAGGGAAGTCCCCTTTATTTCTTTTAAGCAAGCTTTCCTTTACTGTGAAAATATTTATAGTGGCTACTTTGAAGTATTTTCCTCCTAAATCTGACATCTGATCACTATCACAGTTTCTGTTGCCTGTTTTTGCTTTTGTCCTTCCAGTATATGGGTCATACTTAACTGTGGGGTTTTTTTTGGTTTTGTTTTCGCCTAATTAATTTTGATTCCAAACTGGACATTTTAGATAATATACCATAGCCACTCTGGGTCACTGACCCCTCCCCTTCTCCAGGGCTTGTTGTTCTTATTTGCTTGGCGACTGGCTGAATTATTTTAGTGAAATCTATTTCTCCCCCACAGTATTAAGCCTCTGACGTCGTTTCTCAGGGAGGTGTAGCTTTAAGTATGCCCCCTGACCCTGGGATGACAGTGGTACTGATAGATCTCCCTTCCATCTTTCCCTGACTCTGGCGCTGGGGTGGGGGCAATGGCAAGCTTCTCTTGGAACACTTTCACTCTAGGAGGTGAGTGCTCAGTGGGGATGGGGAGTAGCAGTAACCTGAGGTCCTCTTGGCTTGCCTTTCATAGCATGGGGAAAAGGCAATCAGGGCCCCAGTGTTCTCAGCATTCTGGGAGAATGCTGAGAACACAGTGTTCTCAGTGTTCTCAGTGTTCTCAGCTGCGCCAAAGTAGACCCTCCTTCCATGAGTGGGGGCTGGATAAAAGGGAACTCCCACCTCTAAACTGCATTCGCCTGGGATTTAGCCTCGGCAACAGGTAGCAGGGGCAGGATGAGAACTGAAGTCCTGATACTCCTGGAAGAAAGCCTTCTGGCTGGGAGCTGGGGAGAAAGAGAGCTCTGTGTTCCTGGCTTCAGCAATCCAGAGTGGAGTCTCCAACCTTGCTGGGCTGGGAGGGGAGAGGGTAGGAGCAGTCTTGGTTCAAATACCGTAGACTTCCTTACTGAAAGATTCACCTTCTTTACTCCAAGTAACACTCACCTTTTTTGTTGACGTTTCATAGCTTTTCTTTAAGAAACATTTCTTAATTTGCTGTTTTTCCTTAGGACGATTTCCAGGGGTTTTAAATGGTTGAGTTTTTAAAAATCATTTTCATATTTCATTGGAAAGCAGGTCAGCAAAGGTGCTAATACTCTCATGCCAGAAATCAATCTCCCTAGTTTCAAGAGTTCTTTATATATTGTAGATAAAGCCCTTTATCGGATATGTATTTTGCAAATATTTTCTACCAGTACGTGGGTTACCTTTTCATTCTCTTAAACGTGTCTTTTGAAAGGCCAAAGTTTCATATTTTTAAAAATATTTATTTTGTTTGGCTGCTTTGGGTCTTAGTTGAGGCACGCACAGGATCTTTCATTGCGGCCCATGGGCTCTTCGTTGCGGTGTGCGGGCTTCAGCGTGCGCAGGCTCTGTTGCCCTGCGGCATGTGGGATCTTAATTCCCCGACCAGGGATCAAACCCGTGTCCCCTGCATTGGAAGGCAGATCCTTAACCACTGGATCACCAGAGAAGTCCGAGTTTCATATTTTGATGAACTCCAATTTATCAAATTTGTTTTTTATGGACTGTACCTTCGGTGTCTTGTCTAAGAAATATTTGCCTAACCTAAGGTCACAAAGATTTTCTACTTTTTCTTCTAGAAGTTTTATAGTTTTAGGTTTCATATTTAGGTCTATGATATGTTTTGACTTAAAATTTTATATAGTTGACCCTTGAACAACACTGGTTTGAACTGCACAGGTCCACTTATACGTGGATTTTTTTCGGTAAATACATTCTATAGTACTACATGATCAGTGCCTGGTTGAGTCTGTAAATGCAGAACCATGACTATGGAGGGCTGACTATAAAATTACACATAGATTTTCAACAGCATAGAGGGTCAGCACACCTAACCCCTGCATTGTTCAAGGATCAACTGTGTATGGTCTGACTTAATTTTTGTAATAGGGGTCAAAGATAGTTTTGGGGTTTTATGTTTGTTTTTTGCATATGACTAATCAATTGTTCCAGCACATTTGTTGAAAAGATGATCCTTTCTCTACTGAATTCCCATGGCATCTTCACCAAAAATCAGTTAACCAAATATGTCTAGACTGATTTCTGAACTCTGTATTATGTTTGATTGATCTAATGGCCTATCTTCATAACAATACTAGAATATCTTGCTTATGGTAGCTTTATAATGTTTTAAAATTAGATAGTGTAAGCCCCCTAATTTTGTTGATTCAAAATAGTTTTGGCCATTTTGTATCTTTTGCATTTTAATATACATTTTAGAATTGGCTCACAAAATTCTAATGCTTTATTTTTTTTTTTGAGACTTCATTGGATTTTCTACGCAGATAAGCATGCTATCTGCCATAAAAGGCAGCATTACTTATTGTTTTCCAATTTAGATGGTTTTCTTTCTTTTTCATGTCTTGTTGCAATGGCTAGAA
Source organism: Neophocaena asiaeorientalis asiaeorientalis (assembly GCF_003031525.2). Taxonomy (NCBI): domain Eukaryota; kingdom Metazoa; phylum Chordata; class Mammalia; order Artiodactyla; family Phocoenidae; genus Neophocaena; species Neophocaena asiaeorientalis. The sequence goes on from NW_020175049.1 coordinate 818,200, forward strand.
GCTCCTGTACAATGCTGAATAGAAGTGGTAAGAGCAGACATTCATGCCTTGTTAATATTAGAGGGGAAATGTTGAGTCATTCACAATTAAGTATGATGCTAGCTGTGTTATAGATGCTCTTTATTAGAAAATCCCCTTCTACTCCTAGTTTGGAGAAATTCCCTCCTATTCCCAGTTTGCTGAGAGTAATGAAAAATGGATGGTTAGCTATTGTCAAATGCTTTTCCTGGTTCAACTGAGGTGATCATATCTTTTTTCTTTTTTAGTGAGTTAATATGATGAATTACATTGATTGATTTTCCGTTGTTAAACCAACCTTGAATTCCTGGGACAAACCCCACTTGGTCATGATGTATCATCCTTTTTTATGTATTATGTTCACTTTGCTAATATTTTGTTTAAAATTTTTTGTCTGTATGTTCAGGAGGCATGTTGGACTTTAGTTTTCTTTTCTTGTAATTTCTTTGCCTGATTCTGGTATCAGGAAGATACTGACCTGATACAATTAGATGGGAAGTTTCCCCTCCTCTTTAACTTTCTGAAAGTGTGTACAGAATTGGTGTTATGTCTTCTTTAGACGTTTGGTGGATCTCACCAGTGAACCCAGCTGGTCCTAGAGTTTTGTTTGTGGGAAGGCTTTTAACTAAAAATTCCATTTCTTTAATAAATACAGTGTTATTCAGATTATCTAGTCCTTCTTGCATGAGCTTTGTTAATTTGTATCTTTTGAAGAATTTGTCCATTTCATCTAAATTGTCAAAGTTATTGGAATAAAGTTGTTTATAATAGTCAGTGATTACACTTTTCATTTCTGAAGTATCTATGGCGATGATCTCTCTCTTATTCCTGATAGTCCTGTGTTGCTTTTTTTTTTTTTTTCCATTCTGTTTGGCTAGAGGTTTATCAATTTTATTGATTTTTCTCAAAGAACCAGCTTTTGGTTTTATTTTCTCGTTTTAAATTTTTATTTCATTGATTTCTGACATTATCCTTATTACTTCCTCTTTTCCTGCTTACTTTGGGTTTAATTTGCTTTTTTCTGGTTTCTTAAGGTGGAAGGTAAAATCATTGATTTGAGAATTTTCTTCTATTTTAATATAGGCAACTATTGTTATAAATTTTCCTCTAGGATTGATTGTCTAATCTGTATCTAATAAATTTTAATGTATTGTGTTTTCATTTTCATTCAGGCCAATATATTTCTAATTTATTATTACTTTTTTAAATTAGAAGCCTGTTGTTTAGTTTCCAGATATTTGGGGATTTTCCAGATATGTTATTGATTTCTAATTTTCTTCTTTTGCCAGAGAACATACTTTTGTATGGTTTGAACCCTTTATTTATTATGACTTGCTTTACATCCCAGAATATGGTCTCCATTAGAAATGCTCTGAATGCACATGAAAACAATGTGTGTAGTGCTGTTATTGGGTGGAGTGCTCTATCAAGGTCAATTAAGTCAAGATGGTTGATAGTGTTTTTCAAGTCTTCTAAACACTTACTGATTTTCTGTCTACGTTTTAACAATTATTGAAGGTGTTGAAAATCTAACTGTATTTGTGAGTTGGTTATTTCCCACTGTAGTTCTATCAGCCTTTTCCTCACATATTTAGAAGTTGTTATGCATATATTAAGGATTCTAATTTCCTCTTGTTGAACTGACCTCTTTATCATTATAGACAACCATCTTAATCCTTAATCTTGGTAATATTCTCAAGCTCTCAAGCAAAATCTACTTTATTTACTACTACTATAGTACACCTGCTTTCTTTAACTTATTGTTATTATATCTTTCTCTATACTTTAAGCCTAGTGTCTTTATACCTAAAGTGAGTTTTGAGAAAATAGCATATAGTTGGGCCTTGCCTTCTTTTATTCAATGTGACAATCTCTGCCTTTTTATTGGGTGTTTAGACCATTTACAATCAATGTGATTATTGATATGGTTGAGCTTACATCTATTATCTTGCTATTTGTCTTCTTCTTTGTTCCCTTGTCCTTCCTTTTTCTTCCTCCTCTTGGATAAACTGAATACTTACTGATGATTCCACTGTATTTTGTTGTTGCATTATTAGCTAGAACACTTTTGGGGGGTGAAGAGAATTACCTTAGGGCTTATACATCTTTAACTTATCACAGTTTTCCTTCAAGTAATATTATACCACTTCATGTATAGCATGAAAATATTACCATACTATACTTCCATTTTCCCCTTCCTAAACTTTGTGTAATTGTTGTATGTTTTATTTTGAAATGTGTTATAAACTCCACGATAAATGGGTACTATTACTGTCTTCAGCAATTATCGTTTAAATAGATTTAATAACAAAAAAAGAGAGCTTTAGTATTTAGCCACATATTTACCATATTTTCACACAGTATTATTTTATATGTTTGAAAGACTTTTAAAAACATTTCTTGTAATGCAGGTCTACTGGTGATGTATTTATTCAGCTTTTGGATGTTTGAAAAAGTCTTTATTTTGCCTTTGTTGTTTGAAAAGATATTTTCACTGCATATAGAATTCTAGGCTGACAGGTTTTAGTCTATCTTGTTCCTTTTACTATATTAAAGATGTTGCTCCACTGTCTTCTGGTTCCCATGGTTTTCAATGAGAAGTTTCCTGTCATTTTTATTTGAGCTCCTTTGTATGTGACATGTCCTTTTCCCCTATCTGGATGTGCTAAGATATTTTTTTTAAATCACTGGCTTAAAGCAATTTGATTTAAGATGTGCCTTGGTGTGATCCTTTTCATGTTTCTTGTCCTTGGAGTTCATTGAACTTCTTGGACCTGTGGGTTTGTAATTTTCATCAAATTTGAAGAACTGTTGGCCCCTGTCTCCAAATGACCTGAAGAAATATGAAAATACAAAATACTTTTTTTCTTTTCCCCTTCCACCCTCACACCCATCTCTTCTCCCTTGAGGACTCCAACTGTACCTACATCAGACTGCTTGAAGTTGATTCATAGCTCACTAAAGCTTTGTCCACTTTTTTTCCAGTCATATTTCACTCTAAATAATTTGAGATAGTTTCTCCTGCTATGTTTTCAAGTTTTAAAATCTTTTCTTTTGCTGTCTAATCTACTGTTAATCTCACCCAGTGTGGGGTTTTGTTTTTTAAAATCTCAGACATTGCATATTTTCATCTCTTATATTTTCTGGTCCTTTTTATATCTTCTATAGCTCTAATTAACATGCTCAATCTTGCCTCTACTTCCGGACCACTACCTTCTTGATACATGGCATACAGTTACAATGTCCTTTTGTACAAATAATATTTCTATAATTTGTGTCATTTCTGGATCTCTTTTATCTCCTTCACTTATGGGTTTTGTAAGTTCTGGCTTTTTGCATGCCTGACAATTCTTTTTTATTGGATGCCAAACATTTTGAGTTTTTACCTTGTTGCATATGCAAAATATTTGTATCCCTATATTCTTGTACTTTGTTCTAGGAGACAGTTACACAGAAACTGTTTTAGAAACCAGAAACTTTGGAGCTTTTAGTCCAGGGTTAATGTTGCTCTCCTACTGAAGTAATACTTTTCTGACTTTCCTATCTAGTGCCCTTTGAGAATTACAAAGTTTTCCACTCTGGCAAGCAAGAACACAAACTATTAACCGCTTTGTGTGAACATCAGTGATTATTCCCTCCGCTCCTTTCAGGTGGTTCTTCCTCCAGCCTCAGTAGCTTCGTCCCACGCAAACAGAAGTACTCAGCTGAAGTCTCAAGGGGACCCTCTCTATACCTTTATGCCTTCTTTCTGTGCAGCTCGCTCCTCTTGTACTCTACCCTCTACCCTAGGAGCTTCAACCACTTTGGCCTCTTTGGACTCCCAGGTCTGTTTCCTCAGCTCAGGGAGACCTCTGGGCTCTGCTGTGGTGCTCCCTTCCTGAGCTGCAATCTGGAGTCTCTCTCCAAGCATCAGCTAGGGCCATCACAGGACTCAATTCATTTGTTTTCCTTCTCTCAGGGATCACTGCCCTGCACTGCTTGATGGCCAGTGTCTGAAAACTGCTGTTTTATATACATTATCAGGTCTTTTAGTTTTTTTGAGTGAGATAATATTTCCAGTTTCTGTTCTGAAAGTAAATGTCAAAACAATTTTTGGAGGCAAGATCTTTATTACGATGTTATATGATTACTTTTAACAGAGGGGAGTGAAGATACCACCTCTTGGGAGGTACGGTTATGTTCTGAGAAAAACAAAACAAAACTTAAACTTTCAACTCTGGAAGATCTGAGCTCAAATTCCAGTACTGCCACTTTGGGCAAATTACCAGTTCTTTCACTGGTATAACAGAACTAATAATATCTATTATTAGGTTGTGAGGTTTGCATGAGATGTAAACAATCTGCTATATATCAGAGGCACCTCATACATTTTAGTTGCCTTATTTTCCCCCTAAAAACGTAAGTATCAGAGAAGCTATCTGTTAGGGCCCTGCCTGTACTGATAAGAGTGATTCCAAGCTTTTCCCTCTCAAATATCCTCTCTGTGATAGGGAAAAAGTAATCGTAATATGCTATTAAAAAGCCAGACGCAAAGTGTAATTCTAGGAAACTGCCTGTGAATTTTTACCCTGTAAAATTAGTGGGAAGGAAGAGCCTTGAGTCCTGCCCTGTCTAACTCTGGTTCGGATTTGGCGTTTTCAAGTGTGGAACAATCCAAAATTCCAGCTCTGTCAGGAAAAAGCAGACAAATGAAACAGATGACAAATCATTTCTCTAAGACCTGAAGCCAAACTGGCTCCAATAGCTGCTGGAATGGTAATAGAAGACAATTTCCTGGAGTATTTACAAAATCATTTGTAAGGATAATATTTTCCAGACTTTTACAGGACTAAGGGTAGCTTTTTAGTCTGCAGACTCCACAGAGGTAGCATATATTCAACAGGCAGCTGCTGGGACCGCCACCTCCCACTCTAACTCCTCCCTATAACCCCCATATAGAGGCCTGATTTAGGCACTGAGATGGGGATAAGCCGTGGGTTCTGCCCTTCAAATATACGCCAGAATATAAAGGAGCAACAGGTGAGTACACAGCTAATCGAAAATGGAATGTGCTCTAGGTGCAGTGTTAGCAAACTGCTTCAGAGAGACGGGGATAAAAGATCAGCCAAACTTTCAAAATGAGGAGACTGAATATTTCAGAACACATGCAGAAGTGGAGTAGGGGAGGAAAAGGGAACATTCTAAGTCAAGGGAGGGAGGCATACCCTGGGAAATGAATCTGAGGCCTGCTCTATATAGGATTGGAATGTGTCAATTAGAAATGTTTTCAACTGCAAAGTAACAGAATCCTTGCCTAGTACAGCCTTAAGAGATGGAGGTTTGTTTGCTCAAAATGCTCAGAGGTATGTGGTTACTGGCGTTGATTCGGTGGCTCGAATGGCATCTGGGAGGCAGGTTCTTTCCATTTTTCAGCTGTGACACCTTTAACGTGGTGGGTTTTCATCTTTTTATTTTTTACCTCATGTTTGCAAGACCGCTGCCACAGATCCAGATGCCATTAACTAGTGTTATGAACGAGAAAACAAAAGGAGTTGAAAAGAGCTTTCCTTTAATCAGGCAAGAAAAAAATTTCCTGAGAGGTTCCCAGATCTTCCACTACATCTTATTGGCCCAAACTGGGTCATATGACCATCTTCAGAGGAAAGGTCAGAAAAGTATCTGGATAAGAAGGAGTAACATGAAAGGCCTAGAAAAATCATGATCCATCCCCTTGGGGCTGGGCATATTGCCACCTTAAACAAAGTAAGTGTTCTCAGCAAGGAAGAAGGATTAAACAATCATTAGATGAGCAATTAACAATAACTGCAATCCCATTTTTGAACTTGAATCCAAGTTCTAGTGAGACAAGAGTTCTAATGGAGGAAAAAAAAAAAAAAAGCCCAGATGATTCAAGTATACCTCTAGTTTTATAGATTTATTCTGCCCTCTTTGGTCTTAGGAGAACCTTACTGCTTTTCCTGAGAATGACAGCCTTCCCCAAACTGCAGACTCAGATTTAGATGCAACCGAATTCCTTCCTGTGGTTTTGCAGATTCTACTATATTACAAATTAAATTTCAAAAGGAGAAAGTTACAATTTTTATTCATATAAAACCTCCCCTAATACTTTTAACACATTTCCCACTTAACTGCTGCCTTTCTTAAGCATCACAAGGCCATTCGTTCATTCATGCCACAAACACCGAATACTTTGATGAAGCAAAGTACCTCGCTAGTTAACAGCTAGTTGGACCACTGGCCTCCAGTCAGGTTTATATTCATAATAACACTGCAGACCTGGCACCTACTTTAATAATTCTGAGAAAAAAACTCTTTCCTCCCCCTTCACACACTGCCTCTTCACCACGCCAAGTCTTGCAGGGTACAACGGTCACACAGGTCACTGGGACACGACTCTATAAACACTCCCACTTTGAATGAATCCCTCTGGCTCCCTTCTGAGGGGAGAGGAGAGGAGAAGCTACCTCATTTCCTTACAGACTCCACAACATTCCTTTAGACTCTTACCAGTCTCAACTTTCCCTAAAACAAACAGGAAAATAAGGACTTCATTTTTTCCCTGGAGAACTCAAACTGAAGAAATAAATGGCAAAGATGTGGTAGGAAAGCCCAGGCTTTCCTGGTGGTAAAGAAACAAATAGGAGGGAAGTGGTAAGACGTGAAATGTGTACTTACACTCTTCTCACGCACCCCTTGTGGCACCCCATCCTATAATGACCAACAACAGGATTACTTCATGCTTTAAACCTTTTTAGACCTTGGGTACCAATCTCTCTCCACAGCCACAGGGTCCTCTTGTGGGACCAAAATCACCCAAAAAAGAAAATTCATTTAAGGGGTTACTTGATAACTAAAATAGTTTAATAGATACTGAGGAAACAGCCCTCAGAAATTGCCTGGTCCAAATTAAATGACAGAGGAAAGTAACATTCCTGGGGGACTGCAGTCAATATAGGTCCACAGGTCCACCTGTAGAAGCCTGAAGGGATGCTGAGACCGCTATGCTGTGTGCTAGGACCAGGGAACATCCTATTACCTGCAGTCTGGGGTTTTCTGACAGGGTCAGAATGATTTGACAGGGGTGGAGGCAGAGGATGGGCGGGGGCGGTGGGAGTATCTCAAACTGAACACAAGACCAAACAGGCAAGCTGCAGTGGCTTGTGATCTGGAGAAGAAGTACAAATTACGCCTCGCCTGAGACCTCTGCTGTGGACCAGATGGTGCGCGCGTGCGTGCGTGCGTGCGTGCGTGTGTGTGTGTGTGATTACTGGGATTTTCAGGCCTGCAGAGGCTAAGGTTAAAGCCCAATGTATTATTTCACTTAGGGCACATTTGGATGAGGTAAAGGTGGAAAGAAAATAGAGAAAGCAACAGGAAATGAGTTCTTCCTCCTTCTGTGTAGCCACAGCAAAAGTCAGGTGATGTTACGCTGTTGTTGAGAAAAGACTGACTGTCCTGGATTTAAAGGTCCCACATTACAGAGGTCCATCTCCTTCCGCATCTCTGCAGTTAACCTTCATTCCTTCCTGCCTAACAAGTGCAGAGCCATATCACAAGTCACCATCCTCAGAAAGGTCTACTCCATTTTCACGATCCTTCTAGGGGCCCCACCTGACCAGCTGTCACCCGAGGGAGCGATGGAGCACCCACATTCAAGGAGCATAGTTGGAACATAACACCAACCAGCAGAAGAAAGGCAAGAGGCACGGGGACGAGGAGTGCAGAGAGGTAACATGAGGCCAGACATGAAGATTCCAAGGCTGGGAAAGAGGAGAAAGGTGACAGCTGGGACTGAAGCATGAAAAGGGAGGGAGAGGCCACATCAAAGAGCAAGAAATCAGTTACCAGATATTAATTCTTTCCTCCAATTAAAAGTCACTCACTTTTCTCTCAATATAAAACATCACATATTCTTATTCACCACAGCTGTAAGCTTCAGGCTATACACTGTCCTGCTGCAGTCCTAAGACACGTGCTACATCACGGTCAAGCTCCTGACCCAGAAATCACACATCAATGTCAGTCTCATTTCTTTGTAGTTACCCTTTCCCTAACTATGGAAGTTTTACAAAGTCACCTGAGGCTACAGCTTGAAACAGAACACACAGCCTTAATCTTGAAGTTAAGGGAAGAGAGAAGTCCCTGGCTAGAGGGAAGTCCACACAGCCTCCGGGCCCCGGGGCACAGCTGACCTCACAGCCACCTCGGTGCCTACACGCGTTTCCTTGCCAACTCCACAGGAAGGAATTGCAGAGCCAGCTAAAGCACCAGCAGGAAAGGGCTATGAAGAGGAGGCACAGAGGTACGGCGGCTGTAAGTCTCCTGAGCGTCCACAATTAAGCTAGCCTTAGCCCAGCCCCACAGAAAACAGTTATTTCTTATTGTTTTTCTTAGGTCTTCTTCTTGGTCACGCGTTTTCAGCTACCTAAATCGTCTACTGAAAATGAATACTGAAGAGATAAGCAGCGACAGGTCAAGGTGTTAGGGGAGATGATAAAGTTTATCAGATATGTTAGCAAGATCACAGTTCAGACATGAATACTTTTCTCTTTGTGGAGCCAAAAAGCATCCGTGCAAGAAGATTCTGTTGCTCTGATAAATTACTTTCTACTTATCCTAGTAAAAATAAATCACAGGGAGAATTCAAGGGCTCTAAGGGCTTGGTGACTTCTGATTCAAAGGCAGCAAAAACACCAGGCCACTGCTCTCAGTGGGCACGCCCCTCTGGCCCTGCTGAGAGGCCACTTGACCCCCACTGCTAGGAGGATGTGCCAGAGCAAGTGGACGAAGCTCCTTGAAGGTAAAGAAAACTGATTCTCCTTAACGAGACATTATCAGAGGACTTAGAAACTCAGGAATGTGATAACATACAAGCAGAAACAATTTTGTCAGCATTAACAACTAAATCGTTAGCCTAGACAAAATCTACAAGAAGATGAATACGCAAGCTCAACAAGAACACACTGTGTGACAACTGACCGATTTGGGTTTCGTCATGAAAGACATGTTTGTTCGAGAAGAAAGTAAATTCTAAAATCTAATAAGAGCAACGAGTCAAAAGATAAAATTCTAAATTAAATAACCACTGACTAAAGAAGAAATGAAAGCAAAAAATATACTAGGCATCAACTGAGAGATGACAATGTTTACAGATCAAGAAAAGTTACAGAAGAAATCGTAGGATTTATTAAAAAAAAAAAAAAAAGACAACCGAATCAAAAGGTTTTATTTCAGAAACGGGTAATAAAATGGACTAAACTATCTGATGAAAAACGGGTAAGCATCTAACAGAATTGAGACAATTTGTTATCATGCAACTTGTTTCTTCACTTGGTTGGTACTAACTGTAGGATTTTACTAATACAGGAAATAGTTAATCAATACAGGAAACAACCACGATCCTATTAAGCACCTCAATGCACTGTTTTTCAGTCTATATAAAGACGTAGGAAATACTAAGAGGGCATAATAAGTGTTTAATATAATCAGGTCTAGTGGAAGGAAGCTTAACATAGACAGGATTTTTTCGGAGTATAAATGGACTAAAAAACATGTTTTGGAATGGACACATCTATTTGACTTTATTTATGATGCCAAGTTGCCAATCCATACCTGGTTAGTTAGAGGTAGAAACACATTCATTTTGATTGAATTCAGGAATACAAACACAGTTTCTTTGTGTTTGCTCGATACTTTGCAATCTGTCCCAATGAAATCAAATTGTCCTTTTCTGTTCACCACTGCAAACTAGTTAACTGTTCATTCCAGCTATACATTCACTGTATGACTCTGCTTCATGATGGTTATTTCATTTCATACTTTCTATAAAATAAAAGATGACTATACCTTGTGTTAAAAAAATAAATCATAGGAATGCACCTTTTGACCAGTAAAATTTCACTAAACAATCTCATCATACCTCAGTAGAATTTGTCTTTCAATTTCATAGTCTTTTAATCTGAATGAAAACAATAATTTATGGATTAAAAAGTTTTCTGTTTAACTGATGGAAAAATATTATAAACATGATTTCTGAATAGAGAAAATGAGATGCAAGTAGCAGTGCTTTCTTCACTGCTATAATACTTCATTTTTAAAAGTAAACACAGTACTAAGCATCATTTTGATTCCAGTGAATAAAAACTTAAAACTGAATTTATCAATCAATTTGGAAGTCTGAAGCCAAAAGGATCCTTTAATAGTATTGCCTAAGAGACAAGTCGACCCTAAAAAGCTAATCACACTGCAAAATTTTGGCCTAATTAAACTGGCTCTCGCTGATACTCTGTCTTTTTTTGTTTGGTTTCAATCTGCCATAACAACCAAGGTTAGAATTCCATGTAAACAGAAGTATACAAGGCTTGATGAAATTGAATATGGAGGATTAAGCATTTAAAAAGTCTGGGTTATAATTCTTATTGCTACACAAGTTCTACTGCATAATTAATTTACAGCAGCCTAAAACTTTTCAGCAACAAAATTATATTAAAAAAATATACCATTATCCCTATATGTTACATTAATTGTAATGTAACATATCACAACCACTTAAGCCTTGCATTAACTTAGAAAAGAATAACTTGTCCCTGAAAAACTCTAAAGAGTGATCATATTTCAATCAAAGCTGTCCTGAACTAACTCATAATCAGCAGTGACTACATTTTGTCACTTCTTTGCTCTAACATGAGTAAAAGTGATGATAATGATTTTTTGGAAAGAGGCTAGAGAACCTGCATCCAATTATGAAGTGGACTTTTAAACCTCCACTGGATTTTTAGAATGTTTTTAGTTGTCAAACATCCGTATAGGTGAAACAGCTGAGGGAACAAACTGCCAAACTTGCCCAAACTACTTTTGTTCCATAGAACTTGATCCCTTCTAAATCGACAACAGCACACAAACTTAGCTATGAAGAATTCAGCCCTTACAAATGAAGACAAACATAATAAACCTACAGGAGGTTTAAAAGTAACTTCATTTGTTTTTGAATATTCAAGTGTAATGCTTCTGTAAAAGATTAAAACATACGTTTCAACTTTATCAGATATGTCAATTTCCATTTGCTCCTAACCTGCCACTAATACATAGGTTCACTGGGCTACCGAAGAACCCAACTAATCCTGGAGATGAAGGTATCAGTGGAAAAAGAGCACGGATACCACGGCATTTATCCCAACAGTATGATACCCGTCTTTGCATCCCTGAAGTTAAGAATGACCACTTTCTCCGATTAGTTTGCTCTATACTCAATAAAGCAGCACTGTCTGTGAAGTTACTTCATACCCATAACATTTCACTACTATAGTTACCAATTCAGAAGTTAAAAAAAAAAAAAAATACAGACCAAATCCATGTACCCGTGATCCTTTGTATCCTAAAATGTAGAAATATTCTTAGTTTTAACCAAGAATTAGATTGGAATGAAGTAAAACATCTTTTAAAGTAATTTTAAGTATACTCTTATTTGTTACTACATTTCTACATAGATTATTTAATATTGCTTGTGGATATAATTTAATCGATAATAATATATCATAATGTCAACCATTACAGTGATCCAGAATGAGATTCTGGCTATAGAGGGAGCTTAATTATTAAGCAACACTTTCCTGAAAAGCTTCTGTATTTCTGATTGGTAAGAAAAACAAAAAAAAAGAGCATCTCTCATTGAAATAACACTGACGTTCAAGCTCAGGCCCCCCCTTCTTTGTGTTCAACATAATTAACTCTCTAGGACAAAATCATGAAACATTAAGTCACATTAATAAGTTACGGTCATCTTCAAGAAAACTCGATGGGCAACTCTGGTGTTACAACTGTGTATCTTGGATCCAACTTAGGGATGAAATCCTGAAAGTGTTTAGATGCACCAGTACCAAAAACATCAAGGACTTTTCGGTTCATAACGGCAAATCTGTAAAACAGAGGACACAGGGAACAAGTACTTAATGAAGTTTATAAAAGAAGATGATTCACTCCATTTGGCTTATCTTTCATGGGACGGGAAGACCGAACATGCTGACATGGCAAAAGACTCAATGGCAGATTCAAAAGTCACTTTGATACTCTTCCTCGAGATTCACTGTCTCGTATTTTCTTTAAAAAGATGATAATCCCCCAAACTGAAACCCCAGAGATTACCATCATTATTTCAAACCCTTCTAGAATCCTTTCCACTAGATTGTGTCAAATAGAAAAATAGGTTCATTGTGATTTTTCTGATGAATAAAATCACAAGAAGCTAAATGTATAATGAATGCGCTAACATTTACTGACAAGCAAAGGTATTAAACGTAATTCCTCTCATAATTGAAATTTTAACGTCTCACAGTCAACAGAAAATACATCCAAATGTGACTGAAGGGCAAACAGCATATAGGTTTTCAAATTTCTAACAGACACAACATAGTAAAAACACAGCCCTCATTTTATCCATCACCTAACCTAAAAGATATAAAATTTTTAAAAGACATATATTTTATCTAATGTGCAGGATGGACCTTCTGTGTCTCTGCGCCTGACCATGAGCCTTTCTTTTCTGGGGAAGATACCCAGGCGAAATTAGTTTTGAGTTATTGGCCAGTATCATTATTCCAAGAGCCAATAAATGTGATTTTCAGATCCTTCCCAAAGTATGTTCCCTTCCGAAATAATCAACTGGTTAAACTCACTGATGTGCAAAGAAACCTAAATGACAAAGAAAGAAATGATTAAATACTAATAATATAGAGGATACACAGTGTCACGGCTAAGAGGAAGTACTCTGCAGTCAGACAGCCTGGCTCATATCCTAGCTCCGTCCTTTCCTAGCTCTGTGATTCTGGCAGGCGCTTAATCTCTGCGTGCACCTCCGTTTCCTCACATTGCAAAAGCAAGATATTAATAGTACCTATCTCACAGAGCTACTTTAAGGATTAAACACATATGTATGTATATATATGCTGTATGTGTGTATGTGTGTATCTTAAAACCATTTCTCGGACACAGTAAGCACGATACAACTGTTCGCTATTACTAATATTAATGGCAGCTGCTATTTACTGAATGCCTACTAGGTGCCTAAAGGCTGCCACAAACATCTCGATTTTCCCACAATGTATTACTGTTTCATTGAAGAGAGAAAGAAACTTGAGGCTCATGATGGTAAAGAATGTTCCCAACCGGTGACACAGCTAAGGGTATCAGAACTGCAGTCAAACCTAGGTCTGTTCAATTCCCAAGCTCATGGTCTTTCTACCAGGTCAACCTGCCTCCCAAAGAATTAGATTTAATCAGGAAATGCTAACAACCACCACAACAATAAAGAATATGATCGTAAAGGCAAAGAAGAGTGTGCTTACAAAGTCAGGCAAAAGAATAGGATTATTTTTCCCAAGTGGAAATCAGTCAATTGTTCAGGCATGATTTCTAATGAATCTGTGTCATGTTTTTAATGAAAAAGAAGAGAATAAAGATTCTAAAAGTGAGACTTAAGAATGTTATATAGTAACCTATCAGCAGTTTGCAAGTCAACATATTAATCTAGAACACTTAAAATATCTAAAATAATATAGGGAAAAAAATAGTCAAAATAATGTTCACTAAAAGAAAGCCCCATGTTATTCTTATTAAATTTTAGGTCATATTTGATTTATAGCTAGATACCTACTTTACCACTGAAAGAATATTCCCTCAAGTAAATGAAAAGATTCAAAATCTTTTTTATGGAAATTGCTTTTTTTCTATGACCAGTTAAAACATCTCAGTCACTTACCTGCCCTTGGTGAGCCTTAAAAGGAACTTCCAGTAAGATGGTCGTAAGGTCTGAACTTCCATGACAGCCTAAGATTAGGATATTCAATTTGAGACTTCCTTTAGTAAACAGCAAATATTATCAGCAGTCTCAGGCAACAGAACATATTTGTCTCTATTTTTATCGCTCACTCTATTTAACGACAGTGATGACAGTAGTAACAAAAACATGTATTAATGTTTAAGTTGATAACTCTCAAGAATCTTTGTCAATATGCCTTCAAATAGGAATATTGCTCATGGAATAATAACTGAGTTAATAGTTATTATTATTGGGAAGCGTTTACTAGGTACCCATTAGATAGCTGGCACTTCGCTAGTTATGGTAAGTTTACCAACTTGGCAGCATTACTGTGAGAAACTGCAAATAGAAGCTGTCCCCCAGACTTTGCAAAAGCCCTAAGACCATTAACATCAATAACGGCGACTGCAGAATTTAAAGAGATTGAACGATGCTTCTATTAAACTAGATTCTACCCCTATCCTCACTGCCTGAGTAATACTGGGGAAAAGCAATTATTCATATTTATGCCCATGGTATCTTTTTTTTGAAGTAAAATTAAGTTAGGGCATTCTAGCCAAGGTACTAGAGTGGTAATTCTCCTACAAAAATTGCACTCTATTTAAACCTAAAAATTGTTGTGTTCATAAAACATGACCTAGCCCACTAAGTTAACATGTTTAATGATTTGAAACTTGCAAGCTATCTTGCTAATAAAACAAAAAAAGCATAAAATGTAAAAACTGGAAATGTTCCCAGGCCCTTCTTTTTCCCCCATTGGTTTAATATACACACTAGAAACAGAAATAATTCTACTTCTCATTTGAAAAAGTTATACTTACTGCCTGGAAGCAAATTGCTGTAGAGATGGAATAGATGATAGTGTCTGCATGGGGAAAATAGGGAACCTTTCCTGCTTCGATACCTTTGAAATACATTGTCTGCAAAACAAGCACATAGCGCAAGATTTATAAAGAAAACAACTTTAAATAGCATTACCAATAAGGTGGAGTGATACGTTCCCTATCTACAACTATTTTTTCTACCTTTCAAAATCCTAACAATCCGTTCAGAGCTCAAATCATCGGTACTTCCCTGACATGTTAAGTGTCAGCCCTTCCCTTTCCCTCATTCACTCACCCCAAACCCCAGATGCCAGTAATAATACTTTTCTGTGAAATTCAACAGCACTTTATTTCTACCTCTTTCATGCTATTTATTCTTCACTGCTGTTTGTACAATGCCCAAGTCTTCCCTTCTCTGTTAGATCTATTCATTCATTCATTAAACATGTACTGGTGTAAACCCAATTAGCACATAAGAAATAACTAACACACTCTAATAAGGTTACAAGATATCTATATTGATTAGATGTGTAGACCATCACATGTGTATGTATGTATATCTATGTTTATCTCATATATATATATATATATATATATATATATATATATATATATATATATATATATATATATATATATATATATATATATATATATAGGCTCCCCAGAGGAGGGAGCAACTACTCTGTCTACGACAAAGGACCAAGGAGAATTTCAGAAATGACTACATTGAGTAGTGGGCATCTCAAACCATCTGCAGTGAAGAACCACTTTTTAAAAAACAAAATTTCCAACTATCATGGCCTGATGCTTTTATAATACAATAAAAATGAATTACTAGAATTGAACCAAATTTTCACTATTACATTCAAAGAACAAATTACTCCATCGAGTTGCTATAAGGTTTCCAAATGCTTCCTCTCAATTTCTATCCTTTCCTTGTCATGAACGGGTATGGTAATGAACAGTTTATAGACCAGCACTAGTCTGCCGACCCCACTTTTAATACTGCTGCTTTCTAAGAGGCCTAACAGCAACAACTAGATAAGAGAGGAAAAGCAGGGGTAACAAACAGGGTGAAAATACATGACATGTATGGGGAATTTCCAGCAAATTTATATGGATGGAACAAAGGATAATTCACGGAAATGGGTTTTCTGGAACGTAGGAATGCTAAAGTGAAACAAGTAAGAAAAGTGGAAAGATGACCAAGACAGAATGGTGTTTCAATAGGTTGGAGGGAGCTTTAAGAAGACATGAGTGGACCATGAAATAAAGAACATAAAATAATTTTTTTCCAAGAAAAAAGCTGTTTATACAGCTGATTTTTAATTAATATTATGTATTAATATAGCATTTTAATATCAAATTAACTTCAATCTGTAAGATATGTACAAAGAGATTTATAATCTCCTTCAGTAACAGGATAAACATGGGCCATTATTTTGAAAGTAATATGATAATATATTACAAGGTACAGATATACTGTAGTGTATTCCTGTTAACAAAAATGACATTCAGATGTGGTAGAATGGCATCATAGAAATGTTATGTGAAACAGGTATCTCTTGATATATGGGGTCATTGTGTTCCTAATTATTTCCTACAATAAAACTTATCTGTTGACCTAGAGTCTAAGTTAATGAAGAGTTGGGACTGTATCCTATACTTCTATATGCTTACCAGCACCACCGCAGTAATGGGAACATAATCGATACTCAATAAATATGTCTTGGAAATAATTTTTTCCAAGAAAAAGGTTGCCTATACAGGTGATGTTTACTTAAGATGCATTATATAGTAATATAGCATTTTAATATAAAATTAACTTCAATCATAGGAAAATGATTGCCTATTATACCATAGTCATTAATTCCACAAAGGACATAGTAAGCTTATACTTCTAATTTCCTGCATTTAAAAAAAAGTTCTCATCAGCACACTTATCAGATACGATCTGTTGATATAAGAAACAGCGATACCACTGCTCGGCTTTAAAACCTCTAGCCATTTAGAGAAACATTTTACAAACTAGATCTCAATGTTGGATGGCCCCTATGTCAAAGAATATATTTTTTGCCAGCTAGGGCAAAAAAATATATTCTCTCACTCCCCTTTTCCTCTCTATTAGCAAGTCCTGCCAACTCTATCTCCTAACCATACACCAAATCTGTGTACTTTTCTCCGTCTCTACTGCTACCATCCTGACACAAGCCACCATTTTCTGCCTGAGACTAACGGTTTTCTCCCAGATTCCAGTCTTGCCTCTAATCCATTCTCTATATAATAGGCAGAATATTCTTCTTAAAATGTGAATTAAATCACGTCATTTCCATGCTTAAAGCTCTCCAATGGCTTCCAAAGGCACTGAGAAAAAATAAATGCCTCCTCCCCTGCCTCCTTCTCTCTCTCTCTTTCTCTCATTTGGATAAAACAAATATGTAATTTTCTTAATGTCATTAGGGACACAGATTTTTAGTGAGATAAAACTTTTTAAAATTCAAACAAGTTAAATAAAATCTATAACCTGAACTTTGAATTGAAAACATCAATGTGCTCTAATTATTTTCTCTTTCTCTGAAAAGAAAGGGAAAATAAATAGGATGCTCTAACTGTTCACTGGAAAGGCCAAGAAACAATGACTAGCCTAGGAGCAAAAAACCTTTAGCACCCAAACTAAAGTTTTCTAGATACCATTTCTCACCAAAAGAAACTAGGTGCCACTGGAGAAGGCTGATTCTATGTCTGGAGCAGGAAACCACCCAGGTGAGCCTGGAATATCTTGTTTTATCACAAAGCAAGAAAACTATTAAAGATACCGGCATTACGTGAAAAAAGAAACAGGAGTCAACTTGAAGAGGCTCTCACGGCCAAAGATGGGGCACTTTGAGCATAATGACTGCAATAGGTTGAAACAAATCAAATACCTTAAACTCCATAAAGACACCTGACAACAAAGACTTACAGGTCAACTTTGCAGGATGCTAGGGACTAACTCATTCCAAACATTAGCAAATAAAGGGAAGTAATCAAGCACTTTATTATGACTTTGTGAACAGACGATCTCACAGTAACCAAACAGCTGAAAGGGAAAGTTCTTTTTGAAGAATTCCCACTAATAAATGCAGAAGAAACAATCATATTAGATTATGATGATTTTGCAACCCACAGTGAAATAATAAACCCTGGTCATTAATGGCTGCTAAAACAATAGAGTAAAAGATGGGGAACCTTATGTTGGCTCTATCAACACTGAGCCCACTGATCCATCTTAGCATCCCTGGTGGCGCAGTGGTTGAGAGAGAGACAGGGGCTTTCCTGGTGGCGCAGTGGTTGAGAGTCTGCCTGCCGATGCAGGGGACACGGGTTCTTGCCTTGGTTCGGGAAGATCCCACATGCCGTGGAGCGGCTGGGTCCGTGAGCCATGTCCACTGAGCCTGCATGTCCAGAGCCTGTGCTCCGCAACGGGAGAGGCCACAACAGTGAGAGGCCCGTGTACCACAAAAAAAAAAAAAAAGAGACAACCCGACATTTTTGTGTTTCCTAATGTGATGTAATAGGAATTCACACACACAGTAAATGTGAAATTTTTCTGCCACTACCATCCCCCTAAAAGAAACTGAACCTGAACTTGCTTAAGGCTCTAGATCTAATTTACAGTTTACAGACAATACATGAGTTAAAGGAACATGTTATAACACCACCAGTGAGGATGCAATCAGCAAAATCCAGAATGTGGGAAATTCCAAAGAATTAATAACCTAGATTATCAACAAATAAATGGCAAGGAAAAAAAGAAAGGGGGAAGAAAAGAAGAAAGGGTGAGGGATAACTATTATAAACTAAAAAGAGACTTTGGATCTCAACTAAAACAAAGGGATTGCAAAAGACATTTGTGAGGTAATATTGAAAATGCAAGCTCTAATTGGATAACGATAATAATAAAGAATTACCAGGTTTTTAAAATTAATGACATGTATTTTGATTATACCCTGATAGCATTCATGATTTGTTTGTTTTTAAGGAGTCCTTATTCTTTAGTTTTATTTTTTAAGGACTCTTTCTCCTCAGTTGTTTACGGATGAAGTGATTTGATCTCTGGGATTTGTTTTAAAATAACTTGGTACTTGGGGGTTTGGAGCAGTATAGGTGAAAGGAGATTGGCCAAATGCTGTTAACTGTTGAAGCTGTATGATGGGGTACATGACGGTTATCACATTATTCCTCCTATGCTTGTGTATATTTGAAAATAACACAAAGAAAAAAGAAGAAATAGGAGAACTGACTTTGTAAGTACTTTTATAGGATTAGAATTTGCTTTTGAAACTTTTACTACTAAAGCAGCTAAAAAGCTCTGTATCCTTTGGTTGTATGTGCTTAAAAATGTTTGCTTACCTCTACCAATTTGGAAGCTAAATACATGGAAATCGTTGTGCTTTTATAAAACATCATTGATATTCCCGCCAAAAATCCTGAAACAACAAATAAGGCAAAACTGATCAGAACTCAAAGTATTTCTTTGTTATTAAGTCACTCAGAAATGTTGATTCACTTAAATAGGAAAGAACTGATTTGTAGCACTGCCTTTTGTCACAACAAAATCAAGGACAGTAATATAAGTGATGACATTAAAATGGGGTGAATTCTTATTTATTATCACATATTTTTAAACTTAAAAATTGACCTTTAGAGTTAGGAACCACAGTTCTGATACACATATCACAAGAAACTACATTCTAAATTTAACTTTTAAAAACAGCAGTGGTCTTGCCAAACACAATGATCTTCTAAAATAATTTTTTCAAGGTTACTGGTACCACTTTCTGATTTTAAGTGGAAATAGTCATTCATCTATTCTCCTAACAGCTCAAATTATGTTTAGTGCTGTCATCACACTTCCCTCCATTGCTTTCATTCTATAAATGGAAAACCAAGGTGGTAGGAGGCCTGGAATACTAATAGTAGGGCTATTACTAATACATATCTGAAAAATTGTCTATTTAACTTAAGTAACACATATACTGAACTCACAGAAAATGTTTAGTTTTTATTTTTATAAAATTACTTGAGTTCCTAAAAAAATTATTAAAAAATACATCACTTGCCAGTGGTAAAATCAGAATATTTTAAGAAATCTAACTGCACTTCCACTAGTCACTTATATAATATTTTAAGTCTTTATGTTCTTTTGTGACACATTTTCCCTAGAATTTCTGGCCTGTAGCAGGACAGATACCCAAGTCATTATATTGCCAACCCAAAACATCAGATGGCAAGAGAGCCTTGATATGTTAAGCTTCACAAATACAAAATGTTTGTACTAGTGCCTTAATGGGGATTCTATTACAGAGAAAGGAAGATACAAAGAAATCAGATGAATTTGAAAACCATGTCTGCTTCATTCCTACTACTGATTGATGCGATAGTAATATATGTATTTTATCATTGCTTTACCAGCTATAATGGCATGCAGTTCATCATCCAGATTTCTGACCCAGCGCAGGAAGCAACTAGTACCCTGTATCAAGAAGAAAATACAATGACTTCAGTTGTTTCAGTTCTAGGAAAAAAATGCATGTAACATCTGTAATGGGTGAGTCATTAGCTGACCTTGGAGGCAAATTGGTGATCTTATTTAAATCAAACTGAATATATGATTGGGAAAATTATGAACAGTAACCTGTTATAACGTTACTGTTTGGATAGACCCTATTAAGAAATTATACATAAAATTTTCATTGTAATGATTTTTCAAAATGAATTCAAAAATTCTACTTTTGCTTAGATGTAGAAGGCTGGGAAAAGTATCATTCCCATTCTAACAAGGAGAAAAAGCTGGATAAGCTACAACTCTGTCAAGTCAGAATCCTATAGTTAGAGAAAACATTTTTCAATATGAAGGTGAAATAAAGACTCTCTCAGAAATTTCGCACCAAGCTGGCGGGTAATCCCCATATCGGTGTGACGTGCTAGCTCGGAAGTGTTTTCTGCTGCTGTCATGGTTCGTCCGCTAAACTGCATCGTTGCTGGGTCCCAGAACATAGAACATCGGCAAGATCGGGGACAAGCCATCGTCAAGAACGGGGACCTGCCCTGGCCCCCATTCAGGAATGAATACAGGTATTTCCAAAGAATGACCACAACTTCTTCAGTAGAAGGTAAACAGAATTTGGTGATTATGGGTAGGAAGACCTGGTTCTCCATTCCAGAGACGAATCGACCTTTAAAGGACAGAATTAATATAGTTCTCAGTAGAGAACTCAAGGAACCTCCACAGGGAGCTCATTTTCTTGCCAAAAGTCTGGATGATGCCTTAAAACTTACTGAGCAACCAGAATTAACAAATAAAGTGGACATGGTTTGGATAGTGGGACACAGTTCCGTTTACAAGGAAGCCATGAACAGGCCAGGCCATCTTCGACTATTTGTGACAAGGATCATGCAGGAATTTGAAAGTGACACATTTTTTCCAGAAAGTGATTTGGAAAAATATAAACTTCTCCCAGAATATCCAGGTGTTCCTTCAGATGTCCAGGAGGAGAAAGGCATATTTGAAGAATATGAAAAGAACAGTTAATATGAAAGTGTTTTCTGATCTATTTCTGATCTATTTCAAGCCTCCTCCTCCCCACCCCCCCCCCAAAAATATGTATTTTTTGTTGTAAAGACTTTTGTTGACTTTAAATCTATGGATAATTATTTCTAAGCAAAGTACCTTTATTCCCCATTAATCTTAACTAGACTGTATCAGATACCATTCATGAAACGTTTCTTGCTGTAACTGCCTGAATGACCATCAAGGGTCAAGAATAGGTTACCAGCACCGGCCTAGGGTAGAATATCTACCAAGACAGCCCAAAGTGGGAGAGTCCCCTGGTAGCATAAGTTGAAACCAGAGCCTATAGAGCTAGGAGCTAGGCAGATGGGTCCAAAGGTCAGAAATAGATTATAAATAGAAGAGCTAGCACTCAGTTATTAAAATTAGATCAAAAGAGGGACTGTGAATTACTCTATATCACACTTGTGAAAAATATTCTGTTCACTCAGACCGGGAGTCAAAAAGTTGAGAACGCCAGGATATTCCACACGGATAGTAAAGAGGCAGGTATGACACTACCTTTTCAGTGGTTAAAAGAGAAGGTCTGACACCTTAAAAGACTTTGTTTCTGATCTTCAATGAGATTCCATGAGATGTTACAATGATAAAACAAGAAGTGGCTGCTCTTTACAAAAAAGAATAATCTAATATCAAGCATAATGGCTAAAATTAAAAATTCAAGGAGGTAATAAATTGAGAATGAATATTGCTAGAAACCAAAATTAGTAAGTTAGAAACTAAACTTCACAGAATTAAAAAATGGAAATTAAAACATGTTTTACCCATCATGTTAGCAAAGATTTAGATTAAGTACCCCCCAAAAAAAGAGCATTTTCTGCCTTATAAATTGGGACAACCTTTTTAGAGTGTAAGTTAGCAATATCAATTAATATTCAAAATATTCTGGGTTTGGACCCAGAACTTGCACTTCTAGAAATTAATCCTGAACAAAGAAATGGACCCAAGAGTATTTGTTGCAACATTTTTTTTCAAACTTGGAAAGAGCCCAAATGTTGATAAATAAGAAATAACTAACCAATATGTCTATAAAATGTAACATCTGCAGCAGTTAAAAAGGACAAAGTACTGACAGAAAAACACCAAAAATTGCTAAGCAAAAGAAGCAAATTGTGTATAATACTCAAAATGTTTAATAAATGTTAATGTGTGTGGGGGAAAAAACAAAAAAAAAGACTCTCTCAGACAGATAGAAGCTGAGAAAATGCACCACCTGCAGACCTGCATTACCAGAAATGTTAAAGGTCGTTCTGCAGGCAGAAGGAACAAGATACCAGATAAGAATTTAGGTATTAAAAAAAGAGATGAAGAGCTCCGGAAATGGTAAAATGAAGGTAAATTTAGAAGACATGTTTTTCTTACCTTTAATTGTTATAAAAATGAATCAACTGTCTAAAGCAGTGGTCAGAAAACTATGGCCCACTAGGCAAATCTAGCCTGCCACCTGTTTTTACATGGCTCCTAAGCTAGAATATTTTTACACCTCTCAATGGATAAAAATAAAAAACAATAATATTTTGTGACATGTGAAAATTATATGAAATTCTAATACAGTGTGCTAAATTTTTATTGGAATACAGCCATGCTCATTCATTTATATATTGTCTATGGCTGCTTTCACACTATAACATCAGAGCTGAATAGTTATGAGTGAGACCATATGTTCCACAAAGCTTAAAATATCTACTCTTTGGCCCTTTACAGAAAAAGTTTTCTGACTCCTGGTCCAAAACAAAAATAGCAACAGCATATTGTGGGGTTTATAACATATGAAAAGATAAATGAATTGCACAAAGGATGGGAAGGAGGAATTACAAGTATGATGTGGTAAGATTCTTACACTATACTGAAGTGGTATAATATTATTTGAAAATATTGACCAATAAATTAAAAATGTTTATTATAAATGTTAAGACAGTCACTAAATTTTAAAAAGACATATAAATAATAAGTCAATAGTGATGACAGAATATAAAAAATACAAAAAAATTAATATAAATTTAAAATACATAAAAAATACCCCCAAAATCAAGGAGACAAAAAAAAAAAGAGGAGCAAAGAAAAAAATGGAACAAATATGAAACAACTAATAAGAAAGTAGATACAAACAGATATAAACTCAACCATATCAATAACTATATTAAATGTAAAGAGTCTAAATACACCAATTAAAAGACAGTGATTACCAAACTGGATACAAAAGTAAGAACCAACTATATGTGGTCTAAAAGAAACCAACCTTTAAACTGAGGTCACGGAAAGATTAAAGAAGGAAAATATACCATCAATTATAATCAAAAGTAGCTATATTAATAGTAGACATAGTAGACTTCAGAACAAGGAATATTACCAGGATAAAGAGGAACATTACAAAATGGAAAAAGGGTCAGTTCACCAAGAAGACACAGAAGAAATAAGGTTTGTGTGCCTGACCTTCTCTTAATTACATTCTTAGGAAGATGCAAAAAATTGATAAATTTTTCAGAAATCACATATGGCTTTGGAACATGCTGTGTGAATATTTTTTATAATAGATTTTCTGACCCAGTTGCATTTTCCTTAGTTTAATTACCATTAGTTTATATTACCTAAGCAAATAAGTAGCAAAAATGTAAACAAACAAAAAAGCCTAGGCTCTCAGATATGCTGGATGGTGGAGAATAACCAACCTGGGCTAAAAATGTTGGCAATAATCCACATATAAATATTTAAGGGTTTATCTTAAGAGTAAATACAAACTCTATGACACAAGAAATGAAAAAGAATGTGAATA
This sequence comes from Neophocaena asiaeorientalis asiaeorientalis, assembly GCF_003031525.2. NCBI lineage: Eukaryota > Metazoa > Chordata > Mammalia > Artiodactyla > Phocoenidae > Neophocaena > Neophocaena asiaeorientalis. Next base: position 842,244 of record NW_020175049.1, read on the forward strand.
TAAACATATTATCACCAATATTCTGCCCTATTAACTCTTGTATATATTCAAAGATATAAGTAATGCTTCCTAGTCAAACCATATTGAAAATGTTTTCAGTGTTAGTAATATTTCATAACAAGTGATTAATTAACTATAGTTTATAGTTTGCCACTCTTTCCTTTCCATTTCAAAATACTTTCTCCACATCTACCTTTTATAGGTAAACTTTATCATAAAATGAAACACAACCATCTTATCCAAAATAATTCCAGAATCCAGTTTTTCCCAGCATTTTCTTTTAACAACTGTGTGTGTACACATGCACACATGCATGCACATGCATACAGGTCAACCTTAGTTAACACATTTTACCTTTAAATTTTGAATATCAATTTTAGATGTTTAATAAAATATGTCAGTCATATGATTTACCTATTAGTGATTCCCATTAAACAAAAGGCCATTACTTCAAACTGCAGAGTGTTATGTCACAGATGATCCCTATATATGTGTTTAGGTAGGTGCTTATTATATATGTGTGGGTACATTTATAGGAACATGCAGAAAGAGGTGGAAGAATGTTAACTTTGTTTATTTGAGAGAGTACAGTAGAAAGAGTGAGTGAGTGGGAGATGGAAAATAAGTCATTGCTTATATCAGTTACAAGAGAAAATCCTTACTCTTTCTATCAAAGGTTGATATCAGCTAGGAGGGTCTGAAAATGTTTAAATTAATAATCAGGTAGTAAAATTATTCAGAAAAAACAAATAGATACATCACTTTTGATGTTAGAAATATCAGGAAGTTCATATTTTCTCAGTGACTACATTGTTGAAGAAAAGAAAATGAGTTTTTGAAAATCTTTAACATTATGTATAAATGCAAATATATCTACACTTTCAAGCTTTAAGAGAAGAAATATCTCCAGCCACTATTCCCAACATAATGTGCATATTTGGGTGATGAGATATTTATGAATACTACAGAAAGAAGTATTAAAAAACATGACAGGGCTTCCCTGGTGGCGCAGTGGTTGAGAGTCCGCCTGCCGATGCAGGGGACACGGGTTCGTGCCCCGGTCCGGGAAAGATCCCACATGCCGCAGCGCGGCTGGGCCCGTGAGCCATGACCACTGAGCCTGCGCGCCCGGAGCCTGTGCTCCGAAACGGGAGAGGCCGCAACAGTGAGAGGCCCGCGTACGGCAAAAAACAAAACAAAACAAAAAAAAACAGATGAGTTAAGGCCTTATCTCATTTTAACAATAGCCATGTTATTTATTTCCCACTTTTCTTTCCTCTTCTGAAAGCCTTACCTTGTATATGCTAACAAAAGAGCCCAGAAAAGCTCCGAGCTGGAAGTTTTCTTTATTGTAGAAGAGAGAAAATAGCCGAGATGGCTGTGTAAACAGATGCCTAAATGCAGAGGGAATCCGGAGGCAGCACTGGATCAAGTATCCCACGCTGAACATTCTGATAAAACCCTAGAGAAAATTGGGAGGAAATTCTGATTTACAACCAAATTTTGAAGACCGATAGATATAAATTTTATTGTTGCAGAATCAAAACGGAACTAAAAATATTAAGACAAGTTTATATCGCAGCCATTTTCAAAATTAAGTCCTAAACCTCAAACAATTTTAAAACACTTGCCTTAAAAATAAGCGTGAAATCTTGCAGCAAATATACTTTCTATGATTTACAAAGGCTTAAAAAGTCTCCCAAGCACTGGCCAAGTCTATCTATGTACCAAACTTCTACTTCTTGACATTCTGTTGACATAACTGGGATTTATAATCCCTAAACCACAAATAGTTTTAGAAACAAAAGCACTGCAATTCCAAAAAAAATAGTTAACAAAACCAAATGCTTTGGGAAATTTTAACAGAAAATGCCTCTTAATCATTAGTTTGAGCAGAGATTCTTTTGACAGAAAATAATTGTATTATCTGTTTAGACCTTTGGTGTCAACTATTTAAACGATCAAGTTTAAAGAATTTTCCAGGAAAAGAAATAATTCTATCTAGGTTTTTACTTCTGTGCTCAATGTGTCAAGCTGAAACATCTCTAGGGAATGGTAGCTTTAAGGTAAACTAAACAAAACCCGAGAAAGCAAATTTGCCACAAGTCCACATTTGCTGTCAACATTTCTCCATATTACCTGCAACTATCTACAGTGTAAAAGGGAGGAAAGGATGACTAATGTTGGTCAATTTCATTTCACTCTTTAGGAAAATGAAGTTTGATGTCACTTAATGGTGAGAGACTGAAAAATTCCAGTCATCTCGAAACAAAATGCTATCAAAAAGAATAGTATTTTATACATGATTCAGCCAATACACTGTAATACTGATCTCCCATCGTCCTCCTCTTTCACCCCCACTGGAATGGAAAAACGTCTACATTCTTAGCAGTGTTTGCTGCTAAGTTTCAAAGGTCAGGTTTGTATCTTCGGTATGGCTGCCTTCTTTTTTTTAAAAAAAAAAAATTGAGTTACTATGAAGAAACATTCATTAATTTACCTGAAACTACCTAATACCTGGTTAAAACATGAAAATTAAATTGTCCAAACAATTAGCATGAATTATTCTGCATTTGCTTAACTGAAACGGCCTAGTGTTTGTTTAATGCATGAGGTGGTCACACCTGTATCTTGTCACTGATAATATCATATTAACCTAAGGGTTCAAAGATCACACTCATGTTCAATCATTTCACACTATTTTCAAGAGATCTATTCATCCTTCCATCAATTCACCCTTTCACGTATTCAGGAAAGATTCAGTGAATGCCTATCATGTGCCGATCATCACACTAGATGCTGGGGATAGAGTACTGAGGACACAAAGCTCTTGCCTTCATGGAGCTTCCATGCTCATTAGAGGAAGAGAAAATCAGTAAACAAATAAACATAAAGGAATTACAGATTACAGTAAGTGTTGACAAGGAAGTAATCAGGGCACTGGGAAAGAAATTAACAGGGCATCCTATATTAGACTGAGTGGTAAGGGAAGGCTACTGAGGATGTGACGTTTAAATAGACACAAAAGAGAAGGAGCTGGCATGAGAAGAACATTTCGGGTAGCTTGGACAAAAAGCACAAAGCCAAAAAAGAGACTGGCAGGTATCAACAAAAAGTTCATGTGAATGGAGTATAGTGAGTTGGGGGGAATGTTAATTCATCTGAATATTCACCCAGGGGTATGATTTAACATGAGGTGTAACTGAGTCCATGGAATAATGAGGTGCACTGTCAAAATATTTTGCTATACTTGTGATATAAATTCCTCACCCCCAAATCTCCAAATAATTCTACATTCATGGACATAATATTACAATGTATACATAAATTAGCAAGTTTATAGTACTGGTACACGCTTGAAAGAATGACTACATTTTTTCATAGCTCAGTAATTCTCACTCACTTTCTCGTATACTTTTTTTAAAATATCACCTCTCCTCTCCCCCAAATTTCTCAAATACCTCTAATTTAGTCAAAATGCTTTTCTTAGTTCCCCCCTGAACTAGAATTATGTCCAGTTGGAGGGAATAATAACCCTCTCTGGGAGCTTGTAGACTTTGAGGCAGCCGGCAACATTCTTTTTTTTTTTTTTTTTTTTTTTTTTTTCC
>NW_020175049.1:846022-860400 GCF_003031525.2 Neophocaena asiaeorientalis asiaeorientalis
AAGAGTGTGTCAGAAACTACTTCACAACTGAAAAAATACTCTACTGCTTTTACCCCTGGTTCTGTCTTTGAGTACTTTAAAGGTAAGTGTTGGCTTGGGTGCGTGCCACCAACAACACTCTGCCACAGGCATTCACATTCATAGGCACTAATGTGATACGGTCCCTCCCTTTCTAGAGGGACGGTCAGGAGGCTGTCTTTTGGGGTGCTGTACAACTCTGTTCTTCTCAGCATCAGTAAAGTGGGGATCAGATGTTGTAAGAAAGAACATAAATTTCTAAAGCATCAGGATTGTTAGAGCACCATCCAAAACTAAAGAACTTGTAGCAGATGGTGCCACCTGTGACAGACTAACTGCAATGAAAATTAACTTCCTTCTCGGAGGTGGTGGGGTGGGGGTTGGGGGGCGGTGGCAGGCATGGGATGGGGGATGGGGAGGGAGCACGGCCCTCGTACACTAATGTATTAGGGGGTGGGGAATTTATGTCAGTGGGCATAACTAACTTTCTTAATGTAGAACAACTGTGGACATGCTCCAGTTACCGTCATGCCTGAAAAAATGTAACAGCTTTACAAGTCCAAAACCAAATGCCACTGTCCCAGATTGTGCAGCGTATGTGTGTGACTGCTGATCCCCTAGCACACAGCACAGTCCAGGGGCCTTGTTCTAAGATGTACTCTAATGGGGATACATTGCAAAGTACAAATTTTAATTTTAATTTGACTTTTTCTCTTTTTTGTTGTTGTTGCTTCACCTTCTACTTTGTAAGTTTTACATTTATTAAGTAAGCTAATGTAAAAATTATTTAACAAAGGATCTGGTAAGTGAATACTAAAAGCTAACTTGTTATCTATTTCTCACAAGTGTCTTATTCTTCAAGTCAAATGCAAAGAATGATAGCAATGATTGTCAACTTTTCCACTTACTTTGAAATTATGTTTTAATAAATAAGTTTTTTCTATACATATTCCCTGTGGTTATTAAAGTAGATTTTATATACTTACTTTAATGCAATAAGAGATGCAATTATCCTCATAGTGTTTGCAACATCTATGCCTTGGTCCATGCTTACATCTGAAATTAAACCAAAAAAACTAATATAATTAAAATGTGTGTGTATGCGTGCGTGTGCGTGTGCGTGTGCGTGTGTGTGTTAATTTGCTTAAAACTCTCTAACCAAAAAAGGAGAAAACATTATCAACTCACTTCTAAATGTGTGCATCTTCTGATTTCTTAGGACATACAGAAGCAAAGGTAACAGATTTTTTTTCCCTTTGCTGCTCACCATTTGACACACTGTATAAAATACGTGACTGCAGTCAAAATACTTGAATGTGGAACAGAAAAGCCATATTGGTAAATATTTGTGACTAAATATGAAAAATATGTATATGTTATCTCTACACTGTGCCAAATCTTTTGGAAGCTTTAAATCGTTTATTGTAGCGTATAATGGTCATAAATCATCCATGACGTCAGTACTTGAGCAAAAATCATAATGAGAATGTGCTCAGGTTACAGGAATTTATACTTAATTATAGTTGAGAGAAAACATCTGGGAAAGAAACATGATATAGTATTAGAATTTAAAATTCAGTTTTTAAAATAAATATAGAAATAGAACATGCAGGAATTCAAAAGTAGGTTGTGATTTAACTGTAAACAACTTAGTCTTCCAGTGTTTAATAAACATTTCTGCTGGGAGGACTACTATTCAAGACACACTTATTTTAGTTATTTGGTATGTCTACTCCAGGACTATTTATTCACTCCAGGCGTAAAAAAGTAAGTAGAATATCTAATATGGGTTTAACTCTCCCCCTTTCTCTTTGAAGAGTTCAGTTCCAAAATAAGCAGTCTTTATAACTCTTTCAGAATACAATTAATTAATTATCTTCATGGTTGGAACACATTAACTCTTTCTTGTTTATGATAATAACTTGCAGAGTGATATCCTAGCTCTCTAATTCCATTTGCAAATTGATTATAAAGACCTTCTCCGAAGTTCAATGCTGCACTGCAGCTGGAGTATACAGGCAGCCTTTCCTAGTCAAGGGTGACAGCAATAGTTCATTCCTTATGTCGTTAGAATGATATGACATATCTGGTCATGCGAAGTTGTTGAGTGATTAAAGCTAGGGGCCTGAAAAGGGGTGAATCAGAGAAGGACTGCCTTATGTAAACCATCACTCTTCATACTTCTAAGTGTCCTCTTCAAAGACATCTCTCAGCCATGGCTACCAGAACTAACACAGAAATTATTAAACTCTCTTTGCTAGTGAAGTTAAATTCTGTTATCAACTACACTGTCATTTAATCTTTCCTAGTCTTTCATTAAAATGGCTTCCCAAATGCTGGACTGCCAGTCTCCTATGTCATCTGCTCTGCTTCTATATTATCCTGCACCTGCTTTCATACCAATGGACCCACTGAGGCTACTCTGACAAGTTCTGCCATGGCCCGATCAGCTCTGATACCCAAGGCTTCATTCACCCCCATCACACATTCTCTGCATTCCCCTATGATTCTTGTTGACATGATTCCCATTAACGGGATCCCCTACCACAATTATTACTGCCGTCTACCACCCCTTTCTTTCCTTTTACCTTCTTCTGTGGTGTACAGAAGAAGAGACAAAGTCTTTAAATTCAGTAAAAGTTTTGAGTACCTACTCTGTGCTCGTGTAAGTGAAGCAAACTCCTATGTTATTTCATTTAATGCACGCAACACTCCTTAATAAAGTTAACTGATGAGGACTTTGGGATGTAGAGTGGTTAAATCACTTGTTCAAAGTCCCAAAGCCAGGAGGGGCAAAATGAGTCAAACACAGGTCTTCAGATTTCTTAAAGGGCGTCAGCTTCCTGTAGTTGATCCCCTAACTTTCTATACTGCATTCTACACTCTCTAAAATAGCACTACAAGATTACTTTTATTGGCTGGTATTCTAATTTAAAAACTTTAAATTTATTTTCTAAAATATCTTAAATATTTGAAATGCAAATGAAGACTTATTTGTATGAAATAGACTTCTTTGTATAACATACAAATAAAGGTTTCTTATTTTATTTCCAAAGCCCTAAAAATTTCCACTCTTGCAAAATATCCTTCACTTAAACTTTGCTCCTTATTGTATCTATATCTTCTTAAATCTCTCTTGGAATTTTTCTTTCTCCTTTCCACACTTGAAACATTCGATTAGCACATATTAATCTGTTTCCTGAAGTTCCCTATTCTAGCCCCCTGCAACTCTGCTTAGTTTGAAATAGAAACGTATTTCGATTTCATGTAAAACTATTTTAAAGGCAGATAATGGTCTATAGTCCTGCTAGAAATAATAAACAACATTCACTTGCCATCGTGTGCCTTTTTATAAAACTCTATGCAGTTTCCGGTAAAAAAAAAAAAATTATTACCTGAAAAGAAAACAAAAATACCTTGGCATGGTACAAATGTTATATAAAATGGTGACAAAATGTGCTAAAATATCAAGACAAAGAACTCACACTGAATCCACAAGCTTCCTGACTAGAGCAATTATATTCGTTCCTCTTGGTTTTTCCTCATGTTTCTCAGTCTTTTGTTCCACTTTTGCATATGCCGCCTCTGGTGAATAAGAATGTGTGGGAATTTCTTCCTTCCCAACAATGAACCTAAAGAAAAGAGCACAATGAGAGGCATTTTTCCCCTTAAAAAAAGAAAATCAGTGAGAAAATAAACTGATTTTGTTTATATACAAATACACTGTGGACAGTACCTTATCATTTGAAATAATATTTTCCACAATTTATATAAAACTAGTCATCCTTTAAAAAATAGACTTTTGAAATCTGAATACTCAGAAAATGTTAATAGCTGTTTATTTAACAGCGCAGGCATCTTAAAATCAAATACAGCATAGCTCTTTGATGAAACACCCTTTTAACTTAGGTCACTGCTTTTTTAAGGTATTACACAACTTAAAAGTTTTTTCAAACAAAAAGGCAGATAAACTATTAACTTGGATCTACTAGTTAATGACAAAATTGCTATTATTTTCTCTAAAATGTACTAACAGTTACAATTGAATGCATTTCTCATTTTTTTACTCTAAATTTATATCTAACATCACTTTGAGTCATAAAACAGCTGCAGTACAGTAGGTGGTCATCTATATGCACATGAGAAATAGAGGGAACTAAAGAATGAGAATCAGAAAGTGGTTAAGAGTCTGTGTGTCTTCCCCACATTATTAGACAATCTTAAATTTGATGTTATTCTAATCTACTTACTTCTCTTTGGAAAAATCTAATATCCAGAAGAAGACACCATTCCTCTATCATCAAAACTGGACTATATTTTTCCAAAGACAATACAAAGAAAACATTACCAACCATTAGATATCACTCAATCAGTATCCTTTATCAGAGTTTTCATTTTTGCTGTTTTCACCTTCACTATAAGAGTCACTGCTCTTATAAAGAATAACTAAGCTTTCCTTAGCCAATTCTGCCTGCTGAACCTTCAGAAAATATCACAAAACATAGATAAAACAGGAGACCAATAACACTACACTAAAATTCTAGAACATGGGAACTCTGGCAAATTTAAATACTCGTAAAAGAGAGAAAAATTGTTACTATCAACAAGTGCAACCCATCTCATTAGGACAAACTTGATAAAACATCTAGTTTACCAAATTGTAAGGGGCGTGCAATGAGATTGTTTGTCACCAGATGGCAGCTGTGCCTCCTTGGTACCTGCTGGTCCAAAAGAATTTGGATCCTAATCGTGGGTGTGAATGGTGTTCTTTATAAACAAGGTAAAACTATGCTAGAACAGATACAATATCTCTCATACCTTTCCTAACACTGAAAGGAAAGTGCTGCTATTTTGGCCAGGACCTACCATTCGGATTAGAGCTCACTTCCTTGGAGAAGCTGCCGCTGCCCCAAGCTGGAGTGAGTGAGCCATCCTTCCTTTGTGCTCTCACAGCCCAGTGATCCCACAGTACTGGAAGCACCTTTTTAGTAGTTTCCCTGCCCCACTAAACTGTGGGATCTGTGAGACTATAGATACCTTCTTTGTTATTATATCCCAGTGCCTGGCACATAATAAATATTTAGTTATTTATTATGTCGGGCACATAATAAATATTTAATTAATACCTAGCAAAGGAATATCGTAACAGTGAGCATTTTCTGAGCATTTACTTCATGACAGGCACAGCACTGAGCCTTGGACAAAGATTAAATCATTTAACCCTCATAGCAAAACACTATGAAGTAGGTACCACACTTTCCATGACAGTTAACATGAAAAGGCATCTTGTCCACAGTCAAAAATATCAGTAATTATTTGAACCCAGAACTGTTTAACTCTAAGGCCTGGGGTCTTAGTCACCAAACTTTGTACATTATTAACTATGTTTTAAACTACGATGAATCAGCCTTAGTCTACCTTCAGATTCCTGCACTGGCTCTTCTCCCGTGGTTCTCTCCTTGACTCTTTCTATTCCCCTAACTTCCACTATTATCTTACAGAACTAGCAAGAGTGAATAACTATTTTTCCAGAATATTTTCCTGTAACACAGAGAAAATGTTAAGTGCAAAGAGTCCAAGTCAGCTCTTCATTATAAGTGGATTTGAAGAAAACATATGCAAATATCTGACACATTCTGAGTTTTGGCAAGGATTCTGGGAGTCTAAGGAAAGATGCAGGAACAATGGCAGAGTTTTCTCTTTAGGAAAACCAACTTTTGATTTTGTTACCAACTTTCAGTTTAAGTTGAAACTTAATTTCAGTGAAACTTAATTCACTTAATTTAATTAATTAAACTTTAATTAATTTAATTAAGTTTAATTAATTAAACTTGATTTAAGTGAAACTTAATTCACTTAATCTGTGAATTACACAGAATCCTATGTAGCCAATGCAATAACAACAAAAAGCTATTTTCTAATAAGTTTCATGATCTTTTAATGAAAAATATGACATGAAGAAATTACTGCTGTGTGTTATGATTTAGTTATCGTTACCAAAGAATTTCCACAACCAAAAATACTCTATTCAGTAATAGAGAAAGTTTAATTTCCTAATGTATGTGAAAACGTTTGGTGAAACATAAAATTCAACACTAATGCTAACCAACATCTCTACAGTATCGACCACGTGCCAATTACTGTGATAAGAGATGGGCTACGAGGTGAAAAGAAGACTCCAGTGACTCTAGTGAAGCCTATAATACAAAATGTGTTTGACAATGCATGAGTCCTGCCCTAACAAAGCCCGTAATCTGGTACCACACAATTAAGGGCTTCATTTTCCAGTAATTGTTCATGTGTAGCTTTGTCTTTCCAAGCTCCATAAACAGAGAGTTCTTGTAATCTTCTTTAACACCCCATACTGTAAGGCACATAATAGGCCCCCCAAATAGTGGCTGACTGATTGATTTTTAGGGGGAAAATTAACAAATTACTCTGTTAATGAAATGTCCACAAAGCCACTTTTGTGACTTTTAAAATTGCTTGCAACTTAAATAGTGGAGTCAATAAATATTTATTACAATCATGTACGATGATATTACTTTTTAAAAAAAACTTGTAAATTCTCTTAACATAAAGATAAATAAAATATGCAACTTACCTAAGTGCAGAGAATGTAAATCCTTTCAAACCATCTTTGCACCTAAAACAATAGAAATTTACAATGATAAAATAACTTGTTTTGAGATATAAAGTAGTAGTATTAAATAGCTATTAAATTTTTTCCTGAAAATGATTTTCTTTTAAAGGTGAAACTCTTTTAGGACGATGATCTGAGCAGTACAAATGGTCAAACAAACAACAAACAATGAACAAGCCATCTTACACAAAATGATTAAAATGATAATGCCTTCCCATGCCGTATTAACATAATTTAAGGCTCAATTCTCAGACTTGCAGGTTGAAGAGAGATTTAAAGTAAATCTTCTAAGGGATCCATGTGGACTTAAAATGAAGGCTGGGAGCGGAGTATTCTTCATTCTAGCCAATCCCTGGGGGAGCAATTTGTTGCGAAGAGAAAGACCACATACACCTGCTGGGTATTATGTACAGGTCAATTCAAGGTCCTGACTTCTCCCTATTTATTTAATTCAGTGGATGCAGAGCAATGTAGAGTTGGCAGGCACAAAAAGGCTTCAAGTTTAGTTAACAATTTTAACTTCTGAGTAAACCCAATCAGAACAGATAATGTAGCAAGAGGAATAGGGGGTGGAGGAGGAGAGCACAGAGAGAAGATTCCAAATATTATTGAGTGCTTACTATTGCTGGGCATTGTTTTGGGCCCTTTATATGTGTCATCTCATTCAATTATACCACAACTCTTATGAATAGGTGTTTCTCTACTCCACAGCTGTGCAGAGGCCCCCAGATGTGGTAACTTCCCCGAGGTCACAAAATAAATAGTAGTCAGAATTCAGGAAAAACAAAAAAACGACTTCATCTGACTTAAAAGTTATGGTTTTCTCTTATACCTCCTCCTAAAACAGTGTATTCCTTTTAACTGGGGAAGACTCAAACTACATGGCAACTGGGGTAGGGGAGAGGGGGGGATTCTCACATCTGCAAAAAGTATTTAAACAAGATTTTAAAATGGGGGCGTTACTATCCTGGTCTTAATGGTCTGCTCTATAGGTATGATCAAGTTACTAGAGAATCTTTGGGTATCTAGTGTCAAAATTCCTTGGAGAAACTATAAAGATTGGTGATATAATGATGCTCTAACATATGTTAATATTAGACACTGGATATTCTCGGACAAAAAGTATAGCCTTAAATCTAACTGGACAATTCTTTCTGTATGCCTTTTATATGAAAGGTCACAAAGGAAATGAACAAAAATATAAGAAATCTATCTAAAAATTTTTAAATATACATTTTTATTGGAGGACATATAGAATCTCAGGGAAAAACTTAATCCATGTGCACTGAGATGTTTTAAAGCACTTAAGAATTCAATTAAGCAACATAATCTACTTTGTGGTCATGTTAACAGTGAGAATGTAACCAGAGAATTTAGCTAACATACTATATAATTATCTACTCTGTATAGAACGAGGACAAAGGCAAAATAATTCATATGTTAAGCTTAAAGCGTGCATGGGAAAATTATAGCATTAAAATTCTTAAAGTTATCTGTTTCCATCTGAAGAAAGTGTTTCTCAGTAATTTAAAACCCATAACTGAGTAATTTCTAGATAGGTGGGGTGGTGAGGGGTTAGGCTGGGAGTCTATTGACTAGAAAACAGAAAGCAGATTGATTAAAAGATTATGTACAACTGGGAACAAATTTTGGCTCTGGTATGTTATTGTTAAAAGATAGCCATTTGTCTTTGTGCAATGCTGAATAGATAAAGGATTCTGACAACTTGGTCTGGTCATGATTGCATATTTGTGACCTTAAACAATAAATCTAACTGCAGACCAAACATCAAAAAGTAGCTTTCAAATATAAAAGGGCATCTACAAATGAATTTGCAATTTCATTATGATGGAAGTTTGGTTCTTTCAGCAGAACCCTGTGGGAAGCACTTCATATTGATAAAGTCTTAGCATGGATTCAAAAGGGGCTATTCTTCTTTCCATTCATGTGTATAAGGTCTGTTAATGTAATTGAGGGTCAGATGTCTATGTCAAAAGGACAAAAAAGTAATTATTCCCAGAAAAAGAATCTTTAAAATAGTAATACTGCCCGGCATTTTGACACCGAAAGTATTGTCTGAGCCCTAATCTAACTATGAAACACTATTGTAATCTGTGTTAAATGTAAAAAGTATGATATAAACATAAAGATTTATACAAAACAGAGCCCATTAAAAGGTGCCTCACTATTTGATGGATTCCGTTATTACAATGTAAATCAAATCACATTCTCCATTCATGTATTAAGGCTCGCTGATTTATTCAACAAATATTGACGGACTGCCTACTATGTGCAAGCACTGGTTTAGGTTCTAAGGATGTAACAGTGGACAATATAGAATCTCTGCTTGCATACCACTGACATTCTAGAAGGGGGAGAGATAGGATAAAAAAAAAAGTAAGTATGTCATGTGGTGATAACTGCTATGGAAAAAAGCAAAGCAGGACGAGGGGAGAAACAGTGATCAGGTTGGGCCTTTTGTTTGTTTGTTTTTAACATAGTGTAGTCAGGAAGGGCCTCTCTGAGAAGGTGGAATTTGGTAATTTGAACAGAAACCTTACTGAATTGAGGGAAGGGCATTTCAGTCTGAAGGAAGAGCAAGCACAAAGCCCTTGATAAGGAATCTGCATGGCATGTAAGGAGAACAGCAAGTGCATTACTGCAGCTGGAGGGAAGCAGTGGTAGGAAATGAGGTCACAGTAATAGCTGTGGAGGGAGCCAGTGGTCTGCAATTCCTGTAGGCCCTGTAGGCATGATAAGGACTTGGGAAGGTTCTCAGCAGAGAAGTGACAAGATCTGTCTTAAATTTTAAGATAATCACTTTGCTGGTTTGAAAACAGACTACAGGAGGGCAAGGTTAGAAGCAAAGAGGCTTATTAGGAGGAGAAATGACTGTGCCTGGACTAGATCACAGTGGCAGAGGTGGAGGGGAGTGGTAAGACTCTGAATGTATTTCAAAAGCAGAACTGGTGGAATTTCTTGATGGTTTGAATGTGGGGTACAAGAGAGAATTTACAAATTATTAAAATATTTTTGGTTTGAGCAAATGGAGGGATACAATATCCATTTATTAAAGTGAGAAAGACTACAAAAGAAACAGGTTTGAGGAGAAAAATCAAAGTTTTGTTTTAGATATGTTAAGCTTGAGATGCATGTGAGCTATAAATGGAAATATTAAGGAAGCAAGCAGCTGGCTATATAGATGTGGGTTCAAGGGAGAGGTCTGATTCGTTTATAAGTAGTACTTAAATGCATGGGACTAGATACAATCATCTAGGAATTAAGTGTCAATAAAGAAAATAGTCAAGGACTGAGTATTTTTTATTCCATCATAACCTGTAATGCAGAAAATCTTTTCTATAAAAGAAAAAAAATAATTTCTCCTAATAAAGCCATTCTCTAATATAAAGTCTCATTTTAATTTTTGAGTGTACATAAAAATAATGCATTTAACTCATGTAGACATAAACTTTCCTATTAAAGTCAGTCTATGCAAATGACATAAATAACTAGTATGACTCAATCCACAGTTACTGAATCTCTACATTTGCAATGTTCTGTGCTATGTATGATATAAAACAAAGCCAGGAGAGACAAAGAGGAAAAAGAATTTGCAGCATTATATCAAACAACTTAGCGGATAAGCAGCTAATCATAGAGAGTCAGGTTGGAATTACATATTATATACAAGAAAGTATAAAGAAGTTTAACATTATTATTAGAATAATACTCTTGGTCAATGCCAGTGGGAGAGAACCCAATAAGATAATTTTTTTTCAATCAGAAATATAAATGATAGTAAAGTGAACAACTTTGCCCCAAAAGATTCTTTATCTCATTCTTAATTTCCATGAGATACTGCCACCTTTATCACAACATTGTACCAGCAGATGTCACTAGTAAGCCATTTTTGGAAAAATTTCTGGCTCTTTGATGTGGTTTCTATATCAAACATTTTGTTACACATTTTCGTTTAAAAACAAATTCATAGGCATTCAAAATATGAATTTTGAATAAATTTTAGTTAAATTGCATTAAATTCCCCCAAGTAAATATCATAAATATGAGACTTTTAACGATAGGTGACATTCCTGTTCCTATTATTGCATATAGTTATAAAATCTCTAAGAACACCCTACCATTTGGCACCAACATAGAATTTGATGATGTAAATGTGCTGCTTTATTATATGCTTTCTAGTAACCTGAAAACTCTGAGAACTATTTTGACTCCTAAAATGTTTTTGTCTAGTCAGTTTTCATTTATTTGGTAAATATAACAGATATAAAAAATGTACTTTTATAAATCTCCTTTTACATATTTCTAAGGCAGTGCATGATGCTATGGAAAGACTCTTGATATGAACAATGAAACAGATACTAGTCATAACTTCCCTATCAACCTAGAGCAAATCACTTAATTAAAGGGCTTAATCTCACAGCCTCCTAAAAAAGAGCCTGGAAGTTAATGACCGCCATAACTGGCTCATTAAATGATTTCTAGTTCTGAAATTTCATCACTTACTATAATTGTATTTAATGATACTATTATTATTGGAAATAATAATGGAAAATAAATGAATTATTCTAAATCACTCATAGATAATGATCTCACTGATGTCAAGATTTTTTTTAAAAAATAGTAACATACAAACAAAACCCTGAATTTGTTTTGAGATTACTGGCTGCTACTAATATTATTTCATTTGCTTATTGCTTTATAAAACTTAGACATGGAACTTATTCCTGGCAAAGGTTCAAAGACAACCTTTTTCTTTTTTTTTTTGAAATTAAAGCCTTTCCACTTTTATTGGCATTGATAAATAATATCAATCAATTCACTGACAATACGAGTCTTTGAAATACCTTTTGCTGGGCAGGGGGATAGGACTTATTCATCTAATTAGGCACGTATCTCCATTTTAGAAATAAAATATTTTGCATATATTTTTCTTTGTAATTAAATCTAAAAAAACTGTAGAATTGGGGAAAATAGCCTTTATAACCCTTTAGAAAAAAATAACCTTTTCTTTTTTAACTTTAAAATTACAAAACGAACTACTGAGATGATATATACACTACAGAAATGCTGTTAAGTATTGATACAACAAGCAATTCTATAGATATAATCTCAATAATGATAAAAGATTACATTATTGCTATACGAAGCATCAATGCTAAAATATTATTATTAATGATAAAATATAAAATGCTGTTTATTATATAGTATAGAAAGTTAGAGAAAGTGGTCAAAAGGATATACCCCAAACAGTTTTAGCAGGCTACCTATTGAAGTAGGATGGGTTAAAAGACATGAAGGAAGAATAGAACTTTTTACTCTCTATATTCATATATCATTTAAAATATTTTACAAGTATACAGTTAAATATTATTTGTGTAGTTTGTTTAATTAAAAACATCAATATCTGAACATTTAGGAACAGATTAAACAGTGTAAAAGTTATTCATCTCTATTTCACCAATACTATGTCAGAGAACATAAGACTCGGTCAACTTTACTAAAATACTACTGTAAAAGTTTTGCTAGAAGGCATAAAGTTACTAACTGAAACAAATGATATAGATAGAATTTTCTGAAACTATGATCCCAATGAACATGGATAACTATGTGACTACAATGACAAAAAAAGAAACACTCGTTAAGTATCAATGTCAGAGTTCTTTTGTCCTTTTTTTACTCATTGAATTGGTTAGAAGGAAACTCACATATTGGTTAAATATTACAGCATCTATCTTTATTCACTCTACAATCATTTATCAGGCACCTAACATAGAGAAGACACTGTGCTGCAGATCATTTAAGTAATGCAAAGATAAATTATATACCATCTCATATATGGTTATATATAACCATATATATAACCATATATATATGGTTATATATAACCATATAGTTATATATATGTTTGTCAAATAAATGAAAATAATCTTGGCTAAAAGTTCTGGCACACAATTTCCTGTATCAGTAGTGCTTTCTAAGAGCTTAATTACTTTATTTGTACTTTATGGGTTCAGCTTCAAATTTCTTTAGTCCTGCATTTTACATCATCTATCTCCTTAAAGTATTTGATTTGAGAAAAGTAGTATGGATCTTCTTCCACTTATGATGGAGATTATGTCCCAATAAATCCATCCCAAGTTGAAAATATCATTAAGTCGAAAATGCAGGGCTTCCCTGGTGGCTCAGTGGTTAAGAATCCGCCTGCCAATGCAGGGGACACGGGTTCGAGCCCTGGTCCAGGAAGATCCCACGTGCCCTGAGCAACTAAGCCCGTGCGCCGCAACTAAGCCCATGCGCCACAACTACTGAGCCTGAGCTCTAGAGCCCGCAAGCCACAACGACTAAGCCACATGCTGCAGCTACTGAAGCCCGTATGCCTAAAGCCCATGCTCCAAAACAAAGAGAATCCACTGCAGTGAGAAGCCCACACACCACAATGAAGAGTAGCCCCTGCTCGCCACAACTAGAGAAAGCCCGCGTGCAGCAACGAAGACCCAATGCAGCCATAAATAGATAGATAGGTAAATAAATTTTTTAAAAAAAGAAAATGTATTTAATACACTTAACAAACCAAACATCATAGCTGAGCTTAGCCTAGCCTACCTTAAACGTACTCAGAACACTTATATAGCCTACAGTTGGGGAAAATCATCTAACACAAAGCCCATTTTATAATAAAGTTTTGAATATCTCACATAATTTGTTGAATATCATATGGAAAGTGAAATCCAAATGGTTGTATGGGTGCAGAATGGTAGTAAGTGTTGGTCGTTTACCCTTTTGATCTGTGTGGCTGACTGAGAGCTGCTGCCCAACATCACTAGGGAGGATCATAAGGAACACTGCTAGCTTAGGAAAAGATCAAAATTCAAAGTATGGTTTCTACCAAATACGCAATGCTTTGACACCATCGTAAAGTTGAAATATCCTAAGTTGAACCGTTGTAACTCAGTGACCACCTGCATATGCAAAAGCACAACTGAAGATGCTAAAAACAAACTGGCAAAAACAAAGACAAATTGGATTTCAAACAGTCGTGCACACTGATGATTCTTAAAATATTCTATTCTATTGATTATATCACAATCACCTAAGTCATTCAGTATCAAAAATAAAAGTTACATTATTATAATATGTGAACAAAATTATTTAAAACAGAAAATGCTTAGGGACTTCCCTGGTGGTGCAGTGGTTAAGACTCTGCACTCCCAATGCAGGGGGCCCAGGTTCGATCCCTGGTCAGGAACTAAATCCCACATGCATGCTGCAACTAAGAGTTCACATGTCACAACTAAGGAGGCTGCCTGACGCAACTAAGGAGCCCATGTGCCACAAGTAAGGAGCCCACATGCTGCAACTAAGACCCAGCACAACGAAATAAATAAATTTTTTTAAAAAAGAAAACGCTTAAACTTCAAGCATATTGGAGGTATGAAAAGAATGATATAAGAACTTAATTATAAATAACAGTTACAGACAATAGCTGGATCTTCAAAATTTTGATTTGTCTAATTATGTAATTATCATTGGTACTAAAAACAAATACATTTGGAGTGCATACAACTGAAAAGTTTAATTTAAAAGTTAAAAAAAAGGAATGCCTATCTAAATGCCTTGAATTTGTGTTTCACAGTTGTCTTCATTATAAAGAAAACACATACCATTTTATATAGTTTTTTTTTTTTTTTTTTTTTTG
>NW_020175049.1:860435-948231 GCF_003031525.2 Neophocaena asiaeorientalis asiaeorientalis
TTTTTTGTGGTACGCGGGCCTCTCACTGTTGTGGCCTCTCCCGTTGCGGAGCACAGGCTCCAGACGCACAGGCTCAGCGGCCATGGCTCACGGGCCCAGCCACTCTGCGGCATGTGGGATCTTCCCATACCGGGGCATGAACCCGTGTCCCCCGCATCAGCAGGCGGACTCTCAACCACTGCGCCACCAGGGAAGACCCTATATAGTTTTTTTAAGTTAAATTTTTCTTATTTTGTTTTTAAAATCCCACATGAAAGAATAAACCACTTTTTCTAATCAATTTACCTAACCTGTTTTCAGGTGTAGAAGCTTACCTTAGTACTCAGCTATAATTTAGTAACTGAAACTTGATCAACAACTATAGATTTTGATTGACACCTATTTATCATAAGAATATCAGAAAAATTGACATGGAATTAATTTAAAGATTTAATTTTAGCTTTTTTTAATTTAAATCTTCAGTGTCCTAACCACATATGTACACTCCAACAAGTTAAATCAATCATTTCAATTTACTACTCAGAAGCTGTGATGTGCAATTAAAATACACTACATTGCTCACATACACACAACAGGTTTTTCCTCTTAAGTCTACTATTGTTTGAAGAATAAAACAGACTCAGAGAATTCAGTTTCAACCCACATATGGCACTTAATATGAGAAAACAAAATAACTAATATTATGTTCCTACTTTAAGAAAGCTCATCTCATATACAAAAATCTGAAATTGGAACAGCAACAGATGAAGAAATTTGTGGAAGATTATTTTGTTTGCTTCATGAACACATCATATATCTTCCAAATAATTTTCAATTGGATTCCTTTAAATAGTGAATTTTCCCAGTATGTCAAAAATATTATTTTTGATTCTGGTAAATATTTTACAGTACATTTATTTCATACAGAATGGAACACTGGTGCTTAGCTTTGTTCTCAATAACCTAAGGAAAGCTGCTGAAGCAAGGCAGCAGTTATGGGTAATCAAGTGTGATTGTAAGTCCCCAGATGATTATTGTGTACTTTTTTCCAGTGTGTCCTAAATACAAATTGGAAACATTTGGATTCAAACTTACAGTAACAACTCCAATAGAATCAGATTTCTCCTTAAACTTGGAGAGGCTGGAACTGCTTTTGCTTTAAAATCCAAACTAAGGAAGGTCATGCTCCAAGCTGTCTTCAATTGCTAAGAAACCAAGAATCACCTTCAGACTGTTTCTAAAAGAAATGTTAATTAGGATGAATTTCCCTCTCAAAATGAACTGGTAATAGCAATGCTAGTCGAACTTTAAAATACTTGTAAAAAGAGCAGATTTTAGCTCCATTGGATCTAAACTGTTTGCAGTTCCAAAGGAACTGGCACGTTTATACTTTACAAATTAACAATAGGCAAAAACCAAATTTAAGATCAAAATGGTGTTTTATATAAATTCAAGAAAAAACTTAGCAATTTTCTTAAAATCATGGCATTGCTATGGACAAAAATTATTTACATTAAACAAAATTATAACCACAATACTGAACCAATCTATTTTTTAAAGACCTCACGATTGGCAAGTATTTTCATTTTTTCCCCTCCTATAATGGTTGGGAAAAGGATGAAAACAAATGTTTTCAATTATATAGAATCTTTGAATCAACATTAATTTATTTTCAAATGCACATTGGTATCTGTCATTAAAATAATATGGCAATTGGTTTTCATATTGAACAAAATGAGCAGCTATTTAGGCTATACTTTTTCATAAAGTTATGCTTATTTAATATCAAAGTTCAAATGTAAAATAAATAAAACATGCATCTCCGGATGATGGAGCAAAAACAGTATTTTGGATGCTTTTGGAAAGCTATAATTTTTTGATTAACTGAGGACTATAGAGTATCCTAACTTTAAAATAAAAATCTTCGGGCTTCCCTGGTGGCACAGTGGTTGAGAGTCCGCCTGCCGATGCAGGGGACACGGGTCCGTGCCCCGGTCCGGGAAGATCCCACATGCCGCGGAGCGGCTGGGCCCGTGAGCCATGGCCGCTGAGCCTGCACGTCCGGAGCTTGTGCTCCGCAATGGGAGAGGCCGCAACAGTGAGAGGCCCGCGTACCACAAAAATAAATCAATAAATAAATTAAAAATTTCATTTAAAAACTACAGTTTACTTCATTCATCTCAAAGATTATGAACTTAATTTGTGTTACGTATGACTGAAATTGGGCAAGTTAACATATTGGAATCTTCCTGGACTATCAATGGTACTAGAAAAATGAAATACTGGAACTAAAGTAACCTGAGAGAATTATATTTTACAGATTAAGAAACCAAGGCCCAGGGAGATTAAATGATTTGCCCCCAAACAGAGTTTGGTCGAAGACATCCTCACACAACAATAAAATCACTTTACACCCCAATCAACTAACTCTCTGTGCCTGCTGGGGGCTCACTGTGGAGAAGAAATACTACAGGGAAGAAGAGGGGTCTTGGGGTGTAGGAGAGAAATCACAAATCACCTGAATGAAGGGAGAGAGCGAAATCCTTCCAACTGACATTATGCAAAGACTTTACAAGGGACGGAAGAGCATGGATAGTTTTAAAGGAACCAATTTCCTTTTCCTCTTTTCCGCATGTCCTCCCATTGAAACATGTGGCCTGACTTTGGTCAGGACTCCATGCTGGCTTCTCTCATGCACCTCCCTCTTCACAACAGTTATTTTTTACATCAGTCTCTCCAAAATTTCCTGGACAATCATAAGGCCAACCCTTGGTATTAATGTGCCACTTTTAGCAATTTAAATTCCAAAAGCACCTCAAT
Source organism: Neophocaena asiaeorientalis asiaeorientalis (assembly GCF_003031525.2). Classification (NCBI taxonomy): domain Eukaryota; kingdom Metazoa; phylum Chordata; class Mammalia; order Artiodactyla; family Phocoenidae; genus Neophocaena; species Neophocaena asiaeorientalis. Next base: position 863,235 of record NW_020175049.1, read on the forward strand.
CCCAGACATGAGTACAAAAAACAGGACTGAAACGAAGCTTTATTGTGTTTTCTATTATACACTACATAAGAAATTGGACTTCTGAAAGAAATTCATGAGATCACTTCTTCCTTATCTGTCTCTCAGTAGCAAACTGTATTAGTAGTTACTTTCAGACACATTTCACACTTTCTCACCTCACTCATTTTGGTCACCCTGGTCCTTCCATACGCAATGCCCTCTTTAACCACCCTCTCTTTTCAAGAGAATTCCTACCAAGTCCATCAGGGATGGCAATTTCTCCCACAATTAGATGGGTCTGTTTCTTTCTCAAACTTCCTTTGCTCTTTGTATATTTTTGGCAGTTTTTAATTGGCTCTGGCTAATGTGTTAGTAATATCCATAGTTATCTAATCCACTCTTCCAAATACAGGGTTTCTTATGGCATTTTGTGTGTCCGTGTCCCAGAAATCAAAGGCAGTTTTATAGAGTTTACTTCTTCTAACAATGAGGCTGGGAAATATTCTGCATCTTGTTATCAGAGCATTTACTGTGTAATTAAGGTATCTAGAAATATAAACTAACAGACCGTATTAGTCAGGAAAGGATAGGTCAGTGTTTCTCAAAGTGTGGACCACTTGGAACACCATCAGCATCAGATGATAATAACTTGTTAGAAATAAAAATACTGGTTGCCATCCCAGGTCTACTGAATTCAGAAACTCCAAGAGTGGGGCCCAACCTGTACAATCTGCGTTTTAACAAAATCCCCATGTGATTCCAATAAAATTCCAATGGTTTCAACAATAAAAGTTTATTTCTTGCTCATGCTAACTGTCAAACAAGGGTTGGCTATGGCTCAACTACATGTCATCTTTATTTCGGACCTTAGTGTGATGGAGAAGTGTCTATTCAGATCTGCTGATTGTCAAAGCAGGGGAAAAAAAGAGAATACAGGACACTGTGTTCTGGCTCCAAAGCTTCTGCTCTAAAGTAAGCATAAGCCATTTCCACTCATATTTCATTAGCCAAAGCAAATCGAAGGCCAGGCATGATGTTAATAGGGCAGGGAATATAACGCTTCCCCAGAGAGAGGCAGCAAAGGCTTTTGAACAATAACATAGCCTACTATAACACGCCAAGCATATTTTTGTTGAAGATCAATTGTATGTGTTTATAATATTTAAGGAAATTCAAGGCATAATTCCCCTTTTCCTCCCCAATCCTACAATCATTTAGTCTTTTACACAATAACTTCAATATTTGACTTTAAGTATGATAATTCTTAAAATCTGTTACTGATTTTAGAAATAAGCTTGTCTACAACATATTAATTAGTATTTTATGTACATGCATAATAAACATGTGTGCGTGTGTGTGTGTGTGTACTCTGAGCTCCATTTTTATTTTTCTCATTACTAAAGCATTCAGGAATTTCACATTGTTCAGCTATGTATTCCAAGTGCCTATATCAGTGCATAGCATATAGGTCAATCAATAAATATATGTTGAAAGAAAGAAATTTTTATCTGTGTAGTAACTGAAAACACTGTATTTTTGAGTAATTATATTTCTAATTGGGTACCATGTTTCTTGGATTCATTTTTTTAACAGCAATTCTAATAAGCTTTTTAAAAATATTTAGTTTCTAAAAAATGTGTTTATTTTAAACTCAGCTACCCATTACTTATTAACTCCCAGTGTTCATCCTTAATATAAATTTGTATTCGTTTGTTCCCTGATAATTTGGCATGAATTTACACTTAGACATAAATATGCATAAATAGGAGTCTAAAAAGGGGTCTCTAATCTTTCTGAATGAGGAGCTATTTTTTTAACACCCCAAGTGAAATATAACGGTGACTGTAATATAAAACTATCAAGTCCAAAAGGCAGGAATGGGAATGCAGCTATAGGCATGTTTACACTGAACTAGGAGTTGTAACTGAATAAAAGAGTGAGACCATAAAGTTTGTAGGTTGGGGCATTATTCACATTCATTCACGCAGTTAAATATTTCACAAATATATACTATGAGTCTACTATGTACTAGACAGTTTGCGAAGGACTGGGGATAGCCAGCGTCCGTGTTCTCCAAGAGTTCACAATCCAGCGGTGTATACATGTTAAATGAAAAGTGCATCTACATTACAGGAAATACCTTAATATAAAGCACACAGTGCTAAAGGAGCACAAAGGAGAGGTGTCTAACCCTGGCTTGGTCATGGAAGACTACCCAGGAAAAAAAGAGATATTTAAGGTGGTACATAAAGGAAGAAGTGGAGGAAGAACGCAGAGAAGGACAATATATATAAGACTTAAAAAAGAGAGCACATTGGGTATTCTGGGAACTGAAGAGGTTTAATGTGAGTGGCACATGGAAAGGAGGAAACAGTGTAGAGAAAGACTGGCATAGGCCAAACCATGTCAAAAATGAGTTTGAACTTTAGCTATAAGGCAAAAGGCCCCACGCCCCACAAGAATGACATGACCAGATCTGTGTTTAACAAAGATATTCTAAGTGTCGCTTTCATGACCTAGTACTGAATTCCACCTCATTGTTTATTTTTAAACTATAATCTCACTTAGCAGTATCTGTTTAAACTTTTTAAACATCAACTTACAAACTGAATTCTGTTGAAAGCAACCAATATTAAAGCCATCTAAAAACTTATATTGCTCTTTATTTTAATAGATTAAACTATACATCAACTTTAAGACATTTTAATATATTCTGATAGATTAAAAAATTGGTTTAAAAATAATTTTTCAAAACCATGACTAAATGAAGACATAAAGTATTAAACTTTAAGACACTATAAAATTCAGGTAATCAATACTAGCTGTTGTAATAAAAAAAGCCCCTCAAAACCCCTCGATTTCTCACTTTGCAATCAGGAATTCATCTACACTATCTCTGCCACAGAGAATAACCTCATTTTCAGCAACCATAGTGTAGTTCTAGATATTGCTCTGTGTGTGTACAATTAATAAAGTCACATAATTTATTTACTGTGGGAACAGAGAAGGATGGTAGAAACCAAGACTGCCAACAAGGCACTTTGGATGGAATAGTTATATACCTTTGTGTAATTAACACCATATCCAATTCTCTCGTTACTGTGCTAATTCCTTCCCATCCCATTGCTGATGTTGAACCAATGGAAAGCTGCAGACAGTCTGAGTTTTTCTGCCATCATCTGTAGTCTCTTCAAACTTCTCTCCCAGGTTCCAGGAAAACTGTTTTGTTTTCAAAGTGCTCTCAGTTTTTATGGCGAGGTCCCTTCTATGAGGATCTCATGGGAAATCTTAAGTTTGATGACCCTTAACAGCCTTGTCACTCCACTTTTGAGGATCTTTTTTTGGAAGAGTTGGGCAGGGGAGGGAAGATTAGGGGACTGGTTACAGGAATAACCTGATATTTTTTGAGAAACTTTAGAAAGGTATTCTACTTTCCCTCAAGCTTTATTAGAAGTGAAATTCTACCAGGGTAGAAAATGAGAATAAAAAGGTTTTAATTCATCAAACTATTTGGAAAAATGAAGTCTTTTGAATATACACATAAAATGTAACAACGGATTTACATGCAAACAGTCATGCTTATCTTAAAGACAAAAACAAAGTCCTATCTGACCAGCCTAAATGAGGAATAGGGAGGAATGAAAGGTCATCCAAAACTATAAGGCCCATATTCTTTCAAGGACATCCATTGCAAAATAGAATCAGTAAACAAAAACAAAGCCATCTGGAAGGTATTTCTTCGATATCGATCATGTGGCATTGATAATTTCAAAATGCGAGAGAAAGAAAACACAGCTACTCCTACTTGAGCAATGTTTCATTTACTGTATCAGAGCCAACAATGTTAATGACTTAGAACAGTCTTAAGGTTATCATGAATTTCAACAGAGATGATCTATCATCCACAAATAGGTCAGTAGATATATATGGCCTGATATACTGAGAGGTTAATTCTTTTCCTTCTAGTTAGTGTTCTCCCATTTTAGACTCCACAGTTGATCACGGTAAGACAGTCTGAGAATTTAATTTTTAATTCTGGCTCTTTCACTAAATAGTTACAAGACCTTAAAAAGAAACTTACGTTTATGATCCTTAGTTTCTTCAAATATAAAGTGAAAAGATGGAACTGAATGATCCTTAGGATTCCTCACAACTTAAAAATTCTGATACAAAATAATTATACATTTTTATGATTTGCTCAAACTTGAGACAGTCACAATCTGCTTCTAGGTGTCAAATTTAAATAAATTGAATCAATACTAAATTTATATGAGATGGATTGAAACTTTGAATTCTAGGGATCACTGAAGATATAGCTTTGTATGTTCTGAGTAGAAAAAAAATTATATAATTAACGTTCTACCCAAAGTAAAATAACTTCTAATACAAGTGAACAAACTAAACACTCAAATGTTCAAAATTATATTTTTACCTCCAGGTGGTTTATCTACTTTTAAATCTGTCTGTAACATGTATATGTGAAAATTATCTGAGTTCTGTTGGATTAAGTACAGCAAATAACAGTTCTGTTGAATTAAGAATAGAGTATATTGTTTATATACATCTATATTTGTTACAAGCTGACTTCCTGCAACATGCTCTTGCTTTACCTGTTTTGAAAGGTAGAACATACTCGTGTAATACTTCATAGGAAAATATCTTAGAATATTTAATGTATATATGACCTAATATTTAACAAGAAAATATCTTAGAACATTTCATGAGCCTACATTAGAAATGTTTAAAAATATATTAAGGATAGTAGCAAGGGCTTCCCTGGTGGCGCAGTGGTTGAGAGTCTGCCTGCCGATGCAGGGGACGCGGGTTCGTGCCCCGGTCCGGGAAGATCCCACATGCCGCGGAGCGGCTGGGCCCGTGAGCCATAGCCGCTGAGCCTGCGCGTCCGGAGCCTGTGCTCCGCAACGGGAGAGGCCACAACAGTGAGAGGCCCACGTACCGCAAAAAAGAAAAAAAAAAAAAAAAAAAGATAGTAGCGAGATCACATACACACCCACATACACACATATTTAGGATTGTATATGTTATTTTTCAAAGATGAGCAAAACTGGTGTACGGTCACATCTAAGTAGTTCTAATTACATATCAATTCTCTCCTTAAATACCATCCTAGCTAATGTCCATCTCTTGTAATTTTATATTTTCCTTTGTATATGTAAACTGAAATGCTGCTGAGTCAAAAGCAATAATATTATTTAAAAATGAAGAAAATAATCTTCAGTGCTACATAATTAGGGGCCCTGTGGAGGCTGGCAGTAGAGAAAAGTGGGAGGAAAACTTTAAAATCCAAACTATCTTGGTTTTTCTCACTGAGACGCTAACTTGATGAAAAATGTATTCTGTCTTCCAACAAGTTTGTACGTGTGGGTTATATTTTAGGTTTTCAGTATCCTGCCAGACAAACTCTTAATATACAGAGTGATTGTTCTGGCAGCAATGTATCAAAACTCAACATTCTTAGAGTTTAGTCCAGTGCCCTTTCCTAGAACATATGGTCACCTAACAGCCAAGTGGTTGATAGGCACCACTCACTATAAGCATCAGGTTGACAGCCTATAACGGTTGCTAGCACTTAAATACAGGAATTTACTTTTGACTTCAAGCCATGCCTTGTTCTGCATCTCATTTTTTCAGAAAAAAAGAAGGGGATTCAAGCTTCAGAGGCAAAATTCCAAAAGGCTAAAGAGGAGGGAGAGTCAAGTGAAAACACAAAAGACAATCATACAGCAGGACAGAAGAAAATAACAGTCTCGTATTTAGTTTGAAATAAAATTACCCAATGTAATAGTAACACTTCACATACTTTTTTTTATAGCAGAAAAATTGTAGGGGCCTGAACATGGAGACAAGGCCTTCTCAAATATCCATTCATTTAAATAAAACAAAAAATGAAGGAGAGGTTAAAGATGATTTTCTCTAGAAATACAACAGATGCTTCTTAGAATTCCTTAAGGGAAAAAAAGATTTCTTTAGAAACCAGTGCACTTACAAATCATATTTTATGGAAGTCTTGTCTAGCCTTCTCTAATATGAGGACATAGAGTTGAAAATATGGTATTTCTTTCTCAAGAGTTCATTCACTCCTGCTACTAATTCTACGCTTGAGTCAGTACAGAATATCTGCCACAAGACAAGATACTTGGGCCTTTCTGAAAAAGTAAGTCAGAAGGTAGGAAGGTACTGGTGGAACCTGAGAAGGACATGTACCGGGTAGAGCATTAGGGAGCTAATAAGTGGAGAAGTGTAGACAGGGAGGACAGCTTTGAGGGAAGTGAGCAGAGATTGTTAAAAGTCACATTTGTGAAGAAATTTCAAATGAGGCTGGATTTCGCCCTGAAGGCTGCAGCATTGACTCACAAATTCACAATTACCATTTTCGCTTTGCCTACCAGGAAAGGGAGTAGCTGACAGAATAGTGGGAGTTGAGCCCTGAGGGAATGTGGGAAAGAAACAGACATTGAGAAGGGTTTCATTTTTAGTGTTCAGCAGCTTTCAGACTTGAAAGTTCTGTTGACATTTCTAGCTTGGGAGGGGAAGGCTTCCTGAATTACTGCCACACCCATTCCACCCACTCTAAAGACTGGTCTAGAGACCTATATTCCCCCAAACAGTACAAAATACATTTCATAAATCTCATATCTGGTATCCTTGTTTAAAAATACTCAAGTTTCATTTACTTTGGCTAGTACACTTGAGACCAACTCTATCTACATCATTAGCACAGAACTTGAATGCCCAAAGTAAAACAATACTTACCAAACAAAGTCTGGGGGGAAAACACAGATAAATAATAAGGAGGGACCTGAATAAACTAAAAGCAAGTTAGCTAATATGCCTGATCCTCAGTTTCTTCCTCTGTAAGACAGGGGGGAAAATAATTAAAATGAGGTAACATACAATCATCTATCAAGAGCAATGCCTGGAACAAGACAGGTATTCAGTACATGCTAAGTTCCTTTCTCCCCTTCCCTTGGGTCTTGTTTTCTACAAGTTAAGGTTTTCTCCTTCCTCTCCCCTTGGTGCTGGAACTTTTTTCTGAATCTACAATCTCAGCCTTTAAAAATCTATGTGCAGATTCCAAGTGATGATTTCCACTTTGTGAACAATATCATATATTTGTTCTATTTTTCTTTATAACCATAGTCCGTTAGAAGAACTGAAGACTGGTAGAACCACAAATATCAATGGACGAGCAAATGAGAAGATCTAAAATGACAATTAAAATAAACAGCAAGGAATAAAGGGTACTAGGAGAGGACAGTAGCCTTGAAGTCAACTACTGTCAAAAAGATTAAAAAGACCTCTAAGAACGTGGGTAGGTAATAACAACATTTGTATGGTGTTTTATTTGGTCCCCACAACATCCATTTTACAGATAAAAAGACTGAGGTTTAGGAAGAAAAGTGTCTTGTCCAGGATTGTTCAGCTAATAAATTATTAGAGAAGGAACCAGAATTAGAATCTAAGACTTCTGCCTCTAAATCCTATATTCTTTCTACTATAGACTTAGTGAAGAAGAACTCAGAATGTAAGAAGCCAAAAGCTTTGGATGGAACAAATGGAAACATGGAGATAAAATTAATAAATTTGAGGTTTTTAATAATAAAAGGATGAAGAAAAGCAGGGTAATAGTCGTACCAGCTAGAAAGGTCCAACTTCAGAAATGAGACAATCTAGGGCTAATGAAAAGTTTAAGGGCTTAAATTCTTTGAAAGCAAAGGTAGTTTTTGGTTCATGCCCTGAGAAATAAAAAGGACTTTCCAAGAGTTCTACGTTCCAAAATAGCACACTGTAAAATCCTAAATAGAGACCTCAACATCATAACAATCGGAAATAAAATGATGGTTCCAGAACCAATCAGATCAGTCAGAATCATCACAGTGCTCGGACCAGATCTATAGAGATCATCTCCAGTCTTGTATCTGCTACAGTAACACTGTCCAACAGAAATATAATCCAAGCTGTGTATATAAAATGTTAAATTTGCTAGTAGCCATATTTTAAAAGGTAAAGACATGTGATTAATTTTAATAATATATTTCACTTAACCCAATATATCCAAGGTATTATGTCAACAAATAATCAACATAAAAGAATTATTAATAAGATATTTACATCTTTTCCCATACTAAGTCTTCAAAATCTGGGTGTGCTTTATACTTACAGCACCTTAAATTTGGAGTAGCCACATTTCATGTGCTCAATAGCTGTGTTTGGCTGAGGGCTATTATACTGAACAACGCAGTTCAACATAATCACAAAAGCAACTGCAGCCTGCATATAAGTGACTTTCTAAAGATTAAAATTAATAGGGTGGTAATAGGATGTGTGGTACAACTTTCTCCTCTTCATTGATATTAGAACCATGAAAACCTGACAGAAATCCACAGTAAGTTAATGTGACCATACTGAAGCTCTAGGGAGTTGATATTGATTAACTGAACCCAATAAGACTGTGATTACAGACATATTTTTTTTCGCGCTGGTGTATAATTTTCAAGGGGGCTTTTCTTCTAAGGATTATAGTCAAGAAGGAAGCAATCATAAATGACCTTTCTAAAAGTAAACTGATAGGTAACCTGATAGAAGAGAAGTATTTTATAACTGAGAATTCACATAAGAGAAAGCGTATTGAGATTTTTACAGATGTTCCTTCTGGTACATATGATTTGAATCTGAAAAAAATTTAATTTCTCTTAAAAAAAAAAACAAAAACGAAACCAGTGAGAACATCTACAGAAATCTGTAGTCTAAGAGTAATGATGGCTGATACTTTCCCAGAAAATGTTATTTCACAGATCATTTTAAATTTGTGACATTGTGAAGAAGGCTATGTTAATTTTAATAATAAACAGAAGGGTTTGACAAGTCATGTAAGTCAGAACTAGATGTGAAACTGCTTACGTTTTGGTGAATAAAATAAAAATGCAAAAAGTAATGGAAAGACTTAGGATACGACAAATCATATGGTGAGTATGAACAGGAGCCTGTCTCTTCACATTCAGAGGCTGTAACTTCTGAATTAGAAGCACTAAAGGGAAAGTTCTTTTGTTATATGCTGTAGGACTTTACTCAGAAACAGCTTACTGAATTCTACTGATTTGGCTAGTCAAAATGAGAAAAGTATGAGTAATTTTTTAAACAATATAATTCTTCCTTAAAACTAGCCATTTTTAAAAGCAAATTATGGAATCTATAATCCTATCAATATAAATATTTAAGCATAAATAGTGATTTTTAACATAAAAATCTAAGTAAAATTCTTAGAAACTTAGAAAAACAAAGAATTTAAACTGCTTAAGACTAGGATAGGCCTCTTAACCAGAACTGTCTTTTCAATCTAGATGCTATCTGAAATCTAGACATCTAAGAGAAAAACCTCAAGCAGCTGGAATCCAGCTTAGATACACAAAATAAATCACTTCTGACTGCAATCCACTCTGAAAAGCTCTAATAAGGTTTCCACAAGCAACAAATCAAACAAAACAAAGAACATTAACACTAGTAAACTGGGTTTACTAATTGGTCAGCAAGAGAAAAATACAAAAGCAACGATGAGATAGACTAGAACACTGTTAAATCCATGACCATCCATTCAATATCTTTGACCGTTAAGGTCAGAATTTTGTTCCTAATATACTTGTGAAATAAAGATATAGAAGGTTTTCTTGTTCTAGTTCAAATTCTTAAATCATTTATTGGAAACTTAAGTTATTTAAAAAGGTTATAGTTGATAGTGTGTAATGAACATGTAAATATTCATATTCAGACCGTCTTTAAAAAAGAGTAGTTACTCTCCCCTGAAAGTAAACAAGACTTTACTTAGCTATCCTGTATTCCAGAGCACACTCACAGGAAAATAAGAGTATTGATCCTGACACTTAGTTTCACGCATTATTCTTTGAAATGTATAACATGCACAAAATTTTCTACTTTCATGAAAAGTTTTTATGTATCACCACCAAAAACAATCATGAAGGGACTTCCCTGGTGGCACAGTGGTTAAGAATCCACCTGCCAGTGCAGAGGACACGGGTTTGAGCCCTGGTCCGTGAAGATCCTACATGCCACAGAGCAACTAAGCCCGTACGCCATAACTACAGAGCCTGCGCTCTAGAGCTTGTGAGTCACAACTACTGAGCCCACGGGCCACAACTACTGAAGTCCGTGCCCCTAGAGCCTGTGCTCCGCAACAAGAGAAGCCACTGCAATGAGAAGCCCCCACTTGCCGCAACTAGAAGAAAGCCCGCGTGCAGCAACGAGGACCCAACGCAGCCAAAAAATAAATAGCTTTTTTAAAAAAATCATGAAATCTAAGCTATGAATAAAGTAAGAAATAAGCTTAGGTAACCGTTTGCAGCTTACTATTATCTTCAGTGGGAAGAAAATACCTTTCCAATGAAAGATTTTTCCTCTAAAATACTATTTTTTCTTTTCTTTTTCTGTTTTTTTTGATATAATAAAACTCCCACAACCGTGTGAAATAAAATATAGCATGTCTACCATTCTTTAAAAGAGGATGATGGACAAGAGTACATATCTCCTGTGAGTGAGGGAGAATTAGGAAGGAATTTCTTCCTGATCATTTAGGACTTTCTCAGTTCAATAATCATCTTTTCTCACATACCTAAATAAATGAAACAAACAGGTGAGAATTTTTTCATCCACCCCCTCCCCATAAAGGAACTGGAAATCCAATTTAAAAACGCTGCTTTTCATTAACCTGTTAATAATATAACATATATTTTAGGTGAATGTATAATTAGACTTCACTTATCATTTTATGATAGAATTTCCCTGTAGTAATTGAAAACTACAGCAATTATGACTTATGCCCTCTCCAATTTGTTTTTTGCACTAACCTCACTATATGCCATGAGTGTCCCCAAATCCCATTCTACTGCTTCTCAATCCTTGTCTTCGGTCTGTGTCAGTTATTTAAACTTCAGTTCAAAATGTACTTATAAAATCAGTATTAAAAAATCAGTCTGGGGCTTCCCTGATGGCGCAGTGGTTGAGAGTCCGCCTGCCGATGCAGGGGACACGGGTTCGTGCCCCGGTCCGGGAAGATCCCGCATGCCACGGAGCGGCTGGGCCCGTGAGCCATGGCCGCTGAGCCTGCGCGTCCGGAGCCTGTGCTCCGCAGCGGGAGAGGTCACAACAGTGAGAGGCCCGCATACCGCAAAAAAAAAAAAAAATGAGTCTGAAAAGATGTGGATCCAAGGATGGTGACTGCTAGATACTTACCTAATACCATTCCCCCTTTCTACTTTAGTAACAGAATCCCATTATCTAGTTAGGCATGCTACTCTCCAGAATAAAAGACCACAATTCCCAGCTTGTATGGCCATGCGACTGAATTCTGAGCAATGAGAGGAGAGCAGAAGTGTTGTGTGGAGCCGGCTTTGTCTAAAGAAAGTTGATTTCAATAGGAGCGTCTCTTTTTCTTTTTTTGCCATTCACCTTCCTCCTAGCCTATAAGACAGATACAAAGGCTGGAGTCCTCGCAGCCATCTTAGTATAGGAAGTGATCTTAAGAATGAAGTTTATTCAGAAGCGTGGTGCAACAGTGAGTTAGGACACAATGACTCTGGAGTTACCGTATCAGCTCTGGACCCCCCGCCTGGGGTCCTCTTTTATGTAAGAAGTAAATTTACCTCATGTTTAAGCCACTGTATTTTAGGTTTTTCCATCTTAAGCACTGAACCCAATTCTAAGTAGTCCATACGACTGAGAAAATAAGAAACAGAATGCAGGAAAGAAAAAGTTTTACTTTTTACAGGTCATATTCTTCCTGGCATCACATTAAACCAGTTTAGCATAATGGTTAAAAGCATCTGGGTCCAGATCCTGGCTCTGCCACTTATAATAGCAACTTAATTAACCCTCTCTATAAGTTTGCCCACTTATAAAGATAGGGTGATAATAATGGCACCTACCCTCAGAGGGTTGTTTTGAGAATTAATTAACATTTGTAAAGTACTTAAGCAGTGCCTGGCACATCGTAAGTGTTATAGATATGATAGCTCTCATGATTACTACTGATCTAATAAATAGCCTTCATTATATATTTATATTTCAATACTAAGTGGACTTGAGGAAATTGCTCAACACAAGATTTTCTCAAACATATACAGGGTCCAACACTGGAATATGGGCACAGCTAAATATATCTGTTTAATAAAGGTAATCTACTGTACTAGGAAATTCTGGAAAAATATTTCCAAGAAAGTATAATGACATCCTTCAATAAGAAAACAATTTTTATTTAGTTTTACCACTTAACAGGTTAAATAAATCACTAAAGAGAAAGCAATTTTCATACTATCTTAGTAATTTATTAATGTGATCACATGATCATTAACTCAAAGAATATAAAACTTTGAGACATTTTCTTTAAGCAGCGTCAGACATTTAGGGAAACTTAATTTCAACATGTACATAATCAATCTACCACATTTACAAATAGAATTCTATAGTCCTTAGACAGTAAATGTCTCATTTGACTTATATATTTTGCACTGATTTCACTCACAGTTCTGATTGTTTCTCTTACCCATCCTGGTACTCCTGACCTCATCCCATTGATGCTGAGATTATTAAATTCCATCTGTAATATGTATACTCTGTTCTAAATACCAATACACATACAAACCAAAAGGGATGTGGACATAATATTAATATGTTTCAATCTTAATGTTTCAATATTAATGCTTCAATCAATCAATGTTTCAATTGTTCAATAAATAAATCACCTTTACTGAGTACTGAGTACACCTTTACCTGTTTTACCTTGTCCTATAATCTTAACACCACCTGGAAAATTTTTTTTTTCTTTTTTGCCTCTTTGCCTCCAGTAAAAACGAGGTGTCTTAAAGACACATATGCCCTGCAGCCATCTTAAAAGAAGGCTGCTTCTTTACTTACCACTTTCTTCCCTGCTCACTATTTCTAGTTTTATCCCCAATTTCTAGCATTATCCCCAATTCATTAGCATAGATCTTGATCATTTAAGACTCATTCCTTTCTGTCATACCAGCCCTTGTGCCTCATCACTGTTGTATCTGCCAACCTCTCTGTCATTCTCTCTTATTTATCAAAGGCCTTAGAACTTAACCCGAAGTCTTTCTCTCAACTTCAAATCCTTCCATCATTCTGGGTGACTTCAACAATCACATGTGTGATCTATGCAGTACTCTGGTCTTCTCAATTCCAGCTGAGGAACTCCACCTCACTTCAGCCATCTACTTCCATAGTTACTACCATCATCTTGTCATCCTAACTGCTCTGGAATCATTTACTCAAGCAGTTCACCTTGTAACCACCTTCTCCTTTACTTCTAATTCTCTTGAGGAACCACTCCCACCATGACAGGTCTTTGGCCTCTTAAGAGAGTTCCAATTCAATAGCTTCATATTTCTTTCCACCTATCAAACTTTCTTTCTTCACCATCTTCCTTATCCAGCTGAAATTCCATGACATTAGGAAACACTCTACTACCCTAAACTCCTTTGCCATTCAGTCCTTGCATCACCTCCACTGGCAAAACTGCAACCACACATAAAACTACCTACTTTCTCCATAACTATAAAGAAGCAAGTGTGCACTGCTAGAGAAAGCTACACTACAAAATATGATCAGCATGCCCAGATGGATCCTGAACACAGCCCAGCAATCCTACCCTTTTACTCTGATCTACACAAAACAAATATTGCAAAGATTCTGAATTCTATCCAGGCCTTTGGCTCTTTATCCTTAGTTTCATCAAAGATCCTACCTTCTACTTTACTGAGAAACGTAATAGCTAACAGACATGATTTTCCAATAGGAGATTCATGTCTGACAACTTCTGCTTTGCACCATTTTCTTCTTCTTCCCTCCTATTACATTAGATGGTAGTTAAAGCTATGAACATGGGGTAAGTTGTTTACAATGAGAATACAGAGACAAGAAGAGAGCTTAAAACCAAGCTTTGAAGAATTCTAAAATCTGATGGCTGAGTAGAGGAGAATGAAGCTTCAAATCAAACCACAAATTCTGCACTAAAAACAAGTCAGCTACATTTTGTGTCTGTGTATATATATTCACACATTTCACACATTTAAGCTATATTTTGTGCGCATATATACATTCACAAATATACACACACATATATACATATATTTACACAAGAAATTGGTTTTGAGGGCAAATATAACTCTAGGGTTTTCCAACAATATTAAACGTTAGTCCTTTGATAGATGAAGTTCAGCAATGTTATTATTACTGAGGTCCAAAGAAATCCTCTCCCCTGTGGAAATGAAGTAATCTACTTAATGGAATTTAACTATCCAAGAGTGGGGGAGAAACATGAAATTATTACCTTTTGTAGACATAAAACTTTCTACTTGGAACAAAGATAGCTCTTGCTCATCAAGAACATATGTAGATTTAAGATCTTTAACTATAAACAGTAGGCTTCAGGCCTGGGTGGTCTGTGTTATGTCCAATAATATATAAATTGGCCTATCCTCAAAATAAATATTTCCTTTTTCATTACTCTGAGTCATGTAAAAGATTCAATCTTTGTTCAAAAACAGAGAGGTTTTCAATAAAAATTTTTTAGCTTTAAGTCTATATATTCAATAGACAGTTCAGGATACTACTCCTCATTGAATGCATATAGAAAGATCTTAAATGATTTTCTCTGCATCTCAAGGAACACTCTGAGCAAACTGGGAAGATGTTTAATGAGAAACAAATCCTCTTTATGCATACAGTGATTACTGATACTTTTTGTATGGTGTTTCATAAACAGCTATGACCCAGGGGATGAAATGAACTATGTATTACCCTATGCTCCTGTTTTATCTCAGAGATAATGTATTACTGACTATCTGGCATACTGTACAAGCCACCTAAAAACTGGTTTAAAGCTCAACATGTCTTACATTTTCTTTATATATTATATCAAAATGCTAGCTGATTAGGTGAAATGCGTCTCAAAGAATACATGAATATTTTATAAATGATACATACCAATAATTTTCAAGAAGTCCCCAGATCCTTATCAAAATTTGGTATAAGTATGAGAAAAAGTAGCATTCAAATGAAAGGAAACATTTTCTTTTTTTGGAAGAAGAGGAGGAGAAGAGAAAACACTGAAGGGTAATATACTCCGCTTATGTATAATATGGCAAAATGGCTCCATGAAACCATCCAAAGAATTGTTTTTCTCTTTTAGGATGAAAAGAGTACAGTATTCCTCATGCATGATAGGAACTTGGTCTGACTCTCGATTTGTTTCCATACCTGCTTAATGAGTTGGCCAGAAAATATTCACAAGTCATAACAAAGACATATCATCAGAGTATCAAGATTCCAATATCACCATGACCAGATGTGTAGAAGTAAAAACCTTGGCTTCTGGCTGGGTTTCTCACTATCGGTCTATAAAATGAGCATTAAATATTATTTGTTCTAGCTCTAAATGTCCTCCTTCTAAAAAAGCTGATCTAAGTGTGAAACACTTTCTCTATGGAAAGTTAATGAACACTATGAAGAAATGTTTTAGCTGCAACTGGCTGTTCTCCAGATAGTACATATGGACTCAGATGTCCAGTCACCTCCCATATAACTGGATTCTCAAGAACTGCAGTTGTTGAATACCAAAATACTTTTTTCCCTATACAATTAATATGCTACTTTTTTATAGTATTATCTAAGTGATAGAAAATTTTACATTAGTAATACTTAAGTAATACTACAGTTTTTCTAATAACTGAGAATTTGTGACAAACACCATAGCCATCTTGTAACTGCAAAAATCTTTACTGTTTTGGGATAAAATGGAGAAAAAAGCTACACATCATTAATATTAGGGAAGGTAAGATTCAGCTTGAGTTTGAATCCAAACATTATGCTACTATTACTGAATACATTAAATTAAGTTTAAATAAATAGAAATCTAATACGTTAGAGGGAAAAAAATACAAATTTTAAAAAAAACTGTATACTTTAAAAATGAGAGAATAATGGAAAATAAAGAACACATGCTATCTTTAAATTATTCTAGTTAAAAATATAAAAACAGAGCATTTTCTTTTCTCCCCTTATTGTAAGACATTAACAGAAAAGCCATGAGCGTGTGATACAAGAAATCTTTCATGTCCTTGCAGTAAACTTTAAAGTTATCGTTTAAATGTTAGTGACTGCTTCATAAAACAAGTATCTATCTCATCAACCCTTAGATTTGTCCATTTGGGAAGAACATACGTTTTCCATTACAAATGTCTTAAAAAACGGCACTCTTCAATACTTATGTTACTCATACTCCTTACTCTACTATTATACAAAATCCTAGGTTTATCATGTCATTAAAGCAATGACTTGATAATTAGTATTTTATTATAATGTTATTTCAAATGGATCAAAATTCTGGATAATGTACTGTTATTTTATATGCTAATCAGGGTAGCATTAATTACTTAAGAACTCAACGCTCTGATTATGACACAGTCTCACTCAATTCACAGTATGAAACCAATTCTTATATGGTATGCAATTCATGAAAAATATTATAAGACTATTCCAACATAAAGACTATTTCTAAGACTAAACCAGAGTTTGTTTTTAAAATTTTACATTGATATTTGTCACCAAAGATATTTCAACTATGTATTACTAACTCTATAAATTTTGTCCCTTCTACAAAATCAATAATGTATATACAAAGTCTCCTTACACAGATTAGGATAAATATGCAATTGTGGGATTTTTTCACCTCTGCTCCAATTTCAGCTGAATATTCTCTCACGTGGCAAAAATATTCAGGGAGCCCTAAACAAGGAACCAAGAATTTTTCAACTCTAAGACAATGAACAAAATAGGATTTGATAAATTTGCTTCATCAACAACTTTCTATTATCAGATGAGCATGAGACAAACAGCATTTTTACAATTTAATTTATTAGAAGATTTCTAGTCTAATACCTATTCATACAGGTAAGTCACTATGTGCAAGAAATATAATATTAAAGATGCAGAGTTTATATATAAAATATGAACATGAACTGGATAATTAAAGAAGAAATTCAATCTAATCTAATCTACTATATATTGAGGGCCTACACTATAGA
The DNA here is from genome assembly GCF_003031525.2 of Neophocaena asiaeorientalis asiaeorientalis. Classification (NCBI taxonomy): domain Eukaryota; kingdom Metazoa; phylum Chordata; class Mammalia; order Artiodactyla; family Phocoenidae; genus Neophocaena; species Neophocaena asiaeorientalis. The sequence continues at coordinate 880,370 of NW_020175049.1, forward strand.
AGGAAATGAGGACCCATTTTGATAGGGTACTTCAGTAGGTCTTTGGAATAAAGAGCTCATGCCGTTCAAGAAACTCATAGTGTAAGTGAGTTTTATGTGATATTAAGGAAAATAAAGGGATTTTATAAAAGGATACTATTCACAAGAAAAGGAATAGCTATTACTTTCTAAAATCATTTAGAAAAAGGAAGGTCTTGATAATACATCAGCACCACCTTTCTCAACAAATGCAACATATACACCCTACTATATATAAAATAGATAACCAACAAGGACATATTGTATAGCACAGGGAACTCTAGTCAGTATTTTGTAATAACCTGTAAGGGAAAAGAATCTGAAAAAAAAAGATATATATGTATGTATAACCGAACCACTTTGCTGTACACCTGAAACTAACACAACATTGTAAGTCAACTATATATCAATTTTTTAAAATGCAGTTAGCAAGATGGGATAGGAAGTCCAATATTTTTTGCACCTTCCAGGTTGTAGTCATCAAGCTAAGCATTTAATATATTATTCTACATACATGATCTCATATCCTTACATCATCAGTAGGTATTATCCTGCCCACTTTATGGGTAAGAACACAAAAACAAAAGGATTAAAGAACTTGCTCAAGAATAAGCAGCTAGCAGCAAGCAGTGCATACTTTCACAACTATAGGCAAACTGTGCCCATCAGCTGATCTGCTTTCTCTCCCAACCCCCATGGCATGCAAAGGAAATGCTCAGACAAGCAACCATAAGCCATAGTAGCAACGTAAGTGGCAACAACTAGACAGGTATTATGAGATACCATTAATCTACAGTTTCTAACCTTCTTTTACCTTTCTCTCAGGATCTGTGGGTGCTCATGGTGTTAAACAGCTTTTATAGCTATTACCAGGCCTGGGGTGCTCTACACTCAATGAAACCCAGAAGCTTTACTGCCTAACAATGTCTCCCTCTCCCCCTCCCCAATGTTACTCCATAAGCACACTCATTAAGAATTTAATTACTAGATTCCAACATGCCTTTTTAGTACCATGTTCTTATAAAATATATCTTATTTTCAAAGGCCAAGTGCTCAAGATTAATTTTGAGTTAAAAAAAACTATTATAAGTAATTTGTGTTTTCTAAAGGTCAAATCTTCATTTATAATAGGTAAAGATTTGGCTTTATTCACATAAAAATTGCAAACAATTTTTGAGTAGTTCTGTGTCATTCAGAATATGGTTTTGCAACAGTTAAGGAACAGCCCCCAAATCTCAGTGGCACGATGCAATAAAAATTTATTTGTACTCCACACTGCAAGACCAGCAAGAAGACTACGCTCATTCTAGTCACTCAGGAAACCAGGCTGGCAGATGCTCCATCTTGACATATTTCCTCAATCAGTGAGACAGAAATAAGGGCTATGACAACTCACACACGGCCTCTTAAAGCTTCTGCCTGGAAGTCACATACACCACACTCATTCACATTCCTTTGACCAAAGATAGTTAAAGGTAGCTTCAAGGGTCAGTGAAGCATACGCCTAGCATGTGACCCAAGGTGGGGGGCAGGGGGAGGGTGGGTTTGACAGCAATCTGAAAATATTTGGCAATTAGCACAATGACTACCAAAATCTAATAGATATTTTTTCTCAACTGAGATAAAATATCTTCCTTAACAGAATTGGCACAATCTCCACAATTTACTTCGTATTTACCATGTGTCAGGCACACACAGGGGCCTTACCAGCATTGTCTCCAATCCTCAGCGCAATCAGCAGAAGAGAAACTATTGGTATTGAATGAAGTAACGGGCTCCAAGAGATTAAATAAATTGCTCAAGGTTGCACAGCTAGTAAGTGGTGAAGGTGTAATGTGAATCCAGATTAATGTAATTCTAAAGTTTGCGCTCATTCCACTACAAAATTTGCTAACTTTATGGTACAAGTAAAAAAAGAGAAAAGACTTTAAGGTTACATTTTTCCCCACTTGTAATTCAAACTAAAATGGCAGCATGGATGTTCAGAAATTACTGATGCAGATATAAATAATGGAAAAGAGACTTCTTCCAAGAGACTTCTTCATTTCCAAGCTATTACTGGAGGTAAGGGGGTGGGGTGGGGCACATGGGGAAGAAGTCCCCTGAATACAACTACATTAACTAATACGAATTAATATTTCCAAGAAAATTCAAAGAAAAAAGCCTCCTTTTATCCGGTATTAGTGAAAAGCAGTGAGTCATATTCCCTTTATAAGAGTTCAATTAACTTGTGAATTGTATTGTCTACATCTTGACAGTTTCAAACATAGTTTATATCCTCTTTATCGAAGAAATAAGAAGGACAAAAGATTATACATTCCAAAAACTGAAAATTTTTCATAGTTTTGGCCTGCTAGAGCAAGTTATTTAAAAAGAAAAAGCATCAAGGTTACTTTTTAAAAAATTTTTAAAAGAAAGAACAAAAAGTAAACCGCGCAATAGGTATGCATGATACAAAATTAAATTTGAGATGAATGGCAATTAATTGTTAGATAATCTTTTTCAATGAAATGAAAGAAAAAAGGTATTATCACATAGGTGGTAAACAAAGCCAATCTGTCCTCACAAGAGAATCTAGCCTGTTTGATGTTCGAAAATATAGTATTTGATGTAACACCATTTCAAGTCTGTCACAAATAAAATAAAAACCCAATATGAACATCCTAAATCCTCAAACAAAAGTTCTATTCCAAATACTCTACTGTCAATGAAATGTACTAAGCCTTCAGAGTCAGATTAAATCAAGCCTGAACAGAACTTATAAATTGTCAATAGGATATTAGTTCTTTTACTACATTTGCAATATTACAAAGAGCCAACAAAGAGGTAGACATAATTAACACAAGCTCCTATAAACATAATTCAGAATGTCTCACTTAAAAAGTCTGCGCTAATACAACTGTAAAAATTTTTTTTTTGCAATTGAACATTGCCTATTATATATTCCGAAAATCGTTCATGTTACAAAAGGCTGATGCTTGGTATTATTTTTCTTTCACTAGTATGTGTCTATAAGGAACACTGATTACCACATGCTTCCCACATACGCTGAAGTCACAGAAATTCTTGTGCTCTAACCAGAGAATGATGATAAGTGATGTCATAAGATTGAATTTAAAAAAATAATATAATTGGGTAAGGTAACAATTACAATAATAAGAGTTAACATTTATTCTCTAATTACTATCTACCAAGTCGTTCAAACCTAGCAATAATCCTAGGTCTTATTATCAATCCATTTTAACACAAGCAAAGAACTGAGGCAAAGGGAAGATACTTGTCCAAGATCACACAGTTAGTAAGTGGTATTCAAATCTAAGAAATAGACTCCAATTCCTTCATTCTTAGTCCCCTAAGTGGACCTTTATAAAGATCTTATAAATTACCTGAAAGAGTTTAGAACTTTACTATGAGGGCAAGACATTCATTGAATGGCTTTGAACTGGAAGCATAGGATTGGGACGCTCTCTGGTTATAGTTGGGAAACAAACTGTTACAGGAGAGATAGCAGATGTGTGGAGACCTATGAGAAGGCAGTTGTGGTAACCAGGGCAACAGAGGCCTCGATTATGGAGCAGAGCACCAGTAGTGGGCACCGAGAGAGTCTCAGGGATTCAAGATATATTAAGGAGGTAAAACAGATAATTCTCTGTGATTGAATACTCAAGGAGAAGTTTGAAATGCTGGCCAAATTTCCACCTAGAGGCAAATGAGTACGTGGCATTTCCATTCACACTTGAAGAAAAATAGAGCTCGGTGGAGAAGGGGTTTAGGAAAAGGGTTGAAGCAGAGGCAGTAAGTTCAATTTTGAAAAATTTATTTTGAGGGACAGTGAAACAATTAAGGAAGCAGTTTAATATTTGGACCTGAAGTTCAGGAGGAATCTGAGATATAGATCTAGATTAGGGGGTCATCCGTATACAAATGCTCATTGAAGCCATACAAATACGTAAGATTACTCACAGAGAATATAAAAAGTAAGAAAAGCTGAAGTCTTAGAGAAGAATATTGAATATATAAATACTTAAGGGAATATACAGTTTTAAAAGAGAAGAGTGAAAAGAAGATGAAGGAGTGACTAGACTGTAGAAAAAGTATCAAGGGAACATGACTTCATGGAAACTAAGGAAAAGAGCGTTTTAAGAGATAAAAAGTGGGCAACAATTTCATAAGTAGGTGAGAGACCTTGTAAGATAAGAATATAAAGTGTCCATTAGGTTTAGTTACAGGGTGTCTTTGACGATCTCAGGGAGATCAATTTCAGACGAAAATAAGATTACAGTGGCACATAACAAGGCCAAACAGCAAATGTGGATAATTTATTTGAGAAATTTGCCTGGAAAGAGGAACAAAGAAATAAGGTACCAAAGGGAAGGGTTCTTTTTCCCTCTCCTTCCCTTTCTCCCCCTCTCCCTTCCTTTCTTTCTAACATGTAAAACTAGTTATAAGCATTCCAACTTCTAAGATTTTGCTGATGCTATCAACTATATTTGCATTATTGTCCTCATTACCAACCTCTTGACCTCTTGTGTTTAAATTTTATTAATCTTTCAACGCTTTGATAAGATGTTACTTGTTAGAGAAACATTCGCTACACTTCCTAGTTAAAACTAATCACAGGGGCTTCCCTGGTGGCGCAGTGGTTGAGAGTCCGCCTGCCGATGCAGGGGACACGGGTTCGTGCCCCGGTCCGGGAAGATCCCACATGCCGCGGAGCGGCTGGGCCCGTGAGCCATGGCCGCTGAGCCTGCGCGTCTGGACAGCGGGAGAGGCCACAGCAGTGAGAGGCCCGTGTACCACAAAAAAAAACCAAAAAAACAAAAAAAAACTAATCACAGTACCCTTCCTGTTTGTTGCACTTTGTTCATGCCATTATGTCATGACACTTCACATGCCATATTAAAGTAATTTATGTATAATGTCTTAGTCCATTCAAGGTACTTTAACAAAATGTCATAGATTAGGTAACTTATAAACAACAGAAATTTATTTCTCAAAAGTTCTGAAGGCTGAAAAGTCCAAGATCAAGGCGCCAGCAGATTGGGTGTCTGGTGAGGGCTTGCTTCCTGTTCATAGATGGTGCCCTCTTGCTGGGTCCTCACAAGGCAGAAGGAACAAAGGATCGCCCTTGGGCCTCTTTTATAAGGACACTAATCCCATTCATGAGGGCTCTGCCCTTATAACCTAATCACTTCCCAAAGGCCCCACCGCCTAATACCATCACCTAGGAGGTTAGGATTCTAACATATGAATTTGGTTGGCAGGGGGCGGGGGATACAAACGTCCAGACTATAGCAAGAAATACTTCCTCTGGCAGACTGTGAATCTTTTTAATTACCAAAACACACAGCACCGCACACAGTAAATACTCAATAATAAATATTTCCTGAGTGAAAAAAATCCAACCATCAACTATGTTATTACTATAGCAGATAGAAAAATAAAAGAGAAAGAGGAACTTCACAGAACTGTTCAAACACATCACCAATGCAAGCTCCCACTACCGGGCCTGTGATGACAGGGAGCTGGAGGCACTGTGATCTCGGGGAAAAGGTCACTTACCTCTCACCCTTGCTTCCCAGTGAGGCGTCGGAGTGCAGAACAGAGCTTCCCAGGAGGTGTGCCTGCAGCAAACGACTGAACGACATGACTAAGTCCTAATCCCCTCCTTACTTTGACTTTACATCATGGGGGTGCAGGGGAGACCTCTGGGGCGCCCAGGACCTGCGGCTGTAGGCAGCCTCAGCCGTTTACCCATTATGCTGTAAAGACACGCACTAACATTTTCTATGTATGGCATGACGTCAAAAAGATTGGGAACTACTGGTCAAGTCAGGTGGACTGAGAAATGAAGAGAATAGACTCTGAGGTTAGAAAGACCCCAATTCAAATCCAAGCTGTTTACTTCTAGTTATACAATCATTGGCAAGTTACTTAACCTCTCAAAGTCTCAGTTTCCTCACATGTAAAAGGGAGAAAATATCAGTACCTACCCTAGTGGGTAGCAGGTAGTGGTGAGGATTAACCCAAAACTGTTTATAAAGCACTTAGTGCAGTGCCTGGTACACAGTAAGCACTCGGTAAATATTAGCTAGCCATAATTATTTAATTTTTCATCAAAGCCCCACTATCCACAGATCTTTTCAACTACAAGATAGGGGCAAACTGGCTCTGAAGCTATGAGAGACACAGCCTAGTATGGTGCAATTTTTTTGGTGGGGGGGGGCCACGTCATGGGGCTTGCAGGATCTTAGTTCCCCAACCAGGGATGGAACCTGGGTCCCTGACAGTGAGAGTCCTAACCACTGGACTCTCAGCTAATTCCCCAGTGTGGTGGATTTTTTAAGTCATACGAGCTTATGCGACTTACATGTAAAATTCTTAATAAATGACTCCTTCAAAGCTGATAAAATCTAGATAAAGATCTCTTCTTCAGATTCATCATATTCATCTCTCTCACTACTGTGTTGTTAGCTCTTCCCGTAAGAATTTTAAACTTTTCCTAATTATGCTACGTACCCAGAAATCTGACTTTCTGCACTATATTTCCTACAGAAAAGTATTACAAATACGTGAGAATATAGATAGGTTCAACTTGGGGTACATTAGCATTTTTTTCATTACTTTATGCTCCAAATAAAATTGGGTGCTGAAAGCAAGTGTGATGTGCCCAAAATGTGGTCTTTCTAATCACTCTCACTTTGTAGCTGACCCCTTACAGAGAAGACATAACTGATAGGTGAACAAAGTGGGAAGAAGATGCTGGAAAGAAGAGGTATGCTGAATCTAAACAAAAGGTTCAACAGCCAAGAATAGGGAACACAACTTTATAGGGTTAGAAATAGGGCAAGAGGTCAAGATCTGGAGCAGATCTGGATATTATTAACCAGTAAAAACAGTTAAGTCCAAAGGAATTATGATTTGGAAAGAATTTTAGACAAAACAGAACCTATACAAGGTACATATGATCACCCTAATATCTATCTAATTCATGTATGGAACAAGAAGAAATAATATTTGATCGCTGGGATGAGATTAAGCAGAGCAGAGTTAGAACTCATATTCAGCAAGCTAGAAAAGGAGACTTGTGGGAAGATAATGTTTTAGACACACAGTAAAATTCTAGTCGATCTCTTTTATGACAACAGCTGTTCGTAACATTCCAATTTCTGCTTTATGTCAGAGTTTCATATTTCAATTGTAGCTTATTATTACTGTGGCCAATTTGATTTGAAAAGTAAGAATGTCAAATCTATATTCTATAACATAGTTTCAGACTCATGAAATTTCAAGTACTTCACAGCTTTAAAAAATAACAACCCCCTTTTATAAATCTCTTTGGAAACCTAGCCTATTTTTTCCAACAAAATGAACTTCAATACTAGAAATAAAACAACATTCCCAAAGGTAATAAACACAGAATAAAATTTAAGATGTTTCTGATTTCCTACATGAAATTAATATACCTTAAATTTAGAAGATTGAATTTAAATGACAATTGACTATATCCAGTGAGCTTAAGCCTGGAAATACACTGCAGAAATTAAAATAACTGAAATCCTTAAAATGTACAAACAGCTGTTCAAATAAAGCTTTAATACATATCTGTTTACGTTTCATAAAGGAAGCAGTGTTCAATTCACGATAAAAGATCAGAGATGATTATAAATATATGCTAATGTAGAGTTTCTTCCTCTTAAGAAATTATTAATAATGTATTAGGAAGTAGTAACATAAATTTAATTCTGTTCTAAAATACTAGTCATACACACATTTGTCACACTTAATATGATGAATACTTAACGTTAAGTGCCATAGTGCAACGCTAGTTATTTCCTTGACATTCTGTATTAAAACAAAAAAAGCAGGAAACAAAACAAAACCAAAAAGATAAGAAAAGAAACAGGGTGGAGAAGAGGGAGGGAGGGGAGGAAGAGAGGGAGAGAGAAAGAGATTGAAACACAGAGACAGAAAGCATAGCCATGTGACTACAAAGTAGCTTTTATCCTCCTTTCTGGTTTAAAATCTAGTCACAAGAAGGGAATTCCAAAGATCCCTAATAGCAGCAATCAGAAATATTTATAATTTTAAATAGAAAGATGAATAATCCCATGAGATGGTATTACTCATATAGTTAAAACTATTTCATACATAAAACCCAAAATACCCATTAACAAAATTTTGAACTAACTTCTATCTTCCTCAATTTCTAGGTCTTTCTGTTTAATTTAATTTCTCTCTCAAAAAGGCTTTCCATCACACTGTAGTATTTAAGAGTACAAAGCAAACAAACAAAGAAAAACCTGAATCTTTGTATTTAAGAGTACAAAAATAACTGAATCTTTTGCTATGTTCTTCACATAAATTTCAAAGTATTCGACTGTTTTGAAATAATTTACGGTATTTAAAGTAAATTATTCAAAATTCTACTTCTACCTCAGTTTCTAACCACTGAATGAGCTAAGACAAATCACAAAAATCCTCAGAGATTTCGTTTCTTCACCAGAAAAGTGACAATGTTGTGATACATAATCTCTAATTTGCTCCCCACTCTAAAAATCTATGATCCTCTGAAACATTAAGTCTTGGTATTATTCACTTGAAAGGAAAATACTTTCATGAAACTTTGCAACATACCAAGCTCACTGAAAATAACACTGAATCAGCATATATGCCATGAATTCTTGAGCCTCAGTTATTTTTAGGCTAGAATAAATAAGCATCAAGATATATGTAAAATATATAAACTGGTTCCTATCATAAAAGTATGACTCTGAAGTTTGGCTCTACTAGGATAAATAAAATGCAAAAAAACCCAATTTTTTTAAAAGTAGAAACCAAATCTTGAGGACTTTAAGGCATTGAAAAAACATCCTCAAAGAATGGAAAAGAGGACAGTTGATGATGGTACTGCAGAGACAAAAGATGTTAGTAAATATATACATATATTATTTTTTTGCGGTACGCGGGCCTCTCACTGTTGTGGCCTCTCCCGTTGCGGAGCACAGGCTCTGGACGCGCAGGCTCAGCGGCCACGGCTCACAGGCCCAACCGCTCCGCGGCATGTGGGATCCTCCCAGACCGGGGCACGAACCCGCGTCCCCTGCATCGGCAGGCGGACTCTCAACCACTGTGCCACCAGGGAAGCCCAGTAAATATTTTTTAAATGTGCTCTTTACAGTAAAAATTCTCTTATGCAATCTCCATTTAAGAGATTACATTTAATAAGATAAATTATCTTAGATTCTCTATTTTCTCTGTAAAATGTTCTAACATTAACATTGACTGCTGGAAGATAAAACACCCACTACTAAATATGACCACATACGTCAGTTCACACTAGTTGAGTTACATGCTCGCCAAGAATCAGCTGTGCTTATCCCCAAATGTGTTTATGTCATTTGTATTTGTTAATGTAATTATGTAAATGACCTACATATTACATAAACCAAAAAGGAAAAAAATTTTTCCATGGAAACTGAGTTTACTGTTTTGGAAAGACAATACCTTGTAAGTATGATTTATACAACAAAAACAACTCAGAACCCCAGCTGTGGAACTCCAACTCAAACAAAATGCCTCGGTAAATGAGCAGATATTTGTCTGTGCTATGGTGAAATGAAGTACTTAAAGTACACATGTATGAGCATCTTGGAGATGCTGTTAGTAAAAAACAAATCTCATGTCATTGCCATGAGGACAGCTTACCCTAAATAGCTTTTATCTCCTCAGCTTGGATATCAGTATGAATACATGCAAAGCAGAACTGCCCTAACTGACTCACAGACCTGCAATGGGGCACAGAGCTGACCCAGCCAACTTGTTTGTTATATGCCACTACAATTTTACAGTTGTTGCTTACATAACTGCTGACTGATACAACACTAAACAGGAAAAAATAAATATTAATAGCATATAAATTTATAGGAGCATATAGCTCCTATAAATCAGTGCAAAAAATTAAAAAATAAATAATGAAAAAAAAGAAAAAATAAATAAATAAATAAATAAATAAATAAATAATGGGTAGAGGGCATGAAATCAAAACGACTAATAAACCAATGAAAAGACGTTCCACATCACTAGTCATCAGGGAAATACAACGTAAGGCAAAAATGAGGCATTACCTTTTATATTATTTGATTGACAAGGTAAAAATCACTGACATGAACTAAGATTGGGAGTCAACAAGCACTCTCGGAAGGAAAGTAGATTGGTGGTGCCTTTTATGGAGGACTATCTGGCAGTATTTACCAAATTAAATACATCCAGTATATTTGACCCAGAGAATCCATTTGTAGGTAACTATCCAGCCTACGGAAACAATGGAACATGCACACAAAGATATTTTTAAAAGAATGTTCACAGTTGTACAGTTTGTAATAGTGAAAAACTGCAAACAGTATAAACGTTAATAGGGCTTCAAGTATTACTTATAGATTTATAATTTTTTGCAGCACCTAAAAACAATGAGGTAGATTCATATATAGTGACATATAGACAGAACCCTAAAATACATTATTAGAGAAGTACTGCAGAAAATACATAATATGTGATCCTATTGTAAAAAATAAATATAGACATAGGTACATAGATATGTATAGAAAGAATTCTGGAGGGATATATGCCAAAATGTCAAGATAGTTTTGAATGAAAAAAGAAGCAGGAAGAGGGAGTTGGATAAAGGGGGAAAGAACTTTCAATTTTTACTATATACACTGATGTTATTTGAATTTTTTGAAAGAACTTAGCAGTGTATTACTTGTACAATTAACAAATTATTAAAAAAAAGAGGAGACTTGCTAACTTTTAGATCAGAAAAGTCTCTCATCCATTCACCTATTGAATAACAGACTCATCATTTTTACCCTACATAGATAACGCGCAGTTAAAACTGGGGTAAAAAAAGTAAATTACATCTTAAAATTCTGAAAGAAGTTGATGCTGAGAAGAAAGTTAAGAGGGAGAAAAGGAGACCTAATAATCTTTAAGCATCTAAAGTGATTATATGAATAGCTGTTTTCTATTTCAACTGAGAAAAGGCCCTTAGGGTGAGCCCATTCCCTTTTAGTAGAGATTTGGGATATTCGGGAAATATGTCCTGACTCTTCATGCTGTGAACTACTAGAACTGGTTAGCAAGAGAGGCAGAGGGATTAAATACTCAGGATTTTTTTTTTTTTTTAGTTGCAGGTTTTAAGGAAAATTTTATCATTTATTTCTTGATGTGACTCACAGCTTTGCTACTCAGAGTGTGACCCCAGGTCCAGCAGCCCTGGCATCACCGGGGAACCGAGAAATGCAGAAGCTAACACCCTGCCCAGACCTACTGAACCATAATCTGCATTTTTAATAAGATTCCCCAAATGATATGCATGCACACTAAAGTCTGAGAACTCCTTTAGAGCCCTTACATCAGACATTTACATTTGTAACAGTCCATATGTCTCGAACATTTAACAAGTGCATACTTCGGAATCGGTAAAAAGAAATATTTCATTTGATAACAAAACCTTTCTTTTTCATCCTTATAGATACTATTTCTGCTTTTCCAAATAATGAAAAAAGTAATACAATTTTTTAAGGCCTATATTCTTTCAAGGTGAAAGCCATATCAGTCCACATCACCTTCTTTCACACAGTTCTTCTAATCATTAAAATACAATAAAAGACTATGAGAGATGTAAGCTAAAATCCAAAAGAAATAGATAATAACTTCAATAAAGTGATCAAAAACTTTAATGATCTTTAAATTCTCAGAACTCAAGTAATTTCAGTTTGGTTGGCCTGCTGTAATAAATCTCCCTACATGTTTCATACCAGTAGAAGCTGCTGGTGATTTTACAAGATGAGGTGAGGAGAGTCTCATCTTTCATAAGAATCCCTGAAAATATCCTATAATGACACCCTGCGAGGAAGTTTTGTCCAAAATATCAGGATTGGGAATTATCCAATTCCAAAAGCATTTTTTAACACTCAAGCAAGAAAAAGAAGTCAGGATAGCAACTGTGCTAATATTAGAGCTTGATGTTTTTGTGATAGAAGAAATCAACGTGATGAGCTCAACTGCTCTCCATCATCTAATTCTGAATATCATTATTCTTCTGAACATGCCCAACGAGCTCAAAACCGTAAGAATTACATACTCCATTTCAGTGAACAAATCTCTTCAGAAGCATTCCAGGGCAGCTTGGATTCAGAGGTCCTGGGCTGCCGCAAGCCACTTATTCTCTAAGGCCTGAGAACCCAAAGCTATGTTCTTTTATTTTACGATGACAGGAACATGACAAACAGCCAGCATTCAGTCACCATCAAGGCCCCACCAGTACAAAGAGGCTTTGTGATTGACAAGAGAATATAAAAAAGGGAGGAGACCCACTTTTTCCTTCCTCTAGGGAAGACTCCAGCTGAAATTTTAGAACTTAAAAGCGTCTCCCATTTAGACTAGTTCACCTTGCAGGTAAATACTTCCTGGTTCAGTGACTCAGTCACACATGAGAAACAGAATCTGCGCTGAAGATTGATAATGGTGGAAAAATATTGTTTTACTGTGAATTTCAGCTCAGGGCAGCTGTGATATACTTCCTCTTCTAGTAAGCTGTCACTGAACCAGTACAGCATGAAAAGTAGGCTTCATACATGGATATTTCATTTGACGTTTTAAGGATACAGATTGGAATCAATCCAAATATTTCCCATTTTTGCTATCTGTGATTTCTTGAAAAAAATCTAGATTCGATCATGAAAAAGGAAAAATATGATTAATTGAATATTAATATTTCCGTCTATGTCCTTGGATTCATTTCAATAAATTTCCATGAGAAGGACAGTGATTTTGAAACACCTCCCCCCAAATAAACAGAAAATACAGCAAAATTCTTCTTCAAAATAAAATCAATATCGCTATATAATCAAATACAATCTACGAAATACATACTCAAAATATAGTAATCAGGTTGTGAACTGATAATGTATATTTCCAAAGACTGTAAATTTAATTTCCATTCAAACCCAACTGGAATGTATTAGCAGTGGACTTCATGGGTATTTAAAGGGCATTCTGATGGTCACAGTCTTTAAATGGCAATTGGTGACTTTTCAGGTTGATCAGCAGTAATGCATTACACTGAGACGTGAGAATATATTCACTAGAAGCCTAAACATTTCAGATAAATAAATGTATCTCCAGTTTTCAATCTTGTCTTTCTCCACCTAATAAGGACATTCGATATTATACCACGTCTGCAGATATTTCTGAAATTAGTCTTCGTTGGCAGTCCTATAAAATTTTTTTTTTAACATCTTTATTGGGGTATAATTGCTTTACAATGGTGTGTTAGTTTCTGCTTTATAACAAACTGAATCAGTTATACATATGTTCCCATATCTCTTCCCTCTTGCGTCTCCCTCCCTCCCACCCTCCCTATCCCAGCCCTCCAGGTGGTCACAAAGCACAGAGCTGGTCTCCCTGTGCTATGCAGCTGCTTCCCACTAGCTATCTACCTTACGTTTGGTAGTGTATATATGTCCATGCCTCTCTCTCGCTTTGTCACAACTCACCCTTCTCCCTCCCCATATCCTCAAGTCCATTCTCCAGTAGGTCTGTGTCTTTATTCCTGTTTTACCCCTAGGTTCTTCATGACATTTTTTTCCCTTAAATTCCATACATATGTGTTAGCATACGGTATTTGTCTTTCTCTTTCTGACTTACTTCACTCTGTATGGACTCTAGGTCTATCCACCTCATTACAAATAGCTCAATTTCATTTCTTTTTATGGCTGAGTAATATTCCATTGTATATATGTGCCACATCTTCTTTATCCATTCATCCGATGATGGGCACTTAGGTTGTTTCCATCTCCGGGCTATAAACTTTTTTTAAACTGTACTTTTCAAATATTATTACCAAGTAAAAAACACCCTAACTCATAAGTATCAAAGACAAATTTCTGTCTTATTAGGACAATGTTGTAGTAACAATCTCATATAAACTTGTGGCATCTACTGTAAGCTTCCTCATTACTTCCCATCTAATTCTAAAGTGTAGTGTCTCAGAACTAAGAGTATGCATATTTTAAACGGCAGTTCTGACAATTCTGGAAAGAAAGCTGGCAAGCTTTGTGGTGCACTTGTCCGTCATTCTCCATGGGAGCACTCCTCCTTCAAATACACTTGAGAAGAAATTAAGTTTCCTGGGGTTCTCTCTCAAGAAATGCCTACGTACCCACAAAAACACAGTAGCATCCCTGAGATGTGGCAACCAGAGGAATGTTAAATGGTGATAACACAGAAACACCATGCCGCTGTGCAACAAAGATCTATTTCCAGATCAGAGTTTTATAACAGCTTAATAGATATAATTCACATACAACTCACTATTTAAAGTGTATCATTCAATGACTTTTTATATATTCACAGGCCTGTGTAGCCATCGTCATAATTACTTTTTGAACATTTTCATCACCGTTTATAAAAAAAATACCAATTAGTAGTCATTCCCCATTCCCCAAAAGTCTCCTAGCCACAGGCAACACAAATCTACTTTCTATCTCTATGGATTTGCCTATTCTGGACATTTCATATAAATGGAATCAAACAATATGTGATCTTTACAGCTCAGAGTTAAATAATAAAAACAACTAATTTTATTGAGAGTTTACAATGTGGCAGTCATTTAATACTCACAGTAATCCCATGAGGTGAGTACTTGTTATTATCCCCACTTTAAGATGAGAAACCTGAGGCACAGAGAGACTGAGCACCTGACCCAATATCACAAAGAAGTTAGATGGAGAGGGTTTGAACCGACACAGTCTGGCTCAAGAGTGCATGCTTTTAACCAACTCTGCTACCTTAGACTGCCCCTTGATTAGCTCTAGGAAAACTCCAACAGTAGAAAATAATGGAAACAAAGAGTCAGGCGTGAAGAAAACAGTGAATTATAGCATTCCTCATAACTGGTAAAACAAGGAATTAAACTTAACTGCTTCCAATCTGAGCAAAAGTCTAGTCTAAGAGCTTTCTATGATCAGTAATACATGTCACTGTTACTCATGAAAATAAAACTGCAACAAGTTTTTGAAAGGCAGCTGACCATTTCTGACATGATTGTGTCCCATTAAGTTCTTACTTTAGTAGTTGCATTTTAAGTGCATACCATTTCTCCATACAATATTTCCCTTTGCCTTCTACTAAAAGCAATAAACATTTATATATGTTAAAAATTTCAGAGCCATTTCTTTATCATAGCCCAAGTACCTCAAAGGCTAGCAGGCAAAAAGTGAAAACAGACTTGCCACAACTTTCATCCATAGATGGAGAACATTCACCCAACGGGCAGAATAATGTTCTCCCCTCAAAAAGAAACTCACATTACAGTCATGTGACCTGGTAATAAGCCTTGCATTCTTGGAGGAAGTGATTCACAACATTTATGAACCTATGTTTTCTCACCTCTTCTATTTGCTTTGAAGAAAGCAACAGTCCTAACATTCTCTTTACTTTCTCTTTTCATAGGACAGATTTTGCATTTTTTAGTAAGCTGACTGGTTTTGGGTGCCAACTACATTAGTACCTTGTTCCACCTGCATATATTTTCTGAGGAATATTGCTTTCACAAGCCCGTGTCGACTCATTAAAAACTCACCTTTTAAGAATGACAATGAACTTAGGAAGCCAAAGGCATTAGATTTTTCTACTTCCTACCTTTTCTATATATCAGTCCTCTTTCACTTAAACTGTGTGTCCAAGGCTTTCAAACAAAGCTTCAATTTCCTCTTAATCATTTATCATGATCTCTTCCAGATAAGTAGGTTTAACAATCTAGCCATGCATGTAGACATTTTGGACTGAATCTTAGACCATTTCTCTTTTCTTTCCCATTCCCCAATTTGTCAATCTCTCTTGCTTGTGCAACCTTCTCTTAACCACTTAGTCTCTCTTGTCTAAATAAGTAAATAGACAAAGAAAAGAAGGAATACAAAAGGAAAACCCTTAATCCTATTACAACTTGCCCTATCTTTCTCCTCTCAAACTTTCTGAGTTTATTATACTCATTCTACTTCCACATCTCACACTTTTTTACATTTTCTTTTATTTATTTAAAAAAATTTTCCCAAGTTTATTAGGAAATAATTGACAAATATAATTGTATTTTAAAGTATACAACATGTCACATTTATTTCTCAATCTACTATCCCAACTCAACTACAGAAGTTTCTCTAGCAGGTCACCACTGATCACCAGGTTGCTAGAGCAAAGAAACAGCTCTTAACCCTTACCTTACTGCATATGTCTACAGCATTAACACTAAATATAATTTCATTCCTCAAGTTCCCTATTTTAATTAACTTTCTTTCCTAGTTTAAAAACAACAATCACTACTCGCAGCTCTATTTTTTTTGCTAAGATAACAATCACTGTGCTAGGTGCTCACATGTATTAGTCCAGTAGTTTTTCACATGGCTGGTTGTTACCCATTAGTGGATCGAAACAGCTTTTTAATACAATTTTTTTTTTTTTAATTTGGCTGCGGTGGGTCTTCGCTGCTGTGCGCGGGCTTTCTCTAGTTGCGGCGAGCGGGGGCTACTCTTCGTTGCGGTGCGCAGGCTTCTCATTGCGGTGGCTTCTCGTGTTGTGGAGCACGGGCTCTAGGCGGGCAGGCTTCAGTAGTTATGGCACATGGGCTCAGTAGTTGTGGCTCGCGGGTTCTAGAGTGCGGGCTCAGCAGTTGTGGTGCACAGGCTTAGTTGCTCCGCGGCATGTGGGATCTTCCCGGACCAGGGCTCGAACCCGTGTCCCCTGCACTGGCAGGCGGACTCGTAACCACTGCACCACCAGGGAAGCCCGAAACAGCTTTTTAAATAAATGAAATAAATTAGAATAGAAAATATCCAAATGTATTACACGTAGCAAGGTTACATACTATTCTGGGAAATTTATGGGTCTGCATGAATAGTCACAATATAAAAGGTAGTTCTGGGACTTCCCTGGCGGTCCAGTGGTTAAGACTCCACACTTCCAATGCAGGTGGCACGGGTTCGATCCCTGGTCAGAGAACTAAGATCCTGCACGCCGCACGGCGAGGTCACAAAAAATAAAGGTAGTTCTTACTTTGGGTGACATCCAAAAAAGTTGGAAAGATGTTGCTTCTTATGTAATTCTCACAATCCTACCTATGAGGTCCATATAGCAATTTACACTTTTTAATAATGAAGAAGCTGAGGTATAGAGAAGTTGTATAATTTGTCCAACATCAAACTGCTAGTGTGACAATCAAGAATAGGCTCTATTGGGCTTCCCTGGTGGCGCAGTGGTTGAGAGTCTGCCTGCCGATGCAGGGGACACGGGTTCGTGCCCCAGTCCGGGAAGATCCCTCAGGCCGCGGAGCGGCTGGGCCCGTGAGCCATGGCCCCTGAGCCTGCGCATCCGGAGTCTGTGCTCCGCAACGGGAGAGGCCACAATAGTGAGAGGCCCGCGTACCGCAAAAAAAAAAAAGAATAGCCTCTATTTATCTCCTGAACTCCAAATATACAAATGATATCTGTATTTCTCTGTGTGAATGTCCTAAAAGCAACTCAATCTCAGTCTTTGCTAAACCTGTATGTAATTTCCACACATTTTCTAATTTGCTCACCTTCTAGTGTTTTGCTCTTCCTCATCCAAGCAGGAATCCTCCTGTCTTAGATAAATCAACTCTTCATCATGTCATTACCATAACCCTCAGTCATGTCCTCACCATTTCTCTCCTGAACAACTGCAGCAGTTGTCCTCCCATTACCTGTTATTATGCCCCCTCCAAACGCCTAATTCATTCTCTGCATTGCTGGAAGTAATCTCCTTGAACTAAAAATCTAATTATTTAGGGCACACTCTCCCAAACCTGAAGAAAACTTTTAAGCTCCAAATGCCATATATAATTTTCTAGACTGGACTTTTGTGTAGTTTTAGGCAATACTTTAAAAAACAGAACCTAACTGATATTTATAAAGGATTTTTAAAAAATGAGTAAATGGCTGAAAGACCCAGATCAAAAGTTCTTTACTTTTTGTTAGTTCAAAGATACAGTTCATGTAAACAGATTCAAGGACAATCATAAATGTCTTTCACTCAAGAACTATAGGTTGTCCAGCCAATAAATAGTGTCGTTTTTGTAAATTAAAAAAAAACAACAACAACACTACATCCATATGTTGAGACTAATGAAATAGTTTATTATTTTTGCCTTCACAGAATAGCACAAATTCATGGAAGAGCAGTCATCAATACTGTTTCTAAATATGTATTTAAAGATATATATGCATAAAACACAACTACAATAAACTTTAATTTGCACTGGTTTCTAACTAAAAATCCAATGCTTTCCAATGTTTATGGCAGATTAAGGTAGGTCTATTGTGAATCAGTCATATATAGTCTGTAGATTATCTACTATGACAAGTCTGAGCCTTTCAATCTACATGTTTAAACAAACTGCTGCCTTTGCACAGGCAGGTGGAAAGAATTTCTAGCTAGGCACGCACTAAGATGGGATCAAAGTTGTCGTAATACACTTTATGATACTATTTTAAATTAAAGAAAAATGAAGCTCAATTATTTCATTTTTCTAAAATATTAGTGTTCTTCATACACAGATCACTAATGCTGAAAACAAAACCAATAAAATGTTTAAAAGGGTTGCATGTTTCATTGTTTTTTTGTGAGCAGGATTAAGTGTAACAGTTTTGTTGTAGTGTCTGTGTTATTGTTGATTCTTTCCTTTGCTTCTCAATTAAAACAAAAAAGAGCTGGTGGTTCAAAAGAAACTCATTTCTTTTCTCCACATGACTGTTGGGAAGATCCTAAGCAAGACTGAATCAATAATTATGATGAATCCTTTTACTTAAAAAATAAAAAATTAGGTTGCTTTACCCATAAATGCACACTTGGAAGTAAAGAAATGTTTTAAAGAGATGCATTAGGCAAAATATTCTATCAACTTTTCAACTATGACTCCTGCTTGGCAGGAGTGACAGACATGCCCTGAGGCGAAGCTGTGACAATAACATACAAAATAATAAAATGCTTAAACAAAGGAGGCAGAACTATTATGAAGAGTGCCCCCCTAGGGTTGAACGGAGAGTCTTTTTCTTTCAAAACACTCTTCAAAATATTGTACCCCAATTTATATCAATAGACAGCTGGATGGCTGGGTGGCCAGATGGCCAGCTGGCTAAGAACTGGAACAAAAACCTGAAAAACACTTTCTCTTCACATATTACCTTTCCTCCACCCAAGCCTCTGAAGTGTTCCCAGGATTCCATTTGAATATAAGTCATATTTTTGGCATACAGATTAAAAATCAAGATCACCATGTATGAGATAATGTATGTGAAAAGAACTATACCTATAAAATAACTATTAAGAGCTATGCAAAAGACATTTTCATTACACATTTTAATAACCATGGTTTCAATACTCTGAACATTGTGTTGCTTTTTAAGTAAATTCATACTATAACCATCACATCCTATGTCACTTTTAGAAAATACTTATGGAACTACTTCCTCAAGTTCTTTCTTTAAAAAAAATAAAATTGGCACATTTTTCTCTCTATTGAAAGGGGGTTCTCATTTCCCTTTTTCCCACTTATGGGTTAGGATAAAAACACAAGTTGGGGTTTCCCTGGTGGCACAGTGGTTGAGAGTCCGCCTGCCGATGCAGGGGACATGGGTTCGTGTCCCGGTCCGGGAAGATCCCACATGCCGCGGAGCGGCTGGGCCCGTGAGCCATAGCCGCTGAGCCTGCGCGTCCGGAGCCTGTGCTCCGCGACGGGAGAAGCCACAACAGTAAGAGGCCCGTGTACCGCAAAAAAAAAAAACCAAAAAACACAAGTTGACATTTCTAACATAAAATGTTTCCCTTATCCTCTTCTTAAAAAAGGTTACTATAAATGGAGTCATAGGGACAATATCATTTGATATTTACTGATCTAATTTCATGCAACTAGAATTAAAATTATTGTTAATAAATGGAATAAATGTGTCCTCAAATATCTACAATATATTTAAAATAAAGTTTGAATTTTAAAAACAAAATATTCTAATGGAATTAGACTTGCTAACTGCTATTGTTCATTCTAAACACTTGTTAGAGTTCAGACAAACATATAACATTGTTTTCTTCGGTTGCAGTACTTTATAAATGGTTTTATTTTACCATTTACCAAACCTCTTTTGTTGAGTTATTCAAACTAACTTCTGCCAAGAACACTAGGAATTTGGTGATAGTGCTTCTTTTTGGAGAAAAACAACCCCTTTCCTCAGAAAATTGAAAATGTTTATCTTGGCACTAAAACCTTGTATTGAGCCTTCTGGAAAGTATTTTAAATTGTTGTTTTTAACCTAGACTCTGTGACTGAAACAGGAAAAGGTTCCGTAGCTCTGCACCAAAATACATATTTATAGGGTTGATTTTCTTTCTACACCAAAAATACTAGTTTGATGGCAGCAGTTTTCAAAGTATAATATCCTAGGACCATGCCTAACATTGGGCATTATCACTATATTCAAGACAATTTGTTTTTTAAACCTCAAAAACTTCTGATGTCTAAGAAATGCTAAATGTTGATCAAATATGCTATAAGTGCCATATTGGGAAGGACTGTTTCACTTAACTACCTGGTCTGTTAGGAATTTTCACACACAAAATAAATTTTATTTGATACTGTAATTTCCTCCTGTGCATGCCAACAAAAGATATGTTCCTAAGTCTTTATCTTTTTGTTTTACATTTCTCCCACTAGGTATGCTTTAGCTTCAGATTAGACAGCATAAAGATAAATCCTTGAACTTTTTGCATTACTGTCCTAATAATGTGTCTGAATACAATTAAGAAATCTTTGGCAATTGATGAAATGAAAGAGTCATTGTTCTTAACTCCCCTACCAAACCCCTAAATTGCTAGAATATACGGAAGAGACTACAGGAGTTGTAAGGTGTATATGAAAGTATATTAAAAATGGTAGGTCATACAATTTCACAAAGACCCCCAGATAGCTGCAACGATTTTTCAGTCGCTAATAACTGACATAGAATACTATGCACTCCATCATGAATACGTCCTTCCCACCTTAAAAACTTCATCCATTTTTTTCCTTCTAACAGCTTGTCTGTCCTTTACAAGAAAAATTACAGCACCATCATCATTTTATACTTGCATATAACATTTTTTATAGTTAAAGGAAGTTCAAATTATATCATTGTGCTTATCAAGTATTTATTAGAATGTTCTGACAGGAAATTAGTTGTTTAAACATTCTGCTATGGTTGAATTGCCTTATTTAGGTTAAACAAAAAAAGATAAAGATATCTACTAAATACATCTTACTAAAATCCATAACTGTTTTTTTCAATCAAGTGCAATTTTTTTTTTTTTTTCCCCCGGTACGCGGGCCTCTCACTGTTGTGGCTTCTCCCGTTGTGGAGGCACAGGCTCCGGACGCGCAGGCTCAGCGGCCATGGCTCACAGGCCCAGCCGCTCCATGGCATATGGGATCTTCCCGGACCGGGACACGAACCCACGTCCCCTGCATTGGCAGGTGGACTCTCAACCACTGCGCCACCAGGGAAGCCCTCAAGTGCAAATTTTAATTTTAAAAGCCTAGAACTTCCTGCTGTGATTGAATTCTGCCTATATCCAGAAAAATCAAGAAAGACTCTATTCAAATGAGTTTAATAAGAGTGAAACAAATAGGAATTACTGGTATTACAGAAAATGACGATAATGAAGGAGTGGGCTCTTCCTAATCAAAAATCCAACTCCCATACTGTTGTGTTTTTATGACAATGACAGGCACGATTTTTACTGGCATTAAAATTCTGAGCCATCCTAACACTCCCCCACATTCCTCAGAGTCTCAGTATCAATGAAAAATGCAACTCTGACATAATGGACTAACTGGATATTTTACAGACAGTGATTAGTATGCTAGGTTACGTTCGTAAAAGACTTAGATTAAGCCCTACCATCACTTTTTTCTCATTTAAATTTAAAATGTTGATTGTTTTATAAAATGAGCGAAGAATATCTAAAATCAGGTCCACAATAAACAGAAATTCACCTTTCAAGATCTGAGGACTATTAATTTACATATTCAGTTTTCCAAGATTAACTTATAAGCATAATGTGAAAAATCACATCTTCCTTCCCTCTCTTTCTCTATTCACTAAGGAGCAGTGACTTATCTCTAACCACTCTAGAAAATAAAACAAAGCAAACAAAAATTCATGTCACTTGTGGGGCATAATAATTTAGAAAACACTTTAGTTACACGGTTGATTTAAAAATTACAAAGGAAGAGTATTTTTTTCTATTAAAATAAATAGGTATAACAGAACATACCTGAAAAAGAACATGTACATGGCAGCTGTGATGCAGAATAAAAGGACCTATAACAAGGAGAAAATACGTTACTTACAAAAGAACACTGACATCATCATTTGTGTGTCTTAGAAAGCAAAATACCCACTATTAAATCTTGTACCTGAAACAATTAAAAGATGTATGAAGCTAGTCATACACATATCACATTCTCTACCTTTCAAATAAGTCATATCATGGCAATAGTAAGTCTGTATATTTACACACACATATAAATAAATAAAATTATAAACATTATACAATATGTATGTGTGTACATATATATATATAACACTATATATATATATGTTTGTGTGTGTGTGTGTGTATATAGGCTGGGTAGAGGGTAACAGGGTTCAAAAAGGAATAGCCTATTTAAAAAATTATATCTAAGAATTCCTCAAGAAGCAAGTAACCTAAGAACAGAGACAATGGCTTCTAAATAATGAAGTCAGCAGAAAAATCATAAAGCTTATTAACTATTATATCAAGATGACCAGACTTTTAAAATATAAAACACAGTCCAGTTGTCAACCAATTGTAATCAATAAGAAAAGCTCCTAAAAATATAATCATCCTGTATGGGATATAGACTCCCTATAAAAAAATAAATTCCTCTAAAAGCAAGCATCAGAACACACAATAAATCTGGACTAAAGAAGCTTCCCTAGAACACATCATATGAAACACAAAGTATATTACTATGTATATGGAAAGAATCCAAACCCAAGTCCTTACCAAAAGCTTAGTTATGCCAACAAAGTGGATCTCCATAAAATTGCTTTAAATCAGTAAAACGGAAGTTGTAAACTGTGTTCTTATGTTAACAATAAGAGTGTAAATTAAACACAAGGATTGTCAATGGCCTCACATCATAGACAAATGAACAATCTTCAACTATTAAAAACTGACCACAAGGAACCATGAAAATAAAAATGGTACAAAATAGTGTTTAGCTATTTCCAACACAATTTCTAGTTGACTTAAGGAAAGTATAATAGTTTTGCTATTACAAATTGAGCTTGATAGGTTTGCCACCTTGGCTTAAGATAAGCATTATAAATACAATCTGAATGACTTAGAAATATATAAACCTACCAACCCAAAAGAGGATGGGCATCACACTCCCTGGCTTCAAACTACATTTCAAAGCTGTAGTAATCAAAACAGTATGGTATTGGCATATAAACAGAATAGAGAGTGATACAGAATAAAAGAGCCCAGAAATAAACCCATGCATACAAGGTCAATTGATTTATGATAAAGGAGCCATGAATATACAATGGGGATAGAACAGTCTCTTCAAAAAATGGTACTGGGAAAATAGGATGGCCACATGCAGAAGAATGAAATTGGACTACTATCTTACAGCACACACAAAAATTAACTCAAAGTGGATTAAAGACTTGAATGTAAGGCCTGAAACCATAAAACTCCTAGAAGAAAACACAGTTGGTAAGCATAGGTCATGGTGATTTTTTAAAATCTTACACCAAAAGCAAAAGGAACAAAAGCAAAAATAAAGTGCGATATCAAATTAAAAAGCTCTACACAGCAAAGGAAACCATCAACAAGATGAAAAGGCAACCTACTGAATGGGAGAAAATAATTACAAATGACATATCGGATAAGGGGTTAATATCCAAAATATATAAAGAACTCATACAACTCAACAGCAAAAGAACAAACATTCTGATTTTAAAATGGGCAGAAGATCTAAATTCTTCCGAAGAAGACATATGATGGCCAACAGGTTCATGAAAAGATGCTCAGAATCAGGGAAATGCAAATTGAAACTGCAATGAAATATCACCTCACACTTGTTAGAATGACTATTACCAAAGAGACTAGAAATAACAAGTGTTGGTGAGGATATGGAGAAAAGGGAACCCTTGTGCACTGTTGGTGGGAATGTAACTTGGTGCAGCCACTATGGAAAACAGTATGGAGGCTCCTCAAAAAAGTAAAAATAGAACTACCATATGATCCAGCAATTCCACTTCTGAGTATTTATCCAAAGAATTCAATGAAAACACTAACTCAAAAAGATACGTGAAGCATTATTTACAGTAGCCAAGATATGGAAACAACCTAAGTGTCCATCAATGGATGAATGAATAAATAAATTGTGGTGCACACACACACACACACACACACACACACACTCACAGAGAGAGACAGAGAGACAGAGAGACAGAGAGACAGAGAGACAGAGAGACAGAGAGAGAGAGAGAGAGAGAGACAGAGAGAGAGAGAGAAAGGGGGAATATTATTCAGCCATAAAAAGGAGTGAAATCTTGCCATTTGCAACAACATGGATGAACCTTGAGGGTACTAAACTGACTTATTTTATTCAGTCAGAGAAAGACAAATACCATACAATATCTCTGATATGTGGAAGGTGAAGAAGGAGGAAGAAGAGAGAAGGGATAAGGAAGAAAGAAGGAAGAAGGAGAAAAAGAAACCAAACTCACAGATACAAAGAACAGAGTAGTGGTTGCAGGCAGCAGGGGAGTGATGGATAGGAGAAATGGGGGAGCTGCATGTTTTTTTAGTTTAAATAAACTGAATTTTTAAAAAAAGGATGGGTATCAATTACTATAAAACAAATATTACTTTTATTAATTTCTTATATAAAATATATAAAATCTTTCTTAATATACAAAGTATATAAAATCTAATAGGGACTTCCCTCGTGGAGCAGTGGTTAAGAATCCACCAGCCAATGTAGGGCACATGGGTTCAATCCCTGGTCCAGGAAGACCCCAAGTGCTGAAGAGCAGCTAAGCCCATGAGCCACAACTACTGCGCCTGCGCTCTAGAGCCCGTGAGCCACAACTATGGAAACCCGAGTGCCACAACTACTGAAGCCCACATGCCTAGAGCCCATGCTCCCAACAAGAGAAGCCACCGCAATGAGAAGCCCACGCACTGCAATGAAGAGTAGCCCCTGCTCGCCACAACTAGAGAAAGCCCGCGTGCAGCAACAAAGACCCAACACAACCATAAATAAATAAATAAATTTATTTTTAAAAATCTAATAAACATGCACACACTCTCCTCCTCTCCTTCTTTTCCTCTCCCATTCTCTCGCGCCTTCAAAAATACCCTATCCATGATGCATAAGTTTCATATCACTGTTTTGAAAATGTAACTTAAAGCATGAGGAATAATTTTCATTTATTGACTAATCAATTATAAAGTCCAAGTGAGTTTGTTTACTGGCTATAATTTGCCAGCCAATGCTCCAGATCACAAAACTCAGTTTTTATTTTCCTCTCCTTGTATCCCCTTTGGGCAATGCCAACCTTCCCAATTTTTCAATGTTTCATTCTTTCTCTGCACTAGTCATTATTCCCCTCACAGACTCCACTCACAAACCTCTCTAGAAGTGTCCCAAAAATCTTTCCCACACTCTCTACTTTCTCCAAAGAAAACTCCAAAGTCCCTTTCCCTCAAAATGTTGCTATGCTCTATCCTCATATGCTAAACCCACCCGTGCTCATATTAAACTAACGATTATCTTTACAAATAATACCTTTGAAAGTGGGAAAGAGCATAATGTTTAAAAACTCAAGCTCTAGAATAAGGCAAATACAGGTTTGAATCTAATTTTATGTGACTTCTGATGCTTTATATAATTTCCCTAAGCCTTAGATCCCTTATCACTAAAGTGAGTATATTACCTCACTTTGAATTGTCGGGAAGATTAAATGAGACGATGCTGCAAAGTGTCAGGTATTTGGCAGACTGTTTTTATTTTGTTTTGTTATTCATGGAAGTGATCTAGATATAAAAACCTCATCCAGAGATAGAAGCTTGGAAAAAAGTTTGTTTCTAAACAGGTAGACCTTTTGAAATCTCTCAAATTACCAATATTTGGAGCTCACCTCTTTCATAGAGCAGAGATTTAAGATATGAAAATCTGTGCAAGCAGGGGGAAACGTGTAAGGAATATTAAAGTACAATTGATCAACTCATTCAAGAAATATTTACTGAACACATACTATGTGCCAGAGACTATTCTAAAACTTACAACAGTATACAAAATGGACAAAGTCCTTGCCCTCCTGGAACTTATCTTCTAGTGAGGTAAGAGAAGATATTGAAATAGTATGTCAGACAGTGATGAGTTTTGGAGCAAAACAAAGCAGGATAAGGAAATAAAATGCAGGCGAGTAGGGGTGGTTGTTTTATACAAAGTGATCAAGGAAGCACAGACTTGTTAGTAGAGACACTGAGAAGATAAGGGATAAACGAGAGGACCATATCAACAGAACCAATGGAAAATTTTATTCAGAAAGATGGTCAGTATTATGTCAAAGATGTTAAAGAAAGGATTTCATTTTTAGTAACATACACTTTTCAAAGTTTTTAAAATTAATTATGCTAATTTCTTAAACATTGTAACTTCAACAGAGTGTTTTTCCAAATAAATGTAAATCTGCAATTAAATAATGAAGAAGATTTTCTCTGTGTTTCAAATTATAGCATTTTAGAGCTAAAAGGACCTTCAGGTAATATATTTTTCATATTAGGAAACTTAGATCCTTAGAAGGTAAGTGATATATCCATGTTCTACCCTGTTAGTTGTATCTTGTATTTCCTCTATTAAACAAATATTGGTCAAATGTTTACTCTGTACCTGCTCCATAAAGAAGATATTTAAATACAATTCTAACCCTTAAGGAACTTACAGAATACTGCTCCACAGTCTAATTCTGTAGCTACTCTTTATATGTGTGGCTACTTAAAATTTTTTATAGCTTTACTGAGGTATAATTGACATATTTAATGTATACAATTTTGTTAGTTTTGACATAGGTATATATCTTTAAAATCATCAACATAATCAAGATAATGAACATATCATTATCAATAACATACAGCATTTCTGTATTATTATTTTAATACTTGTAGAATCTATAGTGATGTCACCTCTCTCATTCCCACTACTGGCCGTTTGTATCCTATTTTCTTGATTAGTCTGAGTATAGACTTATTAACTGTATTGATTTTATCAAACAATGAGCTTTTGTTTGATTGATTTTCTCTGTTTTTCTGTTTTCTACCTCATTGATTTCAATTTAATCTTTACTAATTCCTTTTTTCTGTTTGCTTTGGGTTTTTTTCCCTAGTTTCTTAAAGGTAGGAATTTAGGCCATTGGTTTAAGATTTTTTTCTTTTTCGATATAGATGTACGATGTTATAAATTTCCCCCTAGATCTGCTGTGTGTCCTAATTTTAATAAGGTGGGAATTCATTTTTGTTCCATTCAAAATACTTTCTAATTTCTGATTTTGCTCCCTTCTATGATCCATGACTTAATTAGAAGTGTGTTATTTGGCTTCCAAATACTTGGGGATTTTCAGCTATCTTTCTGTTGTTACTGACTTATTTATTCTATTATGGTCAGAAAATACTTTATATGTATGACTTGATTATTTCCAGATTTATCAAAACTTACTTTATGTCCCAGAATATGTTCCATATGTTTGGTAAATAGTCCATGTACATTTTTTTTAAAATGTGAATTCAACTGTTGCTGGGCAGAGGGTCAAGCTGCTTGACAATGTTGTTCCAATCTTCTAAATCTTTATTGATTTGTCTACTTGTTCAATCAATTATTGAGAGAAGCTATCAAAATATCCTGCTGTATTTATGGAGGTATCTCCACAATCTCTCCTCACAGTTCTATCAGTTTTTCCTTGGCATATTTTGAAGCTCTGTTACTAGGGGCATAAACATTTAGAATTACATCTTCCTTACCATGATGAAATTACCTTCTTTATCTCTGATGATAGTCGTTAATCTGAAATCTATTTCATCTGACAGTAACTTCTGATTACTGTTTTTCCATTCTTTTACTTTTAACTGATTTGGTATTTATATTTGAAGTTCACTGCCTCTAGGCATCATATTGCTGTTTCTTGCTTTTGTATCATATCTGAAAATCTCCACCTCTTCATTTGGCATATTTAGATTGTTTACATTTAATGCGATTATTGGTAAGTTCAGAATTAAATCTATCATCTTGCTATTTATTTTTCTATAGTTTCTTGGTTTTTTTTTCTTCCTTTCTGCCTTTTTTGAATCAACTCAGTTTTTTTAATGATTCCATCTTCTCTCCATTGTTGGCTTCTTTGTTTAAAGGGTTTATAGTAAACATCTTTAAATTGATACAGTCTCCACTCAAGTGATATTATACCACTAAACATACAATATGGACTGTTACAATAGTACACTTCCATTTCTCCCCCACCCCAACTTCTGTGCTATTGTTGTCACCTAGTATACTTTTATCTATGTTATGAAACCACTATATTTTAAACATTTTTTCTTAAAAATGTATGTCTAAAATAGTTTTGACCTTTGTTTTGAAAGCTATTTTTGCTGGGTATCAATTTCTAGGTTGATGGATCATTTTATTTCAGTATTTGGCTCAATGAGTACCACTTCAAATGTCTTCTTACAATTTGATTATGAGGTGCCTTGGAGTACTCTTCATGTTTCTTTTAAAAGGGTTTCATTAAGTTTCTTGGATCTGTGGGTTTATAATTTCCATCAAATTTGAAATTTTTTCAACCATAATTACATCAAATATATTTTCTTCTCTCTCCCCTTCCCCTTTGGGAACTCCAATTAATATATAGTAGGTCACCTGAAGTTGTCCCACAACTCACTAACGCTCTCTTTATTTTGCAAAAAAAATATTCTCTTTATTCTGTGCTTCATTTTGGATCATTTCTATTATTAGGTCTTCAAGTTGACTAATATTTTCTTCTGTAATATATATGTCATTAATGCCACCCAGTACAGTTTCCATCTTACACACTCTAATTATCATCATTAGAAGTTTGATTTGGATTTTTTCCCTCTGTTTTCCATGTCTCTAACTCTTCTGAAACTATGGAATTCACTTGTAACAACGCTTTTTTAATGTCTTTGCCTGCTAATTCTAACAGCTTTGTCAGTTTTGATTTGGTTTTAACTGACTGATTATCTCCTCATTATGGGTCAAATTTTCTTGTTTCTTATTGCATGCCTTGTAATTTTTATTGGATATCAGACATTCTGAATTTTACCTTGGTGGATGCTGGATATTTTTGTATGCCCATAAATCTTGAGTTTTGTTCTGGGTCACAGTTATTTAGAAACAGTCTGATCCTTTAAGGACTTGCTTTTAAGATATTTTAGGAGGGAGTGAAGTAGTGCTCGACTTAGGGCTAATTATTCCCCACTGCTGAGATAAGACCCTTATGTGTACTCTCCCCAATGCCACATGAATCTTGAGATTTTCCAGTCTGGCTGATAGGAACAGACACTATTCCTGCTGCTGCTTGAGTGCCAGCACTCAATTAAGCACCTCTAATCCTTTCAGGTCATTCTTTCTTTGACCTGGGGTATCTTCCTCATGTGCATGCCCTAATCAGTAAACAGCTGAATGCTTTCCTCTCTAGTCTTCGGTGGACTCCATCCAGCATGGCTCCCCTCTCACTCTCCACTCTTGTTTCTTCAACTCAGAAAGTCCTCTAGACTTTGCACGAATGTCTCCTCTTTGATCCAAGCCTGGAAATTTTCTCAAGGCAGTAAGCTAGCATAATCATAGACTCATTTCATTTGTTTCCCATTCTCAGGGATCTCTGCCCTTCAGTGCCTAATTCCAGGATTGGAAAACCATTGTTTTATAAGTTTTGCCCACATTTTGGCTGTTTCAGTTGGAAAGGTAAGGATTACCTTTATTATGTCATAGCCAGAAGCAGAATGTGATTATTTAAATTTAAATTAATTTTAAAAACTAATATTAAATTCAGTTCCTCATCCACACTAGCCATATTTCATGTAATCAACAGCCATATGTGGTAGTGGATACAATAATGGACAAGCAGCTATAGAACATCTCCATAATTGCAAAAGGTTCTATTAGACCTGTCTGGCCAGTAAATGACATTTTCACTGTGCATTGTGGTAATGTTATTACACTTATATTCTAACTTTAGCTGTAAATTACACATCTGAACACATCTATTTTTATACTTTACATTTTTATGTCTAAAGCAACACATAAAATAATCATACCACAGTTTACTCATTTGTGGAAATAATACACTGTTATCTACTACATATATTGAAAGCATTAAATGAGATAACATACATAAAGTCTAATAGAGTGACTAGTACATCACAGATGCTCAAGAAATGGTAACTACTGACAAAAAATAATTTCTCTGTAATTCCCTCCCATTTCACAACCATTGCGCAATACACTTACACAGGATAAGTAATTTTGAAATTGCTATTTTCACTTTGATTTTTATTTTTAATTCGAAAAGTAATGAAGGGCATGCTACAATATGAATGAACTTCAGAAGCACTAAGTGAAGGAAGCTAGTTACAAAAGACCACATGTTGTATGTGGTATCCATTTATCTGAAATTCTAGAATAGACAAATCTCCTTACAGAAAGTAGAATGATGGATGTCTAGAGCTAGAGGAGTGAGGGGTAATAGGGAGTTTGCTCATGGTATAAGGTTTCTTCAGGGGGCAATGAAAATGTTCCAAAATTAGACTGTATGGATATGTGCACAATTTTGTAAATATACTAAAAACCCATGGAACTGACATTTTGAACTGGTAAATTTTAGAGCATGTAAATTACTTCTCAAAAACACTTAAAACTGGCTTTTTACAAATTAATACATGTACATGATAGAAACAAAAATTCAAAGTGAATGATAAAAATACAATGAAAGGGAAGTTCCCTTCTATCCAGATCTCTGGTATTCTGTATAGAATTTTGTATGTGTGTGCGTACATTTGTACAAAGATACATGCCAAATAAAGACGTTGTTTTATACTTTTCTTTTAAATTTTACACACACACACACACGTTTATTTAAACAGTCTATGAATAGAGTGGATGCTACATATATTGAATACTAAAGTATACTTTGTAAACTTGCATACCTATATCTCTGGAGGTAAATTCTTAAAACTGAATTCTCTGTATCAAGGGGTAGGTACATTTTTAATTTTGATACACTCCCATCAATAGTATATCAAAGTAGCCATATCCTTACATGAGCTGTTTCCCTATGTCCACAAAAACTGTGTTTTATCAAACTGTTTTATCCTTGCCAATGTGGTGGATGAAAGAAATGATACATCATAGCTGCATTCTTCTTATGAGTGAAGTTGAGCCCCACAGGTTTATAAACCTTTTTGTTTGTTTTTTGGTCAGTTGGTTTAACCACTTTTTCATATCCTTTGTCTATTTTTGGTTTGTGAATCTTTTAGAAACCATTTTTATTTTTTGAAACTGAGTATACTTATGTGAAAACATAGAATTAATTTCATTATTATCTATTTGCACCAAGAATATGAGTGGTTAAATAAAAGTAATCATGTAATGGAAATCTCATAATGTACTAAACCAAAAGAACATTTTAAGCCAAGTGTACAGAAAGTATAACAAATAATGAGAAAGTAAAGTTCATTCAGCTGAAAAATACTGTTTTCTCTGGAATGACTTTTCAGGAAGTGATAGATTTACAATACATGGATTCCTGTTAGAGAGCTTACAAAACTTTCAGGGAAAAACTGTACTATGGTTGTCAGCACTATGTCATGCAGAATTATATGAAAACTATCCCTGTCAACGCTCTAACAAAGAAACAATATCACCATATATGAATACTTTAAAAACCTAAAAATAACCAGAAATATAAAAAATGTGACTACCACCTGGTAAAGAAGGCTGTTTTTACCATCTAAGCCTCAAAATGGTTAAAACACATATCCTGAAGTCATTTTAAAGTCTACTAGAGACCTAAACAGATGGTGCATTTAACTACTTCCTACAACAGAAAGCTTCTGCTTTTCTTTAACATACTCAATTAAATGTTCTTTAACCCTGCCCAGTGCCTTTGACCACTCCTGCTTGAATGTGTCCAAAGACAATGATGCTCTTTGCTGCCTGGCCTTCATTACTCATCAAGTCTGTTTCCTCCCCATATTCACTGAGCCCCCTTCCTTCCATTATGAAAATAAATACTGAAATCTTGTCTCTGTTTTCTGGAAAAGAAGCAATAGATTTCTCCTTGCTCCATGTGTACTTCATTCATATTTTAGCCATCTATCCATCCACCCGCTCATAAAAAGTTATCTGGTATCTATGTGTTACTAACACTTTGTGCCTGAGCAAAGTCAAAAGGAAAAAGATACAGAGGTAAATAAGCTCCAGACTATCAAGAGACCACATGATCTTCAAGCAAAACAGAACAAACAAGGAACCACAAGTTCTTACCTTTGTTTATAAATTTATTTCAGTACTTGTTACATTGCCAGTGTGCTAGGGTAACAAAACTAGATAATATTGATTCTTGTTGCCCTTATGAGGTCTAGCAGAAATGCAGGCATATTAACAAATCATCCCAATACAACATGCTAGGACAGAATATTTACACCTCACCCTACAAGAGGTAGTCACCAAAACATCTAATTATATTATTATTTTAATTACTCAGTATATATTTAGACAAAGCTTTTTTGTCTGTATACCTTTATGTCTCCACCAGAAGTTACTTAGAACACAAAGTTCCCAAGAGCAATCTCTATTTCATCTAATTCCATATGTGGACAGATTCTTGATATACTATATAAGGTTTTTGATAATAATGTTAATTTCTATTTATAGCAACCATCTTTCAAAAACCTAAATTGTACTCCCATTCGTATACTTTGTAAAGGCTGAACTTTAGACTCTATAAGCATTTTCAACTTTTCTGAAAACACAGACCATTACGTAGCCTCTTGGGGAAGTCATTCTCACTGGACCAATAAGTGTTACACAATTTGCAATGTATATATTTTGCTTTGAACACACAACAGATCATTATCATAATATTAATTTGCTTTTAAAAATGCATCGTTTTTGAGCAGTGGGATTCTTAAGTTAAATAACTATGCATTGTTTTATAATTTTTAAAAATCCCTATACAATTCTAATCTCACATAATATACAGTACATCTTTATAATCTGTCCCTTTGTTTTGGATTAGCAGTTTTGCTTACTGAGTTTTTTTTTTTAAGTTTCCCTTCCTTGACAAAACAAATACAGGAAAAGTACAAAACACCTTATGGGGAATTTAGGGCCACAAACACCAGGCTATTAGTAAGGAAGAAGTCTGAGGTCTCCAGATTAAGACTATAAACTTGATCAAGTCACTTCCATTCTTTGAGCCTTAAGCTTTTTATCTTTAAGAGAAGTTAGATCAATCTCTAGGATCCTTCAGAACTCTAAAATTCTGCGATTCCATGAGTCAAACTTTTTCAGTGTACAACAAAATTATTTCAAAGCAAACTGTCACTAATATATAATGAGACAAATCTCAAGAGTATATGTATATACTCTCATATGTATAAGCAAATGAGAGCATTTTCTCTGACTGAATTGAATGTGGGGAATTATATTAAATACAACAACAACTTGGTCCTAGTCTCTTCCTTGCACTGCTCATTGTTCTTGATTTATACCTTCAAGGTCAGCAAACAAAGTCTGGCAATATATTAACCTTGAAATTTTCCAGTTGTAGAAACAGCTATGTTAGATAGTGGCTGGGAAGTACAGCTTATATGATGTCCTGTCCTTTTATGGTTAGTAGGTAAGCTGTATTTTGTCTTCCATAAAAGTGAAAGGATTTAAAGTATATAACTATAGAAAATTTCAGTATGTAGTAATATAACCTGTAAATTACATTCCTTATTACAACACAATTCTAATTCTGCTGGCAAATTACAAAAAAAAAATCACAGCTTTAAATTACAACTCACTATTTAAAGGACTACAGATAAGGGTTTACACATGAAAAGAAATCAGTCTTTATTAAAAATTTAAAAGAAAATTTAATGGTCAAGTGAAAATCACCATGTGAATTCATTCATGGAACAAAATACTCACTGAAGTATGTTCTCTGAACTGGAACTATAAAAACCAACTAGACATTATCACCAAACACACACAGCACTTTATTTACATCTCTCTTATTATCATGTAAAGGAAATGCAGTTATTGGAAGTAAAGGTTGTCCAATGACTTATATTTAAAAGTTATCGAGATATTCAGCTGCTTCTTTTCTTTCCCATAGCCATCTCTCTATTTTATGGTCAATTAGTTGGTCATTAAAAGTCATTAAAAATGCAAATCAAAACAAACAAGAAAGGAAATAAATATGTAAAGGAAGAGCAAGGAGCCAAAAAGAAACCATAGGAGCGTTTAAAGTCAAAGGTAAATCAAAAAAATAAAAAGGGCCAGAGAACATAGAGAAAGAGGAAAGTAGAGGATTAAACTAGATAATGAACTACTATTGACTAACACTGCCAGGCACTGTATATTTTTAAAAATATTACCACTAATCGTATAATAGCTCTTCAACGTAGGTTTTTAATCACTTCCATTTTAAAGATGAGGCAATTGGACTCAGAAGGTAAGTTACTCGCTTAAAATCACAAAATATTTAAGTGGCTGAACTAAGACTCAGAGCTAGGACTACCTGATTTCAAATTCAAGGCTTTCAATTATATCCCTCTGCCTCTAGAAAATTTTTACTGATGTTGATTTAGTAGCTACTGTGTTTCCAAGGTAGGGATAATCCCCATAATGCTTCCTATACATATATATGAATATTTTTAGTAAGTGTCATTTTAAAAAAAGAAAGGAGTGAGGCAAAATCTTTCAGAGTTCAGTATAATAATTAAAATAATAGTGTAACAATAATATCAACTGCTGCTGTTACTGAATGCTCACTATATGTCACATGCTGTATTCAGTGCTTGACACACATCACTTTACATGATCCTCAAAATAGTCTTGTAATGTAGGGGTTATTATCCCCACTTCAGAGAAGAGGCTTAGAGAGACACAGACAATAATGGGATTGAGCCAGGTTTGGCAACCAGCTGTGATTCCAAAGCCCATGAGCTGTCATGGATTTCTCTCAAAGATTTCTTTAAAAACTCCCATTAAAGAATTACAGCTTTAACAAATTTCATTCAACTTAATCATGATAAAATCGTAGATAAAATGGTGGGCTAAGATACAGTCTCTGAAATGCAAATCAAAACTACAATGAGGTATCACCTCACATTGGTCAGAATGTCCATCATTTAAAAGTCTACAAATAATAAATGCTGGAGAAGGTGTGGAGAAAAAGGAACCCTCCTACACTGTTAGTGGGAATGTAAATTGGTACAGTCACTATGGAAAAGAGTATGGGGGTTCCTTAAAGAACTAAAAATAGAGTTGCCATATGATCCAGCAATCCCACTCCTGGGCATATATCCAGAGAACACTATAATTCGAAAAGATACATGCACCCCAATGTTCACTGCAGCACTATTTACTATAGCCAAGACATGGAAGCAACCTAAATGTCCACTGACAGATGAATGGATAAAGAAGATGTGAGATACACACACACACAAAGGAATATTACTCAGCCATAAAAAAAGAATGAAATAATGCCACTCCAGCAACATGGATGGACCTAGAGATTATCATACTAAGTGACATAAGTCAGAAGGAGAAAGACAAATATCATATGATATCACCTATATGTGGAATCTAAAATACGACACAAATGAACTTACTTACAAAACAAAAAGAGACTCACAGACATAGAAAACAAAACTTACGGTTACCAAAGGGGAAAGGAGGTAGGGGAGGGATAAATTAGAAGTTTGGGATTAGTAGATTAAAACTACTATATATAAAATAGATAAACAACAAAGTCTTACTGTATAGGACAGGGAACTATATTCAATATCCTGTAATAAACCATAATGGAAAAGAATATAATATATATATATAATATATATATAAACATGTATATGTATAACTGAATCACTTTGCTGTATGCCAGAAACTAACACAATATTGTAAATCAGCTATACATCAATAAAAAATTAAAAAATAAAAAAAGATATAGTCTCTGTGTTAAAGAGCTCACTATGTACATAATGAATCAGATTTAAGAAAAGCAGAGATGAAAAATTCCATAATCCTCAAAACTTCTATAAAATATTTATTCTAATAAAGAAAAACAGATCTAAGAAACACATTTTTAAAATTTTGAAAATAAGCCACCTAAATATTGCAATCAAAAACTTAAAAAACCTTACATGTTTACATATTAAGTGAGAAGAGAAAAAAGTTACACGAGCCAGTTTTCTAATATGTTTACATTAACTATGTAAGGGACCATTCTTTACCCTAATGCTGCCAAACATCTTATTTTCCCAATTCAGAAAACAAAACAAAAATACCTCCCATGTCATTCAGCACACGGAGGATAGAGAAAGGTTTTATATGGACTCAGAGCAAAGTTAAAGCTGAAAAAACATTGTGCTTTCAGCAGGGCAAGGTAGACGGGTCGCCTAAGTGAAACCTCATTATTATAAGTAGACAACTTGTAGTACGTTAGTTATTTTCATACAAAGGGTGGTATTCCCATTAACCTCAAATAAGAACCAGGCTTAGGGTGACATTATGTTTTTCCCTCAGAGACACTACAAAAATAAATAAGAGCTTCCAGATTACTTCAGAGAGGTCACAGCAGGGCCACATACAAACAGCACATGGCAGCGCTGCAATTCAGATTTTTGTCATTTGATGAAGGTAAGAAAGACCATTAGCGTGAGGGTTATTGTAATTCTGACTAAGGTGGCCAGTAAGACAGCATTCACTGCTTCACCAAACCACACTGTGCTGCAGGCAAAACGCAAACAGCTGCCCTCCAGCTGAGTTCCACATGTTTGAGGTGTCCACTGAGGACTAACTCAATCCCAATACATAATCCACAACAAAACAGTCATCAACAGTAAGGAGTCGGATATATATATATTCTCTTTACGGCTGTTTGAAACACAGCATATGTATCGATATCTACTCACTCATGTACTGTAAAACGGAATGATAGTTTTCCCAAATGCTGTGCCGTGTGCCCACACTCAAGTCATCTGCCAGTTCGTTGGGCACATGCCCATTCTGGAATTCATTTGAGAAAATACCTCCGTGATTAGGCATGGCTTTGCTCATATCTGCCTTGGTTCTCACTATTTCTATCCAGCTGCAGATTCCTCTCTGCATACTCAGTTCCCACTGACTACCATTTCTTCAGGCAGGAAAGGTTCAGAACTAAACTTTTTTTCTAACGAGCATTTTAAAAAGGCTTAAAGCACAATGAAAGTGGGCATTACAAAAAAAACAGGAGGGCGGGAGGAGTGCATGAATTCTAAATCAGATGAACTGTGGAAGACTTTTCAATCACCTGCTCCAAACTTATTCCACACAAAAGATTTTTTCCTTTTGCGCTTCCCCAGCTTATTACATCAAAGCAACACAACAGATCAAGGTCTCTCAGCTGTGCTGGGTAACCTTAAGAAATCTTCTGTGCTTTTTTTTCCTCCCCAGTTAGCAAGACAGATTCAGTATCCAGTTTATCACTAACAAACATAATGATATTGAGATACACAGTTTTTCAAAATACCTTCAGAAGTTACTTTAACAGTATGTAGATAAGAGAACGATAAAAGAATTTAAAATCACTACTGATTTTTTTAAAATCCAAAGTCATCTTTGTTCAACAGCTAATGGGTCTAGGGCAATGAGAAGAAACTTAAGCGCTTATCAAATCTTGTTCCAACAATAAAAATGAATTAAAAATAAACACAGATAAAAAACCTAGGGGACTTCCCTGGTGGCACAGTGCTTAAGAATCCACCTGCCAATGCAGGGGACATGGATTCGATCACTGGCCCGGGAAGTTCCCACATGCTGCGAAACAACTAAGCCCATGCGCCACAACTACTGAGCCTGCGCTCTAGAGCCCGTAAGCCACAACTACTAAGCCCATGTGCCACAACTGCTGAAGCCTGCGTGCCTAGAGCCCATGCTCTGCAACAAGAGAAGCCACCGCAATGAGAAGCCTGTGCACCGCAACGAAGAGTAGCCCCCGCTTGCCGCAACTAGAGAAAGCCCACACGCAGCAACGAAGACCCAACGCAGCCAAAAAAAATAAAAATAAAATAAAAAACCTACTGCAACTGTAAAATCAAGTTTATATCCAGTATTAGCTATTAGTTACAGATTCCAAAATGATTAAAGAGAAGAGATTTATAGACTGGAGGTTATATCTATCATGGAAAACTCTCTTCTGCTTTGTATTCTAGTTGCATGTGGTCAAGAGCTTGTAGGAAATCTGTGTACAGCCAGTTTTAAGGATGCATCTGGACCATATGACCTAAAATGCAGGCAGGCAGGCAGTCTATCTAAAAGTCAAAACCAGAATTTTAGGCACTGATATCTAGAAATGTTTGTACAAACTCTTCATCCCTTAAAAGCACATTATTCTTACATTGCTAATGTGAAAATTTTGTTTGGATGGATGGATGGAGAGAGAGAGATTTTGGTTTATACGTACAACTCCTCCTCGGAATCCTCTTACCAAAGGATAGTATTCCATGAACCTTCTAAATAAACTCAAAATAATGTACCTGCAAATCTGAGTACAGTTTGTACTTGTAGAAACCTCCACCTTGTTTTTTATTTCTCTCCAACTTCTTTACTTTTTCGTAACGCCTGCATCTAAGAGAACTAGGAAGCTTCAGAATGAAGAATGTGATCCTCACATGTACTTTAGTTTCTCAATTATGTTCACAAGCTGATAATCATCTACTCTTATAGAAATTGTCATGAAAGAAAATATAAGTTTTGTTTTTTCTTCTCAATTTTTTTTTCTCCAAAAGATGTCATTAAAAGGCATGGGAAGAAATGAACAAAGGTTTTCTTAAGCTTTCTCATAATAGCATTCTTAATGTTCCCACAGTCTTTGCTAGTAGCAGTTAGCCCAGCTGCAGAGTTTTAGCTTACTTCTCCAGTATTACTTTATGAACATATCATATATGTTCATTTTTATTTACGAATACCAACAACATAAATGTATACTTACTCTAGGTTATATTCCAAAGCGGTATCTTGAAAATGCAGGTTATTGGGCATACAGACATATGGGACATAGATCTCATGGTTAAGAAAAAAAGAAACATTCATTTTATTCATTCATTTAAATCATAGCCTTAAGTTTTTCTTTCATCTGACTCTCAGGTTTTTCAAGTGGCTTTTTTTTTTTTTTTTTTTTCCGGTACGCGGGCCTCTCATTGTTGTGGCCTCTCCCGTTGCGGAGCACAGGCTCCGGACGCGCAGGCTCTGCGGCCATGGCTCACAGGCCCAGCCGCTCCGTGGCATGTGGGATCTTCCCAAACCGGGGCATGAACCCATATCCCATGCATCTGCAGGCGGACCTTCAACCACTGCGTCAAGTGGCTATTTTTAAAGGTATCCTACAGTTTAGAAAGTTAGAGACTTCTCTGAACAAAATTCTATCAATCACAGCATATACAAAAATCTCCCTGGCATATTTCTAAAACACCTTTTCTAAATAGCATTGTTGTCTCTGCCCACAAAGTTAGAATGAGATGAATAAGCAGTGTATCAGCAGAGTAAAGCAACTCAATATTGTCATGCTGGGAAGATGATTAGGAGGGAAACAGAGTAGTATCCTCAAAAATAAGTCCTCACAACACCCAAAGCACTTTGAAACTGATATGACTTGGCCATCTCAGTCTTCAAAATTTAATTAGTAACAATAAACCGCACCAGTTGGGAGTAGAAGCTGAAAAGCTATGAAGAGCATTTCCAAACGTAATTTTCTTAGTGTATTAAATACAGGGCATGGCAAAAATGAGGCATGTGCGTATGTTAGCCAAATTTCTCACATGGAAATCCTGTCTATAACAACAAACAGTCTGATTAATACTTTAATAGGAAAGCCCCCTAAGGAAAGCAGGTGGCTCCTGGTATACACAGTCTCAGTGTCTGAATTATTCTAAGTACACATTCCTTCATCTCAATCAAGCGAGGAGCCAAAGTACAGACTGGCATTTGTGGAAGTATGATTTCATCTTTGTAAAGGAAAGAGGGTAAAATGACCAGTTTTTAGTGAAAAGTAAATATTAAAATATTGGTAATTACTCTGCTTCAAAAATTTCGTTAGAACTAGACTTTTACATACAGTGAGACTCACCTGAACAATAAATTTTGCAATTAAATATACTCAGTACTTTATAGTATAGTATGAATGACTAGAAGAAAACTTTTCCCCTTTATCTATAATAACAGGGTGACATGTGAATTTATTTTGGATTGTTATGCCACCAAACTAGAAATCAGAGCAGTTTATTTTTTTTCAACCAAATTCAATACAAAACTATTGCCTATTTCATTTCTGCATACATAAGAAAATAAAACGGATGGTTAATCTTCAAAAGTTAAGTGATCTCTACCCAAGTAACTGTAGACCGTTCTTAGTTATTAATAATTTCCAGTACTCAAACTGGTGCCATTGACATTTTAATCTACCTCCAAGTTGTAGCTCTAATGAGACTCATATCAATGCATTTAAATATTTCTAATGTCTTATTTGAACTGTTATTTAAATAATTTTGAATATATATTAGACAAGAATCCCACTGCTTTGCTTTAATAAAGTATTCACATGTAATCTATGTGAATGACAACTTGCAAATTTTATAGCCCTGTGAGTAGACAACAGGCCATCTTGGAAGGCTCCACAGAATCACCATGAGTCACTGGTGGAGGATAAGATTCAGGCATTATCACCAATTAAGGAAAGAGTACTAAATCAATATCAATAAGTGTATTCATTTTTCAGATTATCTAGGTAACAGAGAGCAGATGTTGAAGAAATAGGGCCCAAGCGAGCTAAGTCTGATGAGATGAAGAATTATTAGAGAGGACAGGCCCAGAAAGGTGGTACTGAAGCAGACCTTACAGAACCTGAGAGCAATGGAGTTGACAATGTGATGGGCATGGCAAAAAGTTGCTGAAAATAACCGTATCCTACTTCACACATTTGCCTACAGCTAGTATTAGCTGGCCTAATCACTTCAGGCCCAGACAAGTCTCAAAGATCAAATGGACACCATTTAAGTCACTCACTCAAACCAAATCTCAGAGTTTCTCACCCTTGGCACTAGTAATATTTGAGGATGGATAACTCTTTGTTGTTGGAGGTAGGGAGGTGGGAGACTGTCCTGTGCACTGTGGATATTTAGCAACATCTCTGGCCTTTACTCAATAGATGACATTAGCAACCCCCCCATCACCAGGGAGGAAAATCAAAGATGTCTCCAAACATTGCCAAGTATCTCTTGGAGGGTGTATAAAATTGCCCTCAGGTGATACGACTGACCTAGAGGAAACCTAGGGATACTTTATTTGGACCACTCATTCAATCCTAAGCACTTATAAAACCCTAAGAACTATGTAATCTACCCCTTCTCTGTGACAAGAATTCCTTTCTGTAATGACCATAATAGATCACTGTACAACTTTTGCTTAAGAATCTCCAAGAATGAGAAACTCTCAACTTTACCAGGCAACCAAATCCATTTTTTGGACAGTTCTGCTTGAAAGTTCTTCCTCACTATTGCAATGAAATCTGCCTTTCTCTAAATTATACTTGTAATTCCTAGTTTCATAGAAAACGAATCCTTCTTCTACAAAACCAGTCCTTCAAATATAAGATGATAACCTCTATTCCTTGATCGCTTTGTAGGTCAGAACTAAAAGGGACACACAAATAATCTCAATCAACATTTTAGGTACCCAAAGGTCAAGGAGTCACCCAAGTCATCCCACGGAGGTAGAAACTCCCAGCTCGACAGGTCTAGCCCTGGATCATATAAGCATTTATAGCAACATTTATAAACCTGTTTGTTTTTTCATTTAAATTTTCATATCCTCAAAAATTTCACCTATAACTTATAGAATAACTTTTTACTTTTCTAATTACTTCCTTTTCATTTAAATAGTAAATTTCTGATAAATATGGTTGTTAATTAAAAAAAAAAAAATCTACTTCCTCACTGGTGTGGAGTAACTGATATGCCTCCTTCAATACACTGAAAGACTTTTCATTTTGCTGTTTTACTATATTCATTGCTTTCTTAAATATGTTAGCCCTTACTTTTATGTAATTTTATTTTTTTGTGTAATTGATGCTCTGAATTTGAGGTTTCTAAGTTCTAGAACATGTTTTTAAAGTATCTGAAAAAATCGAAGCATACAAACTCTCCATTTAGAAAAGATATTCCAGAAATGGCTTAAGGCAAAAATATTTTTATAAGACCTTAAGTCATTTGTGTTTTAACTGCATAATTAATTAACCTCACATATCCCATACTCAGCCAGCCAACAAGTCTAATTACCTAAAATGGTGGTTTTGTTTTTTAAGCCAAGAAACTCTTTGTTCAAACGAAATCAAACCTACAAAAACTGTAAGTAAAATAAATGAACGTTGAAATGCTCTGCCTGAGGTACTGCTTTGTCTTCCATACCACGCTACATAGTAGTTCCTGGGAAGCTCTGCAAAACTCTGGAAATATGTGAAGAATATGTTAGAAAAGACTACCTTGGCACATAGTAGAGAGGAAAAAAAAAAGTTCAGAGACTGGAAAGAGAGATGCCACAACTACCATGCACTTGATTTGAAGAAGAGCATCTCAGGTCCTCTCTCAAAGTAAGCGTGTTTCTTAGTTTACATACCATTCTAACAATATAAGTTTAGTGGTTTTCAAAAATATAGTAGCAAATTCAACATAGGAAAGAAAGGGAAGAGAGGGGATACTAGAGGGAGGAATAAAAATAACAATGAAATAATAACTGAAAGCAAAAGAAACAAATTGGTGAGAAAGATACAATGTTTACAAAGTTGGCCACAATGATTTCTCCCACCCCTGTATGCATGTCCCCATGCAATCGACTTTGCTGCTCTGCTCATTAGAGTTCGACAGAGATGGAAACTAGTTCCTCCTCCATCCCTGGGTTAGCCCTATGATTTGCTTTGACCAACAGAATGTGGTAAAAGTGACACTGTGTGACTCCACTCTCAACTCTTGGAACCTTGAGACCTTTACATAAAGAAGCCCAAGCTTGTCAACTTGAAGATGAGAGACCAGGAAGAGAGAGACGCAAACGACTAGCTCAACATCATCTCAGACTATGAAGCCCCAATCAAGGCACCAGAAGATGGTAGTTGTGTAAGTGATCCCAAGAGAGACCTGTAGAAGAACTGTGCAGCTAAGCCCAAACTAAACTGCCGCTGCACAGATTCATAAGCAAATGAAGTTGCTGACATTTTAAAGCCGCTACGTTTGGGAGTGGCTCATTACACTGCAATAGGTAACAATAGGTAACCAAAATCAAAATTAGTAGTCAACTGGAGATCATCTAGTGTAGACTAAGAGCTCTACAGTATTTGATAGGTCCTAAATGAATAAATATGATATTATAAAATAGTTCATATTAATAATGAATTACATTGTTTAATATAGCCTAAGAAAGAGATATAAGGGACACCTTTTAGAAACAACTGAATCTAAAATAATGTAAAATATTTTAATGAATCCAAAACTTGGAGAAAACTTGGGGTTTTGTATGACCAAATAACAATGGATTCTATTGGTCTTAGACATACAATAGAAATTATAATAGGTAATAGAACAAAATGCTTTAGCATCTACATTTCTGTATCTATCCCAACAGCATTGAACAGGAAGTCAATTATGGATATATGAAACCTAGAACATACTTCTTAATGAC
This sequence comes from Neophocaena asiaeorientalis asiaeorientalis, assembly GCF_003031525.2. Taxonomy (NCBI): domain Eukaryota; kingdom Metazoa; phylum Chordata; class Mammalia; order Artiodactyla; family Phocoenidae; genus Neophocaena; species Neophocaena asiaeorientalis. The sequence continues at coordinate 924,525 of NW_020175049.1, forward strand.
CTTATAAAGATGCATATTTTGGCTGCTAACACCTTTTTATCCAATACTTTATTCAAAACGTTGTCTGAAAAATATCTTATCACTAATCAGTTGTTGTAACAGCAGAAATTCTGCATAAGTGAACCATAGCTTCAGTCTTTCCTTCCCACAACATTCCATAGTGATGTAATTTAAGGGGAAATGTTTTAAATACTTAAAATAAGACAACTTAATTAAGCAAACACCATAATTACTAGCATATATATTTTTTGCCTCGTAACCTGGCACTGTAGTCAAAACACATACAAGTGTTTCAGAGTCTGATCTACATAGTAATGTGTTTTCCTTAAAGAAAACTCCTTCACTTGATAATCTATAGCATAGTCTACAAAGAAATGACTTCCCAATACAGGTCTTCCGAGAATAAGACTTTAGCGTACCTACCACCAATCCTACTATAAGTACACAGAAGTTTGAGAAAAGGTTGGTTTTCACTGGCAAGGTACCTGGAGAAGATCACCCGGTAGCCCCACATGTCCCTAGCAGGACTGCAGTACATTGAAGATTCACCACAGTCTAGGACAGAGGGTCTCTACCTTTCAGTGCTCTCAGAGCACTTTGGAAATTAAGACTCAGAACAACACTAAAGTCAGCAAGGGTTACAATTCCTACTACAACAGAGCGACGTCTCACAGCTCCCGTAAAAGGATTCATTCTTAGTCTCATTTTAGGTACTTAAAACTATTTTCCTACATCCCATCACTATGGAATGTTATGGGAAGGAAAGACTGAAGTCATAGTTCACTTATGCAGACTTTTTGCTGCAACTGAACAGCTATAAGATCTTTTTCAGTCGTTATTTAGAATAAGACAATAGATGTGTTATCAGCCAAAGTATGTATATTTGTTAGGTCATTAAAGACTGTGTTCTACCAAAAATACAGAGAAAGAAGAGGGTGGGAAAAAACTTTTGGAGGTGATAGGTATGTTTATGGCATCGATTGTAGTGATGGTTTCACAGGTGTATACTTATCTCCAAACTCATCAAACTGTATGCCTTAAATATGCACAGCTAGTTGTATGTCAATCACACCCCAATAAAGTGTTTTTTTAAATGAAGTGTGTTTTATGTTTTATATGTCCACAATTGACCTCCTATTCAACACTGATTGCATATTCATCCTCCTCACTCATTCTACGAAAACTTACTTACCGAACATGTCTCAATAACTACCATGCTGGGGTGTAGTACAGAACAACAGATACAGTACGTACAAGTTTGGAAGCTTGAAATTTGCTCTTTTGTAGTCTCTGAGAATAACTGGATACTCGTCTAACTGTGTACTGTCATTTACTCTCAAGGCAAGTTTCTCAAATGGTCCAGAAATCTTTCTTTGGTGCTGGCTTCTCATTACATCCTTAGGTATTCCAGGTTATGTCACTTTGCATGACTCATTCAGCTCAATGTTCTGCCACCTGCTGCCGTAACAGAATTGTATAGTTGTAGCAACAAAAGTCTGTATTTATTAAAATTTGATAGCAAACCTTCCATGCGAGACTATCAGAGAAGAACCAGTTTGGCCCTTGGCAGGCAAAGAAATCTGACCTCTTAGCATGGAAAGAGACCCATTTTACAAAGAGTTACTGACATCAATAAAGCTATCAGAGACAGCTCTAGCCAAAATGTAATTTACAAAATTTAACTGCCAAAGGGACTATACACTCTGAGACTCTTATCAATGAATACTCTCCCTGAATGTAAGCTCCATAAGAAGCCAGATTATAATCAGAAGATTTATTGGTGAACATAGGATCAGAGTAAGATTAGTTAATTAAGGTTTGTGTGTATACTGATGTCAAGCTAAAAAACAAAACAAAACAAAACAGAACTCACTATTTCTATTAAATCAGTAGCTATACACCTATTGCAGACAGGATGTTTATATTCTTGGGCCATGGCACTCTCTGGACTGTACTGGCCCTGCTAACCTTAAATTTACCACTCCTGGTTCTCCCTTTCTTGAATGACCAACACCCTCTGTAATATACAAAGTTCTCCTTTGGAATTATTGATATATTCAACTGTATTTCAGTCAAATTTTGTTCTTACCTAGGAACAATTCTGAACCTTTAGAGTAATTACATAGCTCTGCTTTAATCCATTCTATGACTCTCACAATTGGGGCAAGAGGTATTTATAGTTACCACCATTTACTGGCAAGAAAAACATGTAGAAGAGTTCATTTGGGTAGTGTTAAAGTCATTAAACAAGCAAGCCTTTAGACTGAGGTGGCTCTAATGCCTTGGCGGCCTACATAAGCAAACCAAAACCTAAGTCAGGATAAAATTCCTGTAAATGTCTCAAGGTTCACAAATCCAAACCAACGTAAGAACAATCAATCACAAGCCAACTAGGCTTTCCCAAATAAGGCAATAACTTAAGCTACAGCCAATCAAATAATTTCTGCAGAGGAAAGTTTGGCACTGCCCAATTAGAATGGATGTCTGCTCATGTGAACCCTTGTAAAATTTAGTATGTTTCAGTTTATCTTTTAACAGTTCAAAACCAAAAAAAGTCTACAATTTTATTCAAAACCAATGGTTTTTATGCAGGTTAATTGAACTAGTGATTAATATTCACCACCAGCTATTGGATGTTGGCTCTGTATCAAGCCTATAAATGGAGAGACAGATGTACAATATCTGATTTCATCCCCTTAATAATCACATGAGTAGATATCACTATGCCCATTTTACCTTAATAAACATGCCCAAGATCTCACAGCTATGAAGTCAAAGAGCCCTTTCTTTACCACGACTATCCTGCTCTACTATCTCAAGAGAATTTCAATGCTTTATACCTCGCAATCTTTACAAACAAGGGTTCAATAGGAAAGAGTGGTTAAAAACCATATCTTTTTAATTGTTCCCTCTCTTCTCAACCTTCATCTCCCAATCAACTAACTGATCTTTAAAAGGAATAGACAAAAAGGAAGGCAAGGCACAGCAACTCAAGAAAGTGAATGGGTCAAAGTTACCAAATTCTATAATGATTCTTGTGGCCTCCTCAATTCTATAGGATCTCCTTACTTTCTAGGTTCTTTTCCTAATTCTCTTCATTATACTTTTCACTCTGTGGATCTCACTAAGTCCATGACAATAGGATGCCTAGAAATATAAGATCAAGGATACAGAACTTAGCAACAGCTATAACGGCTCTGCTTTGAAAACAGTCAATGAACTATGCATATATGAAAAGTATGTAGTTACATAATGGTAATAAACAATATGTTTATATGAAATACCAAAATTCAACTTCATTAAAAATTTCGTATTCTAAGAGGCAGTGTTTTATTCTGGCAGTGTTCTAAGAGGCAGTGTTTTAATGCTTTGAAGTCCTTACTGTGTGTGACCTTGGGCAAATGAGAAAGCCTCTCTGAGCCTCAGTTTTATATTTATAAAATGGGGCTAAGAATGCGTATCTTTAGAGCTGTTTTGAGGACTTAATGAAATAATAAATATATGTAAAGCATTTAGCACATTCCTTGGCACCATGATGAGGTTCAATAAACGGTGGTGGTTGTTACTACTATATAGCTTGGGAAATTTATGCTCTCAAATACACTAGGTTACCTGATGACAAACCATTAAACCAGAAACATGTGGTCCTTGAATCCCAAAGAGAGATCTAAGGGACACCTGAAAAGTCTACTAAAACTATTTTAGGTACAGCAAACATCACAGGGATCAGAGAACAAGAGCCATAAGGTAAGAGGATCACAACAGAACTTCTAAGGACAATACAAAAGCAGAATTATTCATTTCACCAACCCTAGGTAAAAGGCTATAAGCAAAGTTTACCCTTGGTGCTGCTTTCAGAGTCCATCCCAAGAACCCAATGTCCCAAAGCAAATAACCCAAGGCTCCAAACTAAAATATATCTGAGCTAGAAGTTCTAAAATGTTTCCTACCTCCCTTCTCTCATCCTTTGTTCCATTACCCTAGCACTCTGTTCCAAACTAATCATCGATAAATTTAATTAGAAAAATCACTGCTAAGGGTGGGAGCTAGCTACTAGTTTGGTAAGTATTCTGTCTCCCCATGCCTTGCCGAGATAAAAGGCATGTCTTCATGATTTTTTCGGCATCACAGCAGGCTAGGGAGAATTTTTATTTACCTTACCTTTGGAGGTGGGCTATTCTGACCAACACAGTTTCTACCATACATACTAAAATAAAAATACATATTAAAATAAAGAATCCAGGCATGAGATAATTTTAAGTTTAAACAGTAATCTATTGCAATTACAATGTATACCCTAGACTTTTAGTAAAAATGAAAATAAAGTGTCCCAAATAATTGTTCCTGCTATAATAGTTTTTAAACTATTGGTATCCTGCCAAAATACCTTTAAATATTAAAATCGAGTAGACTAAATTTTCTGTTCTGGTGAACTACACTACATGTATCTCAAACATTAAATGTGAATATTCCTAACAGATGTTTCTGACTAGCTTCTGAGCAACACTACCACAGGTTATGTTATGGAAAATTCAGAGAAATTTGCCTTCACTGTGAGATTTGTTTTTACACTGTTTCATTTAATAAATCTTCATCTCTGAATAATTACAGAAGTAATCTGTACCAAGAAATGGGAAGAAAAGAGCATAACATTTAAAAATTCCTGAATGAGTTAAATGTACGATCATTTGCCTTTCTATAATCTTTGAGTAATTTGAAAATTAATTATAACAAATTTTCACAATTCTCAATTTTTATCCACTATATACAGACATGTATTACTAACATTACGGAACACTGAATCAGAGCGTTTCACAAATTACTACATATTACTCTCAGATGCAATTTCTGAAGTTTTGCCAACAATCTGGAACAGAACATGGTCTTTTCAAACCAGATGCACATTATTTCCTCACTTTATGAAATGTTACTACAAAGTTGTGTTTCAATAAATGTATTACAAAGTGAATCACATTTTCAATGACTAGAACGATAGTTCACAACCACCTGTGCAAACATAAGTGACCAGCTAGACCTAGTGATAAAAGGAAAATGAAGATTTATTACAATCAGTAAGAAAGAGAATCCCACGTCCAACCCACCAAGCCTATCTGCCAAAGAGGTTATCTCTGTGACCTTGGGGAGGACAAAGAATCACGAAAGCACTCAATTTCTCCTAACTGCCCAATTCCCTATCCTTTGACCAGCAGCATGCTGAGAAACAGTGTGGGACAGAGAATATGATATGGACTCAGGACAAGGAAAAGGATACAGAGCAAGAACACAATCTAACTGAATTTACTATGTTTAGCCAACTTTTAGCTTAGGTTTGAAAAATAGGAGATTGTCTTATTCATCTGTATATCTCTACAGCCTATGATACTAGCATCACAGATGTTAAGTAATTGATGTATTTTTAAAATCTGGCTATAACATAGCTTGCTGTATCAAACTTTGAAAGAATCTCAAAGTTTTACATAAACTGTGGTGTTTAATTATGTCTCTCTATAGAAACAGCAATACCCCTCATCCTATTCCAGCCTCAGATCCCTCCCAAATATTAGTTTTGACACTAGAGTATCTATGCTATCCACAATATATCCATCAATAATAACTAATCGTCAACAATAAACATCTCCTAGCTGGTGTCTTAGTATTTAATCCTCCTAATCCATAGTAACGTGACAGACATGACTTCCTAATGCATCACTTTCATCATACCACTCTTATTTAAATATCTACAGTAGGTCCTTATTGCCTATTGAAAATCCACAGCTGCAACTCCACCAAACAATTCTATATTTATTCCATCTCATCCCACATTACTGCTGAAAACAACCCTGTTTCCACCATGTTCCCCTAGCTTTGCACAACTATCTCCACACCTCTGATTTTTTCCATCCATGTAACTTCTCATTTCTTCTTCTGAAGTTGACAGCCACCACCAGCAGTAGATATTCAAAGATGGCATAGTCTCTGACTTTTGCCACAGACGAAACTAGCAAAAATGACTTTAATTCAAGAATAATTAGCATTAAACAATAAATACTGATGAAAAACACACTAAGAGCTCACAGAATGCACATTCAGCATTGTCCGAGAGAGTTTCATGGAAAAAGTAGACCAGAAAAGGTAGAATTCAGAAAAGAGCTACAAAGGGCATTTCAGAAAGAAGAAACAATATGAAAAAAGAATAGCTATAGAAACAAGTATTATATTGTATTCTGTACAGAAGCAGTAAGAAGAAAAGTTGAACAGACAAGAAAGGAACAAATTATAGATGGCCTTAAATAGTGGGCCAAAGAACCTGGATTTGACAGATAATTTGTATGAATATTCAATCCATTCATTCATTAGAGAAAGGCTGGGCAAGTAAACCTATTATAGGTTCATAAAGAATTTTCAAAAAGAGGCATTTTAACCAAAAACAAGATGAAAGAGAGAGAGAGAACAAAAAGAGCAAGGGAAAAGACCTCCCAGATTATCTGTAGTAACTGAGTCATAAAAAGACAAGAGTCCAGAAATGGGTAATGGCAGTGAAGCTGCAAAGAAAGGGATAATTCTAAAACTTATCTGAATGACTGAGAAGAACCTAGAGAAGACTACATACAGCGGAAAAGGAAAAGAAAGAAAGAATAAAGGCAAAAATACTTTACTTGGGGAGACAGTATAACAAAGAGTACTTAAGAAAGTCACTCTGGATTCATTCTACCAACATATGATTAGGGGGAAAAATTCTGCAGAGGTCTTTCATATTTCTACATATTTTATAAGAGAAGCACTCACCCTGTGTTCTAGACTATCTTTCAAGTATGTCTCTATACAGTGAACAACTTTGGAAGATACAGTTTTTTGCTTGAGCAAAAAGGCATGCTTACTGCCCATTATAAAAGATTTTGGTTCCCCAGGCTCAGAGTTCTTCTCCTATCATGCAATCTACTATGTTTGCACGTGTCACCTGGCCCTCTTCATTTCACCCTAGGAGAATTGGGGCTCAAGGAACTATCACAAAACGATGATATTCTGTCTACTGCTGTCGCTGTTGAGTGATAGTCTTTTGTCTCTGACCAGAAATCTCATGTCTTCTGCCAGCATCCATGACACCATGGATAGTTTCATAAACAAGTTGGTCTGCAAGTAGACACTCAGACAGTTTATAATTCTTGACAATATTCCATTTATCAGGAGTATGCTCATGTGGCATTTAATTAATTTCAAGCCACAGTTTACTATAAAATGAAAATAACAATAGCATCTACTTCACAGGTTATCATGTCATGTGAGAAAATCCATATAAATAAATTTGCATAATGCTTGACAACAAATATAAATCATTATCATACTCATGCAATATGTTATAAACACACATCTGCATAATATAAAAGTATAGCTTATATACATACACTTATGGTTTGCCACTTGCTCAACAGTTATACAGATTAATAAAAAATGCAAACTACTAAAGTGGCAATGGTAGAAATACTTTTACAGAATTTTCTTTAAAATAAAAACTAGAAGTGTGTGTGCATGCATATGTGCAACTGTGTTTTAAAATCTCCTATGTCTAAGAAAAAGTAATCATATGACAGATTCCATTACAGTACTATGCACGTGTAATACCTCTTTAATGGTCATTAAAATAAAGTTTCTGGATGGCTTAATATATAAATCTAGTATTAACATATATTATTAAACTAAGTTAAAATTTTCAGTGTACTAATAGTATATGTAATTTTTTCAAGTATTAGTTTTCTGAAAATATGAAAGAAAAAGGGGACATTAAACATGAATCTAAATCACTTCTTGCATTTCCCAAAGTAAGAGCCTTCATAAGATACAGCTAACTCATCCAAGTAGCAGACGTCTTAACAATGATATTAATTACCATGTTATATTCATTGACTGCATTAGGAAAGACATAATTCACAAGACTACAGAAGGATAAAGCCAAGGAATACTTTGTGATGCATGAAATCTGAAAGTTGGTGAAATATAAACTGCACCTACTAAGACTAGTTAAAACCTCAGCAAAATGGCAATATACACTATACAGACTCATTACGTTTTCTTTTCAAAAAGCAGTTTATCTTCCATACAAAAAATGTCAATGGAACATGAAAGATGTAAAAAGACAGTATTTTTAATAAAAATTAAGTTGCACTTAAAATGACAACATGTAAGATTTTACATATATTACATATTCCTTCTCCAAGATAAGAAGTTGTAGCAGGAACAAGGTCTTCCAGGATGCAAGTCTCAGATTTGAATTATTCCTTTCAACTAAGGAATTTCTCTGTACTTTAGTTTTCTCATGTGCAAATATGAATAATTGTACTCTACCTAACAAGAATAAAAAGGAAAAGGAAAAAAATTTTTAAATAACAGGACTAACATGTAAGTTTCTTTCCCTTCCTAAAAGCTAAAAGAATACAGTGGAATATTATTCAGCACTAAAAAGAAATGAGCTATCAAGCTAGACACAATAAGATAGGGTGGAACCTTAAATGCGTATTACTAAGTGAAAGAAACCAATCTGAAAAGGCTACACACTGTATAATTCCAACTGTATGACATTCTAGAAATGCAAAGAGACTGTAAAAACATCAGTGGTTGCCAAAGATTTATGGGGAAGAAGGGATAGATAGGTAGAACACAGGGGATTTTTAGGGCAATGAAACTACTTTGTATGATACTATGATGATGGACACATATCATTATAGATTTGTCAAAAGCCATAGAAAGATCAACACCAACAGTAAACCTTAAGTAAACTATGGACTTTGGCTGACAATGAGGTGTGAATGTAGGTTCTTCAATTGTAACAAATTCACCCCTCCAGTGGAGGATGTTGGTAATGGGGAAGACTTGGCGGGGCAGTGGGGGGAAGGAGTAGGGAGGGTAATACTGGACCTCTCCACACCTTCTGCTCAACTTTGCAGTGAACCTAAAACTGGTCTAAAAGCCAAAGTCTATTAATGTAAACAACAAACAAACAAAAAACACTAAAATAAATAATAATTTATACACTGTAAAGATATATATAACTTTGGAAATCCTGAATTCCTAAGATTAGCAAAAACATAACAAGATAATTTAAATGTACAATTAGTTTACTTTCCAAATAATAAGATTTTTGTATATATGTAGACAAAGCCTAAAGCCCTGTGAACGCCCATATATATTATAAATGTTTAGGTGGATAAGCTATTTCCTGTTGAAAATAAAAACAAACTGTTATCTCATAATTTAAAAACATCATTTCACTCCTGTAAGATAATTATTAAGTCAAGAATTATTACTAATTACATATTTTAATGAGGGATTTTTAACAACTATTAAGAAGACTTAGGGAAGGAAGCAAGTTATAGTATGCATTAAAGTGAAATTCCATTATAAATAAACAAACTCAAGAAAAAGATGCAAAGATTAATAACGGCAATTTTTTTTCATGGCGTCACAAAACCCAGTTCTTTTTCCCCTCTTCTCATTTACTCAGGCCTACTCTAGTTCCTCAAATGTCTCAACTAGAAATCTGTAAGGGTCCATCTTGTGCCCTACAAGCTCAGTGATTATTAACTACTACTACTACTGTATGCTCAATTGAGTAAATTATTGTTCATTCAAGTTCATAGTCAGTAGTTCCAAAGTGAATGCTTGTACATAAAACAGAGTCCTGAGTAGAGGTCACAGCTTTCTATGTTTATAGCTTCTCCACACAATTAATCTTGCAGCTGCACTTGATTAGTTTTTGACATGAATGCACTGTCTCAGAAAGGTCAATACAAGGAGGTTTCCATCCTCTTGACATTCCCTCTAAAATCCGCTATTCAGAAACATTAAACCACTTGTAATAGCATTGCCCAAGGAGTTCCCAGTGTCTGGGCTCTAAGAAAGTTCTCTACTGGGGGTGTTGCATGCTTTAGACTGCAAAAGGTATCTGAACGTGTCCCTTTCGTCATGAACAGCTTTTAGAAAAAACAAAAGTTCACTATCAAGCAACAGCCCAAATATCCAATGATGATGTCATACCATTTCAGCAAAAACAGAGCTAAGATTTGAGGTTAAATTCTTCTCCCCAAAATATAAATTAGTAATTTGTCTTCATTAAAACAGAAATCATGACAAAGGATCAAGCATACCAACAATTATGTTAATATACCAAAGACATGGATGAATGTAAGAAAAGTGATACATGAATATGAAGTCATTCAAAGTACTGAATTAAGATTTAATTTTCCTGAAAGGTGGCTCCTATAGTATTTCATTTTTTCCAAATATAGGAAAAAAGAAAACATACAGTTCAAGCAATGTGCATGTATGTGTGTGTATATGTGTGTGTGTGTGTGTATATATATATATAAAATACACCATAGCTTGTATAACTTGATGTTCTTATCAAGACAAAAATGGTGGCAGAAAAGTATCACACTACAGGGTAACAGTTAAAATGGGGGGAAAATGTTTTTTAAAATTATATATATATGTGTGTGTGTATATATGTATATATACACACACACATACACACACAGAGGCAATTATAGAGGGAAAACATACATCTTGCAAGTATACTCCTCTCAAAAAATTAGCCTGTTTGTAAAGAGGCATAACTGCACACTGGTATGTAAGATATACCTAATTGTAGAGAAAAGCTTATTTCTATGATTAAGGATTGATAGCTTGAAAATACTTCTATGGTTAAAAAATAAGTTAATAAAAAACTATAACTTCATTTTTACAAAGTAAATAAAAACAATTTCATGCCCAAGTCACCATCTTTGTTGTCAGATATGGCATAACTTTATGTGATCCTCATCAATTTATAATGTCCTTGATTAGTACCATTAGTTCAGTATCTATAAAAATTGCCATATGCCTTCCATTTCATTGGTGTTAGCTTTTAGTGGAAACTTAACCAACTAGGAGAGGAACACTACCATAGCCTTGACAAATTATAACAACTGATAATTAACACTCTTGGACTAACAAGATGATGTAGTTATAAGGACTTCTAACACTGTTATTAACTTGTAATTGACTTTTGGGACACGGGGCTGTAGGTAAGAATAATTACTCCCATAAAAGAATTTATTCAGAAGATACATATAGGTACTATTCAAAATCCAGCCAATAAAATAAAATGCTTTGAAAATGCCAAAACAATTACTGGGAATCTCAAGAAAAACATTTACTTGAAAACTTCTTGGACAATTTTAGTTTGCAATCAATAAGAATCTAATTTAAGCTCACAAGAGACATACTGATCTAAAGTCAGATAGAAAACATCAAGTTTAGCTCAGGTTGAATTCTAGTGCCTTTCATGACTATTTTAATTCTATAGTTACTATAGCATCAAGCAAAACATTCATATAAGTTAAAACTAGAAATTATAATTCACTGGGCCATCCTAAGAGTTAATTATTTTTCTTCTATCCTGTATATGAAGCCACTTCTAATTTATTACAAAATAACCAAAAAGCTTAGCTTATCAAAACCTTTCTTCTAACATATTATGTCTCCACTTAAATCTTTTATATTTCCTATCCTCAAGTACTGTAAATTGCATTTATAAAGATGTCTTAAGACAGATTAGATACACTTAATAAAAGATGGAATTTCTGAAAAAGAACACATCTTCACTATCTCCCCCAAAATGGAAGTTAAGATTCTTCATTTGAATTTTCTTCCCAAATTGTGAATCTTTGATTAAGGAAAATGGGAATCACAGCTAAAGAAAGATAAAAGTTAGGAAAGTAAAATATCTCAAAGATGTCACTCTGTGGTTAAATAATCATCGTGACTTAAATTGAATGCAAATCTTAGTGCTTATCTAGGATTTATTTCTATTTCCCTTCCCAATAATTTATCTTTAGTTGAAGAGCTTCCCTGTTTTCTCAGTATTGGCTATTCATTTGATTCTCTTACAATTGATCCTAGAGGGAACTGTGTTTAAAAATGAGTAGTAGCAGGGCTTCCCTGGTGGCGCAGTGGTTGAGAGTCCGCCTGCCGATGCAGGGGACACAGGTTCGTGCCCCAGTCCGGGAAGATCCCACATGCCGCAGAGCGGCTGGGCGCATGAGCCATGGCCACTGAGCCTGCGCGGCCAGAGCCTGTGCTCCGCAACGGGAGAGGCCACAACAGTGAGAGGCCCACGTACCGCAAAAACAACAACAACAACAACAACAAAAAAAACTTTGAGTTAATGGAGCTACATTAGATGTTCCTGAATGGAAAGATTCAATCTTGAAATCATTCAATTCTCTCTCAGTTTGGTCTATACCTTTAATTTCAGCACAAATTGCTTCCTGTTAAAAAAAAAAAAAAAAAATGAGTAGTAAGTATTGGCTATTCATTTGATTCTCTTACAATTGATCCTAGAGGGAACTGTGTTTAAAAATGAGTAGTAGCAAAGATTTTAATGCTGATGTTAACTTCCTTTACATTCAACACCTGTATCTACCCAAGGTCTTTGAAATGACAATGCTTGGACATGGCAATGAAAAGCAGAATCTCCAGCTGTGTATTTGTAAATCTACAAGAAATTACTAATAAAGATTTAAGCTTGTATATTCTAGGGCAATTTGAGACCTTTCCAAATTCTAATCTCAACCTTTAAAAGTTTGTTTTTAAGTTGGTTTGGGAGGAAATATCAATACCACTGTATGTCATAATCAAATATAAACTTTTGAGAACAAGCCTTAGAATCTAAAGACCTTAAAAATATTTTTTATAGGATAAAAGTATTGTGGCAAGAAGAAGATGAACTGAGGGCCACACATAAAATAACAAAGGGACCTGGTAAGAAATGAATGTGAGAGCAGCTCCTAGAAAGCTTATGCTCTGAGCACAGCTATAAGCCATCCTTTGATATATACCAAAAATGAACATGCACTTCATTCATTTTCTGAATGAAACACATCTTTCCCTATCCCTAACCCACAACTGTGGTGACTACTTACTCTCCAGAATATTTGTAGAAGAAAACTCAGTAACAGTAGAGAATGTTTTTCCCACTGCCAACCATCCGTAACTCTAAAGATTCTGGGATAGCATTAAGGCTGGTTCTGGAAAAATGTAGGCTTGAAATTCATAAATTCTGATTTTAACTAAATAAATGTTAATAACATATGAAGTGTCTGAGCTAGGCTTCTAAATCAGAGCATAAAAAATCTTTTTCGAAGGCTTAGATGCTCCCTTCTCTTTACCCATGGCACTTTGTATGTACCCCCATTATAGTACCAAATATATTTAAATTATGAACCTCTTGTAAAGAAAGAATATCTCCAGTGCCTAGCAAAGTAAAAAGAAACATTCAAATTTTTTGGAATGAATTTATAAAACATCAGTCAGATATTCTTAATTTTTAAGCATCTGTTTAAAGTTGTTTCCATTACTTTTACTTGTCCCCATCACGTGGTAAAGTGCTTGAACATGGTAGGTGTTCAGTCATCATTTACTCATTCACTGAAGAACAAAAAGAAAGGAAGAGAAAGAGAGGGGGAGGGCAGAAAAATTAGAAAAAAGGAAGAAAGGAAGGAAGGGAGGGAGGGAGGCAGGGAGGGATGGAGCAAAGAAGGAAAAGAAGGAATGAAGGAAGGGAGAGAATAAAAGGAAAGAGCAAACTAACCAAACTCAGGCGTTAGCTGTTTTAAACTATGAAAGTAACTTGCTTTGTTGTTTTTGTTTTGTTCTGTTCTGTTTTTCTCTAGAACACTCTAATGCATTTCAAGGGTTTCCAGGGTTTCTGCTGTAGTATGCCTTCTTCTAAATAAATTTAGATTGAAAAGATGTATCCTAATAAAAATGTATTAGGACAAAATAAAAATGGATTCTGAGATGGAATCAATTTATGCTTTATCAACTTTTTTCTCTTATAACACACAAATTTTAAGAACCACTTTTTCATTCTAATAAGCATTGTATTCATATGACACCCTTGATAAAAGGATTTGCAAGAAATGCTTCAAATAACTAAATATGAAAATAAAATTTAAGCTTAGACTCATGCCAGCCTAAGTGACAGTTTTTTTACTAAGCCACACATAAAACCACACTGGCCACAAATAAACCATGAAAATAATGAAAAACTACTAATTTGAACAGAACTGTTAAGTACCATGATAAAGGAATATTTCTCATCAATAGCAGAAATTTAGCAAATTTCACTTGCTAATTCAGAAAAAGATCTGTATCTAATGTCAAATTACAGGTTACCATCTCCTTTCTTGATTCTGATATAAGAATAAACTGTTTATTATTTTATGTGACAACACAAAGGAATTTAGTGTATTTTTCCTTTTATACTACTTAACAACTCTGTATAAGAGTTGGGTATGTTTCATCGTTTACGCTGAATTGGAATTTCTTGCATTAAACTAAAAGAATACATAACCATGCAGCTATTGCACTTTCTTTTTATATCAGGAGTTTCTAAAAAGAGGAAAACGATCTAATTTTGCTTGCCTGAAGATAAAAAGAGCCTAAACCTGAAAAATACTTTATTTCCTTTTTTTTTGCTGCCATATATATGGCTCATGTTTTTAACTTAGAGAAATATAACCATGCTCTATCACTATCTCCTCAATGCTCCAAATCTTTAATTTATAAACACCAACATTTAATATTAGATAATATGTGTTCCAAATATATATATCTATTCATAAAGTAATTTTAATTCCTTTTTGGGAAGCAATTTTTAAAAAATTCTGAGTGTTTTATAAGGCCCACTAAAAGTATATACTATATTATCCCACTTGTGGGATTATGCATTAAAGTCTAAAAGTTCAGGTTTCACTGAAAATTTCACTCAATCTGGGCTTTGTCTTATCAGAAGTCAGGAAATACTGAATCAGTGGCCAGATTGTACACAATTATATTTGGAATCTACTTCCTGACAGCTCTGAAAAGATCTTCCTGTAAAACTAAGCCTCAATTTCAGGTTCCCCACACCAACCTCCATAAAAATAATGGTCCCAACTACGCACAAAAGAAAAAGAAAACATTCTAATAGCCGGGCATTTAAACCTGATATAGTCAAATTACAACAACTTTTTGGATAGAAAGACTAGCATATCCTAAAATAATCAAACTTATAGTGGATTTTAGTGACTTTATCATTCTTATAAATTTTATTTCCTCAGCATTTGTGCCTAATTAACCAAGTTAACTATAGTGAAAAAAAGTCTACTAAATGACAGCTAATACAACCTTCATTTTTAAGTATACCAAAAGTCAGAATATGAATGTATTTACCTGTAATATTTTATCAAATATTTAACTTAATTTTTAAATATTTCACCATTGCCAAGGTTGATAAAAGTTATACAACACTTTTGAGTGCAAAATCCCAAAATATTTCCCAACAAAACTCACAAATATTATTTTTACATGATTTTTATTTTCCCAACTAAAATTATGAAGGAAGACTTTAAAAACTGGATGTTCTCTTTAATATGTTAGCCAACAGAGTGGTATCATTCCATACATTATAACAGCTGTAAAACAGTCTTGCCCGGATACTGAAAATTGTTTTAAAATGCTACCATAATAAAATCAAGCAAATGCATATTTTTTAAATGCCTCAAATTTTACTCATTGTTATTAACATGGAACATCAACAATAGGAGGCAGAGCCCAAGAAGCTGCAGGCTGAAAATAACAGCCACACAAAATATTTTTCACGGGTATGCAGTGAGGAAATGACTTTTTCAATCAAACTGATTGAAACTGATTGATATTTACCATTCTTTGCAGCATCATATTCCACAAAAGAAGAGAAGGAAGACAGGGGAGAAGGAGAGAAAGAAAGACATTTCACAGTAAATAAATTGCCAAAATGTGGCTAGTGGGATTTGCATTTGATATCTTGCAAAGAAAACTCATGTTTCTGAGGGAAAACATTCTATGTTAAAAAAAATACAGACTTTAATACACTGCCTTCAAATAACACACAACTAAGACTTAATTAAAAGGCATACTTTGTTTCTAAAAAATAAAATGGATACTGCTTATATGGTTTTAAAAGGTAGAAAAATAGAATCCAACATTCGTTAAATGCATCTGCATGCACCACTTTAGTAAGATGATGTCATTCATCTATTTATGTCATACAAAAGCTAAAAGTATCACAGAGCATCAGGAAATAAACAAGATCACGTGTGACTTGTTATATATTATAGATCCTTCAAGGCTGAGGGATACATTTGTTCACAGCTGTCATCGACTTCAAGGAGAGCTCTACGTACAGCAGGTTAGGTTTTCCTTTCTTTACTTCCATACTTACAGCAACCAGTGATTTCAAAGAGGATTCTGGAAGATTGACAGAGGATGTGAAGGACAAGAGGAACCTTGCTGAATGTAGCAGATTACAAATACAAGGCAATCATTTTCAGTAGAGTTTTATGGTTGCTTTAATTTGTATATTTTATGATAATCAAATTTTCTACTATACATAAATATACTGATATTATTATTGGTGTTGGTATTATTATTTATTATTGGTATTGGTATTACTATTCTTTCAGAAAGTAGAACTACGAGATATTGACAATAATAACATAATGGAAAAGAATCTGAAAAAGAATCTAAAAAAGAAAAAAAAATCTGAAAAATAACTGAATCCCTTTGTTGTACACCAGAAACTAACACAAAACAGTAAGCCAACTATACTTCAATTAAAAAAAAAAAAAAGAACTATAAAATGTAAAGGAAACTAAAGTAGAAAGTAAATAGTTCCAAAGAAGACTTGGTATACTGTAATAGGAGAAAAATTTTTAAGTCTTTGTCTACTAAAAGATTTGAGAGATTCTTTTTTAAAATTTGCAGAACGATAGGTAGCTGGACTACAGTATTGCAGACTTCAGCATAGTAGATAGTGCTTTATAAGTCCAACCACAGCTGCTAGTTGTCCTATGGCAGTATTTTGTTGATTTTAAGAATATGTGCAAGAAACAGTAGCTTTCCCAACATGTCACTCAATAAAGAGCTACATCTTTTTTTTTTAACTTGAACAGAGAAAATGTTGCCTTTTGTGTGAAGCCAAAAAAGCTTCCTTTTTCATTAAATCCAATGGAAGTAAAAATCATTAAAAGGCTTAAAATCCACAATTCTTTTAAATGAGTTTAGATGATTCAAAACAGACATTTTATAAAGATTTTAAAGAATAAGCATGAATATCATAATTTGAACATTACTACATTAACCTTCCCTGCCCATAAGTGAAAAAAAGCAAAATTAACGAGACTAAGTATTACCACAAAAATATTTTATTTTCCACAGCAATGCTTCAATACATGTAAACTGAACAGAAATTTATTGGGTATCTACTATACCCTAGCATGATCCTAGGCCCAGTAAAAATTCGAAACACATGTAATATATAATCTCCTCATCAGTGAACACTAAGACATGTATGTGAATCAGCTAAAGAAAAATAAGAGAAAACTGAATTCTTTTTTTGATTATACATGAAAAGAAAATTCATTCTTAATGTCATAACCACAAAATTAAAAGCTTAACATTTATTCCCTGGGTACTTAGTGTGACAATTAACTAACAGTTATTTCCACACCTTCCCCCCAAAAAGGGTTCATTTCCAATTCTTAGTACCAAACTAAAATAATTTTGGTATCTGGAATCTCATTAACATTTAGCTCTATGGAAAAATAAATGGGAAAACAAAATGAAAATAACTTAAAAAAATAGATAAATTACAAGGCAAATGGATAAAAATTAAGAGTCTAACCTATTGATATTTAATGATACATAGCTTAATCTCAGAAAAACTACAGGCAAAGTGATCTCATAAATTTCTCTTACAATTTTCAGATACCTAAATGCTTCTCAAATCAGATCTCACTACTACTGTCCTGGTTTAGGATCACCTAGACATAAGCTCCTCAGGAGCAGGTACCATGTTATTATCTCCATGGTTATATATCACCCAATCCTAACTTAATAATAGACTACAATATTTGGTGCCTCTTTCATTCCTTTGTATGAGTAAACAAAGTATGAAAACCTGACAACCAAGATAATTATTAAAAGCAATATCACATGGCTTATTCACACCTATAATTACATTCTTACCAATATGTCAACTGATTTTTATAAAGCAATAAACTGAAACAAGACAGTTTAAATGAGAATAGATCATAAAATAAATTCACATCACTATATCAAATTACATGGGATAAAACTTATCTCTGTCATAAGTAATATGATGACTAATGCCTTAAAATAGCACACAAACCACAAAAAAAAAAAATACATGGTTTCTTGAAAACTCTTATATTCACTCATATTTACCTAATTAGCAATGCCTTCATCTACAGGTTAAAAAACTAATATGTGTAAGAAAGGTATACTTCTCTTTAAAGAAATGATATATTTCTGATGTTTGCCTATATATAAAATATGTAAGTATATAATTTCAGTTATATTCCCATTGGCTTATAGTACAAAGACAAAAGATATGGTCTTCTGAGTATAAATTTGCTTTCAAAATTTATCTTAAAAAATACTGGAACTGGTACCAGAGATGGCTTTCATAGAGACAGAAAGTATACATAAATCAAATATTATGAAAGGAATAGAAAAAAGTGGTTATGCAGCACCCAAGAAAAAGCTCCAGGCCCAGATGGTTTCTCAGGAGAATTCTAGGGTGCTTTTTTTTAATAGATCTTTATTAGAGTATAATTGTTTCACAATACCGTGTTAGTTTCTGTTGCACAACAAAGCAAATCAGCCATATGCATACACGTGTCTCCATATCCCCTCCCTCTTGAGACTCCCTCCCATCCTCCCTATCCCACCCCTCTAGGTCATCGCAAAGCACCAAGCTGATCTCCCTATGCTATGCTGCTGCTTCCTACCAGCCAGCTATTTTACATTCAGTAGTATATATACATGTCGATGCTACTCTCACTTCGCCCCAGTTTCGCCCTCCCACCCCATGTCATCAAGTCCATTCTCTACGTCTACCTCTTTATTCCCGCAACTAGGTTCATCAGTACCATCTTTTTTTTTTAGATTCCATATATATGCATTAGCCTTCAGTATTTGTTTTTCTCTTTGACTTATTTCACTCTGTATGACAGACCCTAGAGTAACAGAAATAAAAACAAAAATAAACAAATGGGACTTAATTAAACTTAAAAGCTTTTGCACAGCAAAGAAAACCATAAACAAGACAAAAAGACAACCCTCAGAATAGGAGAAAATATTTGCAAATGAAACAACAGACAAAGGATTAATCTAGTGTACTTTAAAAACTGTAAACACCCAATGATACTTGAAGCTACTCCAAAAACATAAGGAAAATTTCCAAGTTATTTCTGTAAAGTGAGTATAACACTGATTGGAAGACCTAAAAACAACTTCAAAAACAAATTACAGAACATCTCATTTATTAACGTTGCTGCAAAAATCACAAATAATAGACTCTCACAGCAATTTTAAAAATCATATATCATGACTGTAGTGGTTTTAAAATAGATTGCACAAAGTCTGTGCACTCCTCCCTTCTGAAGGTAGAGCCTAATTCCGCTCCTAAGTGTTGGCAGTACCTAGTGACCCACTTCTAACAAGTAGAATGTGGCAGCAGTGATGCTATGTGGCTTATAAAATTAGGACATAAAAGACACTGTGGCTTCCTCCTTGCTTTCTCTCAGAACATTCAAGGGTTAAGGTACCCTTTTTTGTAAATCTTTGAAATTCCAAAAGATTTCTAAGTATTGGGATGTGATGGTCTAAGTGTCAGTTTCAAGTTTTCCAATTACTAAAATACCATCAAAAAAGAAAAGAACTAAGAAAAAGTTTGCTTGATTCTTGTTCAAAATACACATTTCCCCCACCCCACCCCACTCTCTCTCTCACCTAATACCACCACTGCCACTAGTTCTCTTTTAACCAGATGTTTTTCTATTTTCCATGGCATTATCTATAACAATCCTCAAAGACAGCAGTCAAAGATAAACCGGAATTAGGCAGTGACAGTACTTCTCAAAGACGGTGATTATGTTTATCAGAAGTTGGAAGAGCTTTGAAGTTTAGAGAATATCTGTAAACAAACAAGAAAGAATTTGAGGGCTAAATCAATTTTGGCCCTATCTGACAAGTTTACAAAATAAAGTAAATGAGATTTTTGTAACACAGCTCTTAGGAATCAGTAGATTCAAAAGTATTAAAATAGCAGCTCCTTGTTCGACATGATTGAATTAAAAAGAAAATCTGGATCTGCTGCTCTGTCTTTGGCCTTTTAAAACGACTTTTTAAATCTTATTTTAATAGCAGTTTCAGAATGCATACTTCCCAGTCCTATAAATATTTTTATCAAACAAACTTTATCAGAGGGATGCTGCCCACTGAGATATTCTATCTACCATCCCCATCACTATCCAAACTCTTAATGTGTTTATAATGATTACTATGTGGCTCGGAATGCTTGGGATTCCTAGAAGGGAAGCATGAGAAAGGTCATGAGTGCAGCTGGTATATGATAGGTAATAATCCTGTGCATGGGACTGGTTAAGCCTTTAAAGAGTAGGGCAAAAAAAAAAAAAAAAAGGGGGCTTCCCTGGGGGCGCAGGGGTTGGGGGTCCGCCTGCTGATGCAGGGGACATGGGTTCGTGCCCCGGTCTGGGAAGATCCCACGTGCCGTGGAGCGGCTGGGCCCGTGGGCCATGGCTGCTGAGCTTGCGCGTCCGGAGCCTGTGCTCCACAACGGGAGAGGACACAGCAGTGAGAGGCCCGTGTACAAAAACAAATAAAAAATAAAAATAAAAAGTAGGGCACCATCTAATAAGACGTTTTTTAAAATAACATTTTTCTACTTTATGCAGTCATGGAAAGAATATATTGCACTGGAAAAATACACATTTTTATATAATTCAAAGAATGACAAAGATAGTTTGTGACCTCTGAGAACTTATGAAGCTAATGAGATAATATACAGAAAAAATTTAAAAGCAATACCAAATTAAGGAAAAGAGACTAGCATGGAATAGAATACGTAGGGGAAAATGTATACAAAAAAGTTAAACTCAAGCAAGAAGGCATATAAAATACATGTGTGTATAATTTTAACTGTAGAGTTTGCATTTGCATTAGAATTTATTTTAGGTTGTAGTAGCTTCTGCAGCAAATTTATATTCATAATATAGTCTTCATAGGATGCTCATAAGATTAGTTTGAATTCCCTGGGCAAACTACAGGAGCCATCAGAAAACAGTACTGAAGAAAAATATTTTAAAGATGGGGGAATAGCAGAGGGTTGCAGTTAACTGAGACTCAAAACTGGCCATAAAAATATTTTGCAAAATTAATAATTTGCCTTCTCAGCTGACCATGGTTGGGAAAAAAATACCATTAAGTAAGACTTGACTTCTTTGAATACGAATGTTTGAAACTTTTTCAATAAAGATATTCCCGTCATAAATTTACAGGGTAAATCAGTGTCCAATGTCAAATAATGGATTGTAAGTCAATCTAAAAAACAGTAAATCCTTACTACGGGACATCAAGATTCTGTGGAGGCAAAACATGGAAGTAGAAGATACAATCTTGCCCTGGAGAGTTTACTCTCCCCTAGTTTAAAAAACCAAATAAGACTAGAAATTTTAAAAAGAAAAGATAAAAAGAATCTATTAAGTTTAATTAACTTAATAGTTTTGGAAGTGTGCAATCATACTATCTCATTTTTCACCATTCATCTTCTAAAGCTTCAAGCTTAGTATAAATTATAGAAATATAAATATTAACAAAAGTGATCTGATCCTCCATCATGAACATAACAAGCTTGATTCACATTTGAACAGTAAAAATAAATATTAAGGTTACAGAGAGAAGTTTTCTAAGATGCCAAGAAACTACCATTGTTACCATTTCTCATTTTTTCAGTGAAATCTCTGACTATAGCCTGTATTCTTTGTAAACTGTCAATAAAAGTTACAAATCAGAGGAACAATTCAAGAAACCTAACAAGCAGTTTAAATTTAAAGAGAAGGGTAAAAATAGTGACTGTTTAAAAACTTGTTTAAAAAGGCCAAAGATTAAGTGCCATTGTTGGCAAAGGTGTGAGACAAGGAACATTCCCATAATGTGTGCTGGTGTATAGACTAGTCCTAACCCTTGACCCAGCAATTCTTCCTCCAGAAATCTATCCAACATAAGAATAAGCAAAAGTGCCTAAGAGTATGTGCTCAAGGATGCTCATTTTACCATTAAAATATTTTAACAAAAATAAAATATTGAAAACAAACCAAATGTTCAACTATAAGAGAATGAGTAAATAAATGATGGTGAATCTGTACTACACAATAATTATACAACAGTTATCGTAAGTTGGATTGGCATATGTATCAATTGGAAGGATATTCATGATCTACTTACATGTGAAAAAGGTAATATGCAGAATGTGTATGATCCTATTTTATTGTTCAAACAGATACGTAACGTACACAGTCTTTTTTCCGTGTTCATATAGATATATGCTTATACATGATGATGAATACAAAACAGTCAGGAAGACTACAACATCAGACAGTTAATAGTGGTTACTCCAGAGGGTGAGAATGAAAAAGAGTGAAAAAAGGGGACATTTTTCCCTTTATACATTTCTACATGCCTTGAAAAGGTCAAATAGCATATATTACTTTCAAAATCCAATGGAAACATTAAAGAGTGATTAAAAAACACAGAATGCTAGACTATAACTTATTTTTTCAGTTTTGACTTCAAATCAGCTCAATTCAATTAACCTAGAAAAATTCCATGACCTTTTTTTTTCCTTTCATAAAAGCCCGTGTATGAGATTAGGGGTGGGGGATGAACAAAAAGATGACTGTAAACTGCAGGGGCTCCCTTTCTACAACACTCTAAAGAAACAGGCATCCCAACACCACTTAGTTATCCGCTAAATTTCATCATCACAACAAAGAGGAGTCTGTGATGATACTCCCCCTCATTGTTTAACTCTGAACTTGTAGCAGGGAATTCTGAATAAACAACCTTATTTAGCAAAATATCCTATAACATAAATACAAAGCATTCTTTCTAAACAAAGTCAGATATAGACATTAACTGAGTCTCAAAGTATAACACAGCCTAAGAAGGTTTAACTTCTAAAGACTGGCAAATAAACAGCCTCTAGCCAGGCATAAGTAATATTTTGTGCTAGATGAATGAATGGTAAAGGAATCTGACTTTGTTTATTTTACCGCAAACAATAAGAAGTTGTTGAAACAGCATGGTGACTAGACATTTCCTTTAGTTTTACAGTTTGGCTGAAAAATGCTCCAATCTTTGAAATCTAAAGTTGTAAAATACCACCAAAAGATTCTCAATAGTCAAAGTACTATAAGCATAAAGCAAATCAAATGGAATTACATGCACACACGAGTGCACACAGAAACACACATATACACAGCATGTTTCAGGTCATCTTACTGCAGTCATTACAACAGACCACATTCTGATTGGGCTCAAAGAAAGGGTGGTTTGAGGCTCCATGGCAGTTAAGGTCAAGATATGAAAAATCTGCAAAGCCCATGGGAGGGTTACATTGAGTTCAACAGGATCTCTTAGATTTGGCAGTTCCAACCCAACCACAATACTTTATGTCAGACAGTAACTATTTCCCCATTCCCTGTTTTCATTTCACGTGAACACATCAATCAGAATCTGGCCACAGGTACTCCACTCAGTCAAATTG
>NW_020175049.1:949418-959833 GCF_003031525.2 Neophocaena asiaeorientalis asiaeorientalis
AAAAAAAAAAGGGGGCTTCCCTGGTGGCGCAGTGGTTGGGGGTCCGCCTGCTGATGCAGGGGACATGGGTTCGTGCCCCGGTCTGGGAAGATCCCACGTGCCGTGGAGCGGCTGGGCCCGTGGGCCATGGCTGCTGAGCTTGCGCGTCCGGAGCCTGTGCTCCACAACGGGAGAGGACACAGCAGTGAGAGGCCCGTGTACAAAAACAAATAAAAAATAAAAATAAAAAGTAGGGCACCATCTAATAAGACGTTTTTTAAAATAACATT
This sequence comes from Neophocaena asiaeorientalis asiaeorientalis, assembly GCF_003031525.2. Lineage (NCBI taxonomy): Eukaryota > Metazoa > Chordata > Mammalia > Artiodactyla > Phocoenidae > Neophocaena > Neophocaena asiaeorientalis. The sequence continues at coordinate 949,688 of NW_020175049.1, forward strand.
TTTCTACTTTATGCAGTCATGGAAAGAATATATTGCACTGGAAAAATACACATTTTTATATAATTCAAAGAATGACAAAGATAGTTTGTGACCTCTGAGAACTTATGAAGCTAATGAGATAATATACAGAAAAAATTTAAAAGCAATACCAAATTAAGGAAAAGAGACTAGCATGGAATAGAATACGTAGGGGAAAATGTATACAAAAAAGTTAAACTCAAGCAAGAAGGCATATAAAATACATGTGTGTATAATTTTAACTGTAGAGTTTGCATTTGCATTAGAATTTATTTTAGGTTGTAGTAGCTTCTGCAGCAAATTTATATTCATAATATAGTCTTCATAGGATGCTCATAAGATTAGTTTGAATTCCCTGGGCAAACTACAGGAGCCATCAGAAAACAGTACTGAAGAAAAATATTTTAAAGATGGGGGAATAGCAGAGGGTTGCAGTTAACTGAGACTCAAAACTGGCCATAAAAATATTTTGCAAAATTAATAATTTGCCTTCTCAGCTGACCATGGTTGGGAAAAAAATACCATTAAGTAAGACTTGACTTCTTTGAATACGAATGTTTGAAACTTTTTCAATAAAGATATTCCCGTCATAAATTTACAGGGTAAATCAGTGTCCAATGTCAAATAATGGATTGTAAGTCAATCTAAAAAACAGTAAATCCTTACTACGGGACATCAAGATTCTGTGGAGGCAAAACATGGAAGTAGAAGATACAATCTTGCCCTGGAGAGTTTACTCTCCCCTAGTTTAAAAAACCAAATAAGACTAGAAATTTTAAAAAGAAAAGATAAAAAGAATCTATTAAGTTTAATTAACTTAATAGTTTTGGAAGTGTGCAATCATACTATCTCATTTTTCACCATTCATCTTCTAAAGCTTCAAGCTTAGTATAAATTATAGAAATATAAATATTAACAAAAGTGATCTGATCCTCCATCATGAACATAACAAGCTTGATTCACATTTGAACAGTAAAAATAAATATTAAGGTTACAGAGAGAAGTTTTCTAAGATGCCAAGAAACTACCATTGTTACCATTTCTCATTTTTTCAGTGAAATCTCTGACTATAGCCTGTATTCTTTGTAAACTGTCAATAAAAGTTACAAATCAGAGGAACAATTCAAGAAACCTAACAAGCAGTTTAAATTTAAAGAGAAGGGTAAAAATAGTGACTGTTTAAAAACTTGTTTAAAAAGGCCAAAGATTAAGTGCCATTGTTGGCAAAGGTGTGAGACAAGGAACATTCCCATAATGTGTGCTGGTGTATAGACTAGTCCTAACCCTTGACCCAGCAATTCTTCCTCCAGAAATCTATCCAACATAAGAATAAGCAAAAGTGCCTAAGAGTATGTGCTCAAGGATGCTCATTTTACCATTAAAATATTTTAACAAAAATAAAATATTGAAAACAAACCAAATGTTCAACTATAAGAGAATGAGTAAATAAATGATGGTGAATCTGTACTACACAATAATTATACAACAGTTATCGTAAGTTGGATTGGCATATGTATCAATTGGAAGGATATTCATGATCTACTTACATGTGAAAAAGGTAATATGCAGAATGTGTATGATCCTATTTTATTGTTCAAACAGATACGTAACGTACACAGTCTTTTTTCCGTGTTCATATAGATATATGCTTATACATGATGATGAATACAAAACAGTCAGGAAGACTACAACATCAGACAGTTAATAGTGGTTACTCCAGAGGGTGAGAATGAAAAAGAGTGAAAAAAGGGGACATTTTTCCCTTTATACATTTCTACATGCCTTGAAAAGGTCAAATAGCATATATTACTTTCAAAATCCAATGGAAACATTAAAGAGTGATTAAAAAACACAGAATGCTAGACTATAACTTATTTTTTCAGTTTTGACTTCAAATCAGCTCAATTCAATTAACCTAGAAAAATTCCATGACCTTTTTTTTTCCTTTCATAAAAGCCCGTGTATGAGATTAGGGGTGGGGGATGAACAAAAAGATGACTGTAAACTGCAGGGGCTCCCTTTCTACAACACTCTAAAGAAACAGGCATCCCAACACCACTTAGTTATCCGCTAAATTTCATCATCACAACAAAGAGGAGTCTGTGATGATACTCCCCCTCATTGTTTAACTCTGAACTTGTAGCAGGGAATTCTGAATAAACAACCTTATTTAGCAAAATATCCTATAACATAAATACAAAGCATTCTTTCTAAACAAAGTCAGATATAGACATTAACTGAGTCTCAAAGTATAACACAGCCTAAGAAGGTTTAACTTCTAAAGACTGGCAAATAAACAGCCTCTAGCCAGGCATAAGTAATATTTTGTGCTAGATGAATGAATGGTAAAGGAATCTGACTTTGTTTATTTTACCGCAAACAATAAGAAGTTGTTGAAACAGCATGGTGACTAGACATTTCCTTTAGTTTTACAGTTTGGCTGAAAAATGCTCCAATCTTTGAAATCTAAAGTTGTAAAATACCACCAAAAGATTCTCAATAGTCAAAGTACTATAAGCATAAAGCAAATCAAATGGAATTACATGCACACACGAGTGCACACAGAAACACACATATACACAGCATGTTTCAGGTCATCTTACTGCAGTCATTACAACAGACCACATTCTGATTGGGCTCAAAGAAAGGGTGGTTTGAGGCTCCATGGCAGTTAAGGTCAAGATATGAAAAATCTGCAAAGCCCATGGGAGGGTTACATTGAGTTCAACAGGATCTCTTAGATTTGGCAGTTCCAACCCAACCACAATACTTTATGTCAGACAGTAACTATTTCCCCATTCCCTGTTTTCATTTCACGTGAACACATCAATCAGAATCTGGCCACAGGTACTCCACTCAGTCAAATTGGTATATACATGCTTTCCCTACCTGGCCCCTCTAATGTAGTGTCTTTACCTCAGAGACTTTCTATGAAGTATTTCTATGTAACCTCTAACATATAAATTCAAGCCAAATCTCTGTGGGAAATAAATTATAAGAGTTTTATTAATGAACTCTTAGTTGGTTTGATATATCTCCCTTTGAGACACAAACCAAGCATTAACATTTTTAAACATTTAAAATCTCAAAGTCTGAAAAAGTTTGAGAACCCAACAGGATAAAATATTCTTAACTAATCGTATAAGCCTTTAGTCAAACTATTATTTTGGCTAAGACTCATTTAATTATACCCCAGGAAAACAAAGTATCCATAATACTAACCATACAATAATAACCACATTTTCCAGTACATCATCTTTAAACACTGGGTTTTTATCCTTAATTTTTTTCCCTCTCTTGTTTTATAAAATAATTTTCTATTCACTCCTACACCAATTTTAAACCTAAAAGTAACATATCACTGAGTGAAAAATATTGGTCCATAAATTGAGTGACTCAAATTACTGAGTTTCACAATGTTTCACAAAGAAAACAAAAGCATAATTTTATAAATCTTTGTTTTCCTACTTACAAAGTAGAAATACTTGTTTATAAATATATGTATAAAGTTAAATGAGCATTCTAAGGCTAACCATTCAAATTCTTATCAGAAAAATCCTTTCATAATGTAATAAATGGCACTCTAAACTTTTTATTTAGCAAAGAGGATGTCTGCCTAATGAGCTTTCATAAAGAGTGGTAAACCAATGTGTATTAATACTTTTCTCCTGGGTATTTTAAAATCTTATAAATTAATGTTCCCTCATGAGAGTATTTAACAACCACCTTTTATTAAAAGCATATACCACATTCCAGCCATTGGGCCAGAAGCAACAGGCATTCAACATAGGAAGCAATACATACAGAATAAAAATAATTTCATTATAGGTAAAGCTCCTGATATAACACAAGAATATTTAAGGAAAAAAAACATGTGTATAGTTTCTGAAACATACTTTAATTTTAATTTTATTGGAGTATGGTTGATTTATAATGTGTTAGTTTCAGGTATATAGCAAAGTGATTCAGTTATATATACACATATAGTCTTTCTTTTTCAGATTCTTTTCTCATATAGGTTATCACAGAACACTGAGTAGAGTTCCCTGTGCTATACAGTAGGTCCTTGTTGGTTATCTTATATATAGTAGTGAGCGTATGTTCATCCCAAGCTCCTGATTTATCCCTCCCCCACCCCCGCAACCTTCCCCCTTTCCCTTAAGTTTGTTTTTGATGTCTGTAAAGTCTGTTTCTGTTTTGTAAATATGTTCATTTGTATCATTTTTAAATTAGACTCCACATAAGAGTGATTATCATATGATTATTTGTCTTTCTCTGTCTGACTCGCTTCACTTAGTATGATAATCTCTAGGTCCATCTCTGTTACTGCAAATGGCGTTATTTCATTTTTTATGGCTGAGTAATATTCCATTGTATATATGTACCACATCTTCTTTATCCATTCCCCCATCGATGGACATTTAGGTGGCTTCCATGACCTGGCAATTGTAAATAGTGCTGCAGTGAACATTGGGGTGCATGTGTCTTTCTGAATTATGGTTTTCTCAGGGTATATGCCCAGTAGTGGGATTGCTGTGGTACTTCCATTTTTAGTTTTTTAAGGAACCTCCATACTGTTCTCCATAGTGGTTGTACAAATTTACATTCCCACCAACAGTGTGGGAGGGTCCCCTTTTCTCCACACCCTGTCCAGCATTTATTGTTTATAGACTTTTTGATGATGGCCATTCTGATTGGTGCAAGGTGATACCTCACTGTAGTTTTGATTTGCATTTCTCTGATAATTAGTGATGTTGAACGACTTTTCATGTGTTTTTTTGCCATCTGTATGTTGAAACATACTCTTAGCATTAGAAACTCCTTCATTTACTAAGTGAACTAAACAGTAATTTTCTAAAAATCATTCTGTATCACTGCTGTTTTTAAAGACCTAAAGTAATCAGATACTTCTGTGAAATTCTTACCTAAAAGCCATCTGTCAGGCAAAACTACAGATTAATTCCCCACTGTGCAGTTTTCAAAAAGCAACCGTTAAAGGCATCCTCTACTACTACTGAAGGTTAAAAACTTTGTTGAATTAAAAAATAAATAGTTAACCCAATTATGGAGGTAATACCAAATAGAAAGTTTATCTGAAATTAAATTGTTTTTATAGAACATATATGATATTCATGTAACTGTTCTTTTTTTCCCAGCTTCACAGTAATGGCTTAAGAAATTGGCATCTTCTGGTGTTCTCAGTACTCCTGGGGTGAAAACATTAATGGCTGTCAGTCATTATCAACCTCAGTGAAGGGCACACGCATTTGAGTTTATACCCTGTCCTGGTGACTTAGCCTAGTGCTAAGCACACAGTAGGGAGGAAAGTAATAATAAGCACTGACTTTGTATGCCAGGTACCTGGATCTTAATCCCACATCCATATTTTGAGCAAGACACTTAACTCCTCAGAACCTCAGTTTCTTCTTCCATCAAATGGGAATATGAATAAAACCTGTTCTGTCCATGCCAAGCGTGCTTGTGATGACCAATAGAGATAGGAAAGCGCCTCCTATGCTATGTAGAGCTATGTCGATGAAGGTAGTTAATGTTATTATACTTAATAATAAATTGATAGTTACTAATGACTTGTGATTTGAGTGATATAAAGCAACTGGCCTCCCCTCCCAGGCAGGTAAGGCTGAGTTGAGCATGGGGCAGGGGAGTCAAAGAGTCCGAGTCTTGGGTGAAAGCAGCCGAGAAGCAAGGGACTGTTTGAAATACCAGTGTTCTGGAGTGAAGGGTCTGCAAAGAAAGACAGTCAGAACTCAACTGGGTCTAGGAGACAGAATCCAAGGAGAGTCCAGAGTTCGTAGAGGCATCATGGGGATGGTACCTTTTATAGGTTGCCTGTGACCCTGGCAGGAAGGGAGTTGTTAAGGTTCTCAGATCAACTGGGGCTGAGGGCTTTTATGCAGGAGCAGAGACCTTCCCTCCTGGCATAATCTATAGGCTTCTGGAAGGCTCCTCCCCACACTTCCTTCCTCATTCCCTCTTAATGATGCCTAAAAGTGCATGCAAAATGCATTCCTTCAGCTATTTTTTATCTTCATCCTTTTTTTTTTTTTTTTTTGCAGTACGCGGGCCTCTCACTGTTGCGGCCTCTCCCGTTGCGGAGCACAGGCTCCGGACGCGCAGGCTCAGCGGCCATGGCTCACGGGCCCGGCCGCTCCGCGGCATGTGGGATCTTCCCGGACCGGGGCACGAACCTGTGTCCCCTGCATCGGCAGGTGGACTCTCAACCACTGCACCACCAGGGAAGCCCCTACCTTCATCCTTTTTAACAGAACTACTTCCAGTGTATTTTTTCCTTCCAGTTTTATTGAGGTATCGTTGATTGAGAGAATTCTCTTAAGTAATTTTCCAAAAGAACAGATGAAATAACTGTGACACAAAGTACTTTTTGAGTTTAAAAGATTCTAAAATATTTGAAAGATACATTGTAAATTTTTTTCTATTTAGAGAATGTTCACTAAATTTGCTTTTAGAACAAAACAGATTAAGATTAATCAAGCTCTTTTGGGATTTTTAAACAATAGCGTTAATACAGAAATAGCATACAGAAAATAATGTGATTTGCAAGTTTCAGTGTCACTGCATACACTTCAATTATCCTAAGAAATCCACCTACAGAAAAGTTTACTTTTTATGAGATGATTTAACTATAATGCCCTTTTTTTAAAAAGTGCTCTGAAATTAAAAACATTAAGAACTAAATTTTACTTGCCTTTAACTTTACTATGGACTATAGAGGTGACAAATTTTAATGATGACTGAACCATGCCAACTGAAAAGAAACATCAGTCATCTAGACAGCTACAATTCAGACACAATAGAGCTTTTAGCTTCAAGCAATAGCATTTTTCCCTTGCCCTTCCCTAAAACTCTATACAACTATGTTCTATTAGGATTAGAAGTAATTAAACCTTAGTAGATCATGTGCATATGATAGAGAAAATTTCCATCAAATACCATAGTAAAACCAAATATTAATTTTACTTACATTCTGTATGAAAGTAAACTACTTAACAAAAAAACACATTTATAACATTTAACACTAAGTGTTCAAGAGAAAAATTAAAAGAAACCCAAATGAACCTATACTTTAAAAAGTGAGATCCGTGAAAGCATGGGTTATGTCATTTATCATTACATTCCCTGTGTCTAAGAACACAGTCTAAAAACATAACTTTCTAAAGAAAAAATATTTCCTAAAGCAAATCTAATTTTCATTAAGTAAAATAATCAATAAGCAGCAAGTGATGCAAAGTACCTTCAGGCACTCCCATCACATTAACATTAAAATCAATTGTTTTAATAATCAAACATAGCAAAAATACAAAAGCAAATAGAAATTATATGTGCCACGGGCCTAGGTGTTGAAGATTTAAGGAGACTCAAACTCCTGCCCACAGACAATATCTCTCATCAGCTACAATTCACAGAACCCTGATTATGGTGCTACCATTTTAATCATTATATCATAACAGGTAGATGTGATTATTAAGACTATATTGAACAGCCTTCCACCTAATATCACAAATCCATGCAGTGAACAAGAAACTGAAGCCTAACCAAACATACCTACAAGAGAGGACTTTCATTTTTAGTTTTCTCCTCTTAATTTATTGTCAATTTGTCTTTATTAACTCATTGAACATAAACTGGAATTATGTACCTAGTGTCATCCAGAATACAAAGGAAAATTAGACACAAAAACCGTCCTTAAGGAACTTAAAATCTAGCCAGAAACATAAGGCAAGTAACTAAACAACAAACCTACATGCAGGAAATACTGAAGGCTTTTAGAGAGTATAAATACTGTGCTGTGATATTGCAGAAAAAGGAAAAATGACTTCCAGCTGGGGAAAGCAAAGCATGCTTCACAGAGGAGGTAGCAATTGAGATAGGTCTCACTTGAGGAATGAGTAGGATCTGAACATGAAAAGTGGAGAAACGGGAAGGGGCACAGAGTTTGTTTGCAACAAATATTTACTTGCTACTGAATCTTGCATTATCTTTTGGCATGGTACAAATAGCTATTACCATCTGCTTTTTAGCATTCTGTGAGGTAAGCTAACAGCTTTTTTTCTTTGGCAATGGTGGTGATAAGAAGGGGTTGTCATATTTTCTGCAAAGTCTGGGTGTTTCCTTTCCCATAGCGTTGCACGCCCCAGGTAGCACCAGAAAAGGAAAACACCTTCATATGCTTTTGCCGTAATTCTTTGAGAACAACTGGTCTTACCACGTTTGTTAGTCTGTATTTGTGCCTTACTAATAAACCACGTTTAAGAAAACTACAGAAAAGACTATACCTAGTATATAACTTGATTTTCTTTTCAAGGGTTTTCTTCTACTTAACATTTAGGTGAAAATATAACGCAATGGTTTTTAAAAAATACTAAATATAACTGCCAAAATAGTCTCGACAAAACCCACGCAAACTAAAGCTAAACACAGCTCTTAAGGCAGCAGAATCAATATTTTTGAAATGCAAGATCAACAATGCTTTAATACAGCTGTCAGAGCTAAAAGATCTGGAGCTAAAAGCTCACTAACTGGGAATTCTTGAGTCTGTAGTCCTCCACATAATCCACCTGGTTTTCAACTTCACATGTACAACCTCTACCCAGTATCACAAATCTGAACAAGAAACCGTAACTTAAACACACATACAAGAAAGCACTTTTATTTTCCTCCACCTAGTTTGAATATAGAATTAAAAAAAAAATACCTTGTGGGTCACAAAATGCACATTGTATATACCTACTATTAATAGGAAATACAAAACATACACATATATTTCATTTTAACATGTAAATTTGCAAAGTGTGCATCAAAAGAAGACTTTATTTTAATACTATTAAGTCTCATTACATATTCAAAATTCTCTTCTGAATTTTTATTTTTGACAAATGCTTTTCAACTTCTTTCTTGGGCTTTATAAAGGATATTAAAGCTTATTACTCCCATTTCAAAGACAGTCCATGTTACCAATCTTCTCTTTAAAATAAAAATTGGAAACTTAGTTGAAAAGGAATTGAATACTTCAATATCATGTAGAAATGAATCTGGGGGACTTATAGTTCCACGTGTGAGGAGCTTGGAAGTTACCACCCCCAAACTATTAAAAAGCTGAACAAACCGAAAATCCAACAACTCTTCTTGGAGACAGGGCAAACCACTTCCCCCAAGACTGGAGAAACAGACTAACAAATACAAGAGAGTCACAGCTTACCTCAGTAGAGACTCAGAGTAGAAACCATGGCGACCATTGCCAGAGTAGGAAAACCTGAACTGTAACTGACTGAACTGCAGGAGGCTCAGTGTGGACAAATTTGAGTTTAAAACACCAGTCATAAGGGGACCCTCACACTTTTGTGAGTTTTACCTCCAGGAGCTTAAGTAGGTTCTCCCAGTAAATATCAGAGAAAAATCTCCTGTGCTTCCAAGCAGGGAGAAGGGAAAAGGAACCATTTTCAAATAAGCCTGAGCACTCTGTTCTTAATAAGACCTGCCCTCAGGGGAAATTGGTTAACTAGAGCCTAACCTCCTGCGGTATTATGAGAGCCTAATTGGTCTGGAATAACCCAACTCCAGCCTACTTTAGCCAACCTGCCCCACCTACGTGAGTTGAAAACAACTGAGAAACACCTGCGAAGTTCACAGTGCAGAGACATAGGCTCACTAGAAGACTGAGACCAAACCATAGGACTATAAACTGCTTCCCTTCCTGCAATACTTCATCATCACATCACTAAAGTCCTAATTACAGCAGTTCCCTTTTATCCAGTACACCATGTCCAACTATCAAAAAAAAATTACAAAACATAACACAACATTGTAAATCAACTATACTCCAATAAAAATTAATTTTAAAAAAATTACAGGGCTTCCCTGGTGGCACAGTGGTTGAGAGTCCGCCTGCTGATGCAGGGGACACGGGTTCGTGCCCAGGTCTGGGAAGATCCCACATGCCGTGGAGCGGCTAGGCCCGTGAGCCATGGCCGCTAAGCCTGCGCGTCTGGAGCCTGTGCTCCGCAAGGGGAGAGGCCATAACAGTGAGAGGCCCGCGTACCGCAAAAAAAAAAAAAAAAAAAAAAAAAAAAAAAACAAAAAAAAAAAAAA
>NW_020175049.1:960277-1110882 GCF_003031525.2 Neophocaena asiaeorientalis asiaeorientalis
CCAAAAAAAAAAAAAAAAAAAAAAATTACAAAACATACTAAAAGGCAAAAAGCACAGTTTGAAGAAACAAAGCAAGCATCAGAACCAAACACAGATGTTGGAATTATCAAACCAGGAATTCAAAACAACTATGATTAATATGCTAAGGGCTCTAATGGACAAAGTAGACAGCAGGTAAAAACAGATGGGCAATGTAAGCAGAGAGATGGAAATCCTAAGAAAGAACCAACAAGAAATGCTAGAGATTTAAAAAACAAACAAACCCACACTGTAACAGAAATGAAGAATGCCTTTGATAGGCTTATTCGTAGATAGGACATGGCTGAGGAAAGAATCTCTGAGCTTGAGGATGTATCAGTAGAAAACTCCAAAAACTGAAAAGCAAAGAGAAGACTGGAAAAACAAAAAAAACAACCAGAACAGAATATCCAAGGACTGTGGACAACCACAGAAGGCATAACATACACATAATGGGGATACCAGAAGAAGAAAAAAGGAACAGAGGAAATACCTGCAACAATGACTGAGAACTTCCCCAAATTACTGTCAGACACCAAATAATAAATTCAGCAAGCTCAGAGAAAATTAGGCAGGATAAATGCCAAAAAAACTACACCTAGGCATATCATTTTCAAACTAGAGAAAATCAAAGATAAGGAAAAAATCCTGAAAGAAGCCAAAGGAGAAAAATAATTTGTCAAACTAGCCTCCTTAATTATTTATGCTCCTTAATCTTCAACAATAATGGTACTGTCTTCCAATACACATTTTTTTTGTTGTTTTAAGCATTACTTTTTCAATCTTTTACTTTACATACAGTGAAATTTAGTTTAAAGGGTTCTGAAAACTGCACAGAGTCGTGTACTACCACCCAGTATCATGATACAGAACGGTTCCATCACCAAAAATATTCTTTTGTTTTGTCCTTCTGTAATCAACTCCTCCACCTTCAATCTCAGGCAACCAGTTCTCCCATCCCCTACAGTTTGGGCTTTTGCAGAATGTCATATAAATGGAATCATACAATGTTTAGACTCGTAGGGGTTCACTGAGCTTTATGAATGTGTAAATGTATGTCCACCAAATTTGGAAGTTGGCAGCCATTATTTCTTCAAATATTTTTTCTTCACCAATCCCTTTGTCTTCTCCTCTAGGGCACTTATGACACAAATGTTAGACCTTTGCTATTGTCCTTCAAGTCCTTAAGCTCTGTTCATTTTCTTTAGTCTTTCCTTATTGTTCAGATTGTACCATTACTATCGAGCTTTCTTCAACTTTTCTTTCCTCTATCTTCACTCTGCTGTTGAAATCATCTAATGAATATTTAGTTATTTTAACATTAATATTTGAGTTATTTTAATTTTCTGTCCCCAAATTTCAATTTGGTTCTTTTTACAGTTTCTTTTTCTTGTCTGGGAACTTCAATCTTTCCATTCATTTCAAAAGTGCTTACACACTTTTACACAGGGTTACACAGTGTTTTACAGTGTTTACACAGGGTTATAATAGCTGCTCTGAGAACTTTTTATTGTAATTCCAACATCGAAGTAATTGCAGAATTGGTACCTGTTGATCGCTGTTTTCCCGACAATTGGTTATGATCTCCCTAGTTCTTGGTATGTCAAATACTTTTGGAGACTTGAGACTTGTATTTTGATACTCTTAATCATGTTAAAGACTCTTGGTCCTCTGTAGAACTGATTTGTTGTTGTTTTTATTGCTGTTTTGTCATTGTTGTAGGCAATCAACCCTGTTATGTTCCAACCACAAGTCCCAACCCACCGTCTGTGGGCTGTGGTTTCAATACCATTTTCAGTTTCCCAAGTCTTTTCAGTGCTATTCAGTCTCTCCCCATATGTGCCACCAAAGGGCAGTGGTCTATGCTATAGTTTAGTTCTCAAAGCCTTAATGCTTCCTCAAATAAGTTCCACACATGCTTAGCTCAGGAGTGAATTTCAAACTTCATACACAGATTTAGGTCATCTTTTTCTCTATCTCCTGCCTCTCCATGGTTTTCCCCGCAGTCTGTCTCCCATGTCCCTTTTCTCAATCCTCTGTCTACATTGGGTTTTTTGGTTCCCCATTCCGTCACATGTCTCCTGCAATTACAACTACCTCAGGGGTAAAGTGGCAAGGAAAAAAAGGAAGTGAAAAATAACAAATATTGTCTCCACACTCGTTGGACTACAGGAGTCCCTTTTTCCAGTTTCTCTGGTCAAAGAGGAAGATTACCTTTCAGTTATAAATGGCTGCATAGCGGCACTGCCACTACTGCCACCACCACTGGAGGACAGCCTCATGATTGGGGCCTGCGCTGCTGTCCCACCAGAAAAATAAAACCAAAATATAAAACAGAAAGAAAATGGTGATTTTCTGCACAGCCTCCTTTATGCAGGGGTCCTCCTTTCCAGTTCTCTGACCATACACAGAGGAAGAGGGGTTTTCTCTTAGAGCTTTTTCTGCCTGGATCCATTGTGGGGATCAAGAATAGGGAAGTCCCTAAAGTCCAAGCCAGGAGATAAAGGATGGTAGGTGGAAGGGAAAAGGAAACTCACTGCTATCAGTCACATGTCCAGTTTTGACCTCCTTCCCCAAACCTCCTGTGATTATTTACTCTCAGATAGTTGCTTTATGTATTCTTTTCAAAGTTTTTAGTTGTAATCAGTAGGAGAGATAGGCTGTGTTTCCTCCATCTTAGCAGAACCAGAACCACAAAATTTCCAGAAATAAAACCCTAACATTTATAGTCAACTGATTTGTGACAAAGGTGTCAAAGCAATTCAACAGGCAAAAAAGAGTTCTTTCAACAAATACTGCTGGGACAACTGGATATCCATATGCAAAATACTAGATGAAACTTTGCCTCACACTGTATGCAAAAGCCAACTCAAAACGGATCACAGATCTAAATGTAAAACCAAAGATTATAAAACTTTTATAAAAAAACAGAGGAGAAAATCTTTGTGACCCTGGGTTAGGTTAGAAAAGATTTCTTGGATATGATACAAAAAAAAAAAAAGAATGAACTGAACTTCATCAAAATTTAGAACTTTTCAAAGAGCACTACTTAGAAAGACGGGCCACAGACTGAGAAAAAGTATTTTCAGATCATATATTTAATGAGAGATTTGTATCCAGATTTTTTTTTTTTTAAATCACCTCCTACAACTCAACAGTGAGAAACAAACAATATAAAACTGGGCAAAAGATTTTAACAGACATTTCATCAACGATATACAAATGACTAATAAGCACATGAAAAGATACCCAACATCATTAGTCAATAGGGAACCACAATGAAATACTGCAACATAATTCTAGAATGACTATAATCAAAAAGACTGACAATACCAAATGTTGGCAAAGATGCTGACAAACTGGCCTCCTGTCCATTGCCACTGGGAATGTAAAATGATACAGCCACTTTTTCTTTAAAAGTTACTCATATGACCTAGCAATTCCACTCTTAGGTATCAACCCAAGAGACATTAAAACATATGTCAACACAAAGCCTTCTATGCAAATGCTCACAGAAGTATTATTCATAATAGCCCCAAAGTGGAAACTATCCAAATGTTCGTTAACTGGTTAACAGATCAACAAAATACTATCCATACAAGAGAATACTATTCAGTCATGAAAAGGGGAAAAAAACTGATATGGAGGAAACTCAAAAACATGCTAAGTGAAAGAAGTCAGAAATGAAAGAGTATATACTGTATAATTCCATACATATGAAAATTTCAGAAAAAGCAAATCTATAGATTGTGCTATAATAAAGAATATATCTGCACTTTGTTCCCAGTTCCTGATACACAGCTTGAAACACCTTTGGAATTTCCTGAGTGACAGGAGTGTCTGTTATGCTAATGAAGTGATTCATAGTGTTAGGATCAGGGCTGACCACCAGAAAGACCAACCACATCATTTAACACAAATCCTCTCTTTTCTGATCTGCCACATCCCTACTGAACCACCACAAACAATACTTGTCTCTACATAGCAAACTCATCTATTGAGAACACAGCCAAGAGTCAACAAAGAAAGGAAAAAACGATGTACAAACAAAATGGTAAAAATTATATTTGGACACACGTTATGTGTAAAAAATTGAATTTCTTTGGAAATTCAAAATGTTTAAATTACTTGCTGCTGAACTCACCCCAATACTACACACAAAATTCCTGTGGTATGCTTTGTACAAAGAAACATTTTCTGTATGTCTAAAGACTTTATTTTTAAAAGAGGGCCTGCATTTTTAATGCTCTCAACCACATTTAGCTATATAACCAAAGTAGGCAAGTTTCAGTTCAGTGGGGAGGTAGTTGGAACTGGCCTTACCCATGTGGAAATAATTGCTTTCCTGGCCTAAAGCTCTTCCTATTAGGATCAAAACAAACTGATGTTATCTTAAGAACCCTTCCAATTTTTGAAAAATAAAACCTAAGTGTTCCATAGTTCCAGATATTATCCAGATATTGTTTGTTTTGTTTAAGGACAAAATTATGGCACATTTATTTTTGTATTTAAATCAAAAGCAGAGTTATTATTATGAAGAAAGTCAGGGCATTCTGAAAGATAATTATCTCAGTATAGAAAGGCACATACAGAATTGGTATAGACAAGGCCACCAAGCTTAAACACTGTGATCTGATGTTTTTAAAACCTTACTTTGGCCCTTGGCCTTCTTTGCACCAGAATTTTCCAAATAAACTGTTCACCAAGAATATGAAATAATGCCACAGCACATAACATGATGAGCCATTTAAAGTAGATTTAGTAACAAAGACAAAATATTCCAGGAAGAATAAAATATAAATTCTGAAGCTCAATGTTTTACAATGCCACTGGCATGGATTCTAAATTTTCTAAGCACCTGCCAAAATATAACATGTTGTTTTGTTTCATGGAATTGGAAAACTGAAAAAAAAAAAATATGAAGATGTTACTTAGACCAGTCTTCTGCCTCTGGCACTACCTATACCATCCAGATTGATGGCTAATAAGAAATACAACTTTTATAAAATGAGCAAGATGGCAGACCTACAACCTCTTTGAAGTCTCTTAATGTTGCGCCACCTTGAAATCATGACCAGTGGCTCCACTTATCTCAAACTTTCTGTCCTGCAATCAAAACTCATTTCTTCCCACCTCATCAGAGATAGGTTTGGGACTTCTCTGTATATACCTTGCTTATTATAAATACTCCCTAGGCCTTAACCTTTCTCTAGATCCTTTTCCATAATTATTTCGTTTCTCCTTCTCAGGATGTTATCCATTTTCCCCATATGTGTTTTTTTGGGGTTTTTTTAAAACTATATTCTACTTGCTTCTTGAAAGGAAAAACATCATAATAACTTTTCTAGGCTAAATTCTAATAGATTACAGTCATCTGTCAATATCCTTGGGGGATTGGTTCCAGAACCACCACGGATACCAAAATCCGCAGATGCTCAAGTTCCTTAAATAAAATGGGCCTAGTACAGTCAGCCCTACATATATGCAGATGCAGAAACCATGGATACTGAGGTCCAACTGTATTGGTATGGTTTATCAACATGTTTAGAATGAGGAAATCACTCCCAGAAGAACAAAACAATAAACTCGCAGACATTATTTGTGAACACTCTAAAGTGGTCAGAATTCTTTTTTTTTTTTTTCCCTTAGTGATATGGGGATATGAGAGGAAACTAGTCAAGTTAACAAAGAGTATATTTCAATGGCAATAGACATGTGTAAAGTATCTTAATATTTTCTTCCTGATAAAATACAATACATAAATCAGAGGTCTTATCACAGAAGAGATAATCCAATTTTCCTTAACAGGATCAACTGAGCCTTGGTCTGCATTTCTGGGAAGTCAGTGTCTAGTCATTCTCAATGGGACTTTTGCCCAACTAAGACTTGGAATTATCTTGGAATTGTCTAAGTTTTCACTACATAATGACTTTACTGTGTTTTTTTAATAGGATTCTTATGTCTATTTGTATATGTCAGTTTTTCTACCATTGCACTTCCCCTTGCTATATTTATTCTACGTATAGAAACAAAATCATGATCAACAGAATTGGATTGAATAGTGCACTTAAAGTCTGTTAACTAAACATATACTGTGTATTACTGAGCTACTGGCACTAGACAGCAGAGGGCACTGGTAATATATGCTGACCCAAATATCTTGAGTCCCATATGATCATTTAAAAGTAACATTGCTATTAGCGTAGCTATGGACCCAAAATATCTGTCTTTCATTACCAACTGTTAGTTCACACTCTGTTATAAATAACCACAGTCCAGAGATGCCCATATACTCACTCCAATATAGAAAATACTTCATCATATTTAATTAAATAACAAATAGCTATCATTTAATACAGGCTAAATCCTAACAGGCTTATTTTGTGTTATTATGCTAGCTGCTTTATAAATTTATTTCTCACAGAGTAATGTATGAAGTGGATGCTTTTATTCCTAATTAAAGAAGCCGATGCTGTATGGCAAGGTCCTAAGTGGCAGGTTTATGGACTCAGCCACTGCTGAGAGCTTAAACCATATTAGCCTTATTTATAGTTAAAATCCAGCACTTAGCATAGTCCCTGGCACTCAATTAATATTTAGGGAAGAAAGAGCAGGGAAGGGACTCTAGATCTGATAACAGTGCCACGTGTCACATCTGCCTTTAAGATGCTCTTAATAAGTATTTGCTCATTTGATTAGATTTTACAAGCCACTAGTTACTGGCATAGTACTAGGCACAAGGTCTCAGAGACTTCACTGTAAGAAGTACTAATACTTTGCTTATTAAAGACATATATTTCCTCAGGTGGTATTAATAGATAAATAGTGTAAAAAATTTAATTGAGAAAAAAACAGATACAATTTAAAAAATATAAATAAAAGTTTACTTCTACGTTTCCTTATATAGTTTGCATTCAAAAAAAGAAAATACTTGGTTTATGTATCGTATTAAACTGAATATAATTTTTTTTTTTTTTTTTTTTGCGGTACGCGGGCCTCTCACTGTTGTGGCCTCTCCCATTGCGGAGCACAGGCTCCAGACGCGCAGGCTCAGCGGCCATGGCTCACGGGCCCAGCCGCTCCATGGCATGTGGGATCTTCCCAGACCGGGGCACGAACCCATATCCCCTGCGTTGGCAGGTGGACTCTCAACCACTGCCTCACCAGGGAAGCCCTGAATATAATTTTTAACATAATTTCAACAGTGTTAAGAGATATATCTTAATATCTTAATAGTGAATTAACTTTGTGACTAAGAGTAAATATTATATATGTAAATTTCATAGACTCTTCAAGTATTCCTTAATTCCTGAAAAAAGTTGTTAAAAATTATATCATTGTATTATGAACTTCATGATTTGGGGATAATATAGCCCTAGTATTTATATATACAAAGATATTTATGATTATACTTATCTTAAACTGAGGGCCTCACTGCAGCAATCACAAAAATGAAATATTCTTTATGACTTATTTAAAAAGCATGCTCCAGAAAGGCAAAAAAAGGTTTCCATTCTAATAAAACATACAGAATACCTAATACCATGCAGTAACATAAAACAAAAGTAAATATTGTGTCTAATCCCACATCCATCTTTCCAAAACATCAACAAACCATGCTACCGTGTTCTACTTTATATATAAAAATCTTTAAATACACCTCAGATTTCTTTGTTATTTCTTTATCTGTTTTGTCTAACTCAAATTGTACATTCCCTGAGTTCACAGAAGACATAAGATTGAAAACTACTTCTCTAAAACAGTAATTTACAATAGTGGGTAAGCATTAAAATCAGTAGATGCTTTAATAAATACAGATACTGGAGCCCTAGGCTAGACCTAATGGACAAAGTCTTTGGGGAGGGAGCCCACGCACCTATAGTTTACAGAGCTCCATGGGCAATTCTCATGCACAGTCAAGGCTGAGAACCACAAAAAAGAAAGGCTATACAAAGCTGCCTAGAAGCAGAAAATGTTAAAGCTGAATAGGGCTTCCCTGGTGGCGCAGTGGTTGAGAATCTGCCTGCCGATGCAGGGGACACGGGTTCGAACCCTGGTCTGGGAAGATCCCACATGCCACGGAGCAACTAGACCCGTGAGCCACAACTACTGAGCCTGCGTGTCTGGAGCTTGTGCTCCGGAACAAGAGAGGCCGCGACAGTGAGAGGCCCGTGCACCACGATGAGGAGTGGCCCCCGCTCGCCGCAACTGGAGAAAGCCCTCACACAGAAACGAAGACCCAACACAGCCAAAAATAACTAAATAAAATAAATAAATAAATAAAATTTAAAAAAAAGAAAAAAAAAGCTGAATAGGACCTTAAAGATCATTTAATCAACT
Organism: Neophocaena asiaeorientalis asiaeorientalis; assembly: GCF_003031525.2. NCBI lineage: Eukaryota > Metazoa > Chordata > Mammalia > Artiodactyla > Phocoenidae > Neophocaena > Neophocaena asiaeorientalis. Next base: position 968,636 of record NW_020175049.1, read on the forward strand.
CATTTTCCAAAGTATGAATTTGAAATCGTGAGATGGTAAGTAAATTGTCCAAGATCACATAGCTAGCTATTAATGCCAGGAAGAGAACCAGGTCTACTGGCAGGCAGCCTAGTGCTCTTTACATCACACAAGGCTGCCTTCTCCACTTGGGAAGAAGAAACAGTATTCATTCTTGATTATACCACAAGATTAAACAGCATCATAGCATTCATATAGCAAATTCTCAGGGAAATGTGATTTAAAAAAAAAAATACTATCTCCTTTGGAAAAAATGGTGATAAAAGAATCTAAACTGGAAAGCTGTTTTGATGTATAAAAGAGCTAAATAATTATAAGGTGCCTGGAAAAGGCACTCAACAAATGTTACTCCCTTTCAACACCACAACCTCCTCCCCCTTCCTTTTTGATTCTACATCAAGACATCTCTCCCAGCTCTCAACTATGTCCCTTTTTATATTGCTTCTCCTAATTGGCAATGCCCTTTGACCTCTTCTTCAATGATGCTCATAAATTTCTCCAAGGCCCAGTTTAAGATGTACCTTCTAAGAAATCTTCTGAACTAACTTACCCTATTCTAATTATTGTTTCGTCCTTCATTATCTAAATTGCTTATACTTTTAAATCATATACTTGCTTATACCTTCTTTTGAAGCTTTGTAATTGTAATTACTTCCTAGTTGCTTTATATGTTTTTATTTTCTTCCATAATTAGAATATAAGCTATCAGTGGACTAGAATATAAGCTCCCCAAAGACAAGGATATTGGCCTGTTTTGTTTACTGATAGATCGCAGGCACCTAAAACAACATCAGGAACATAGAAGGTGCTCAATAAATACTTGTGGTGACTGAACAAACAGGCAAAGATTATTTTTTCTTCTATTCATGAATCTCTCCAACATAAAGACACAGATATGAAACATTAAACATTCTGAAAAAAATGAAGATAGATATGCTTGTACTTTAGAAAATTCACAGAATTTTTTTAAATTAATAAAGCTATAATAGATGAATCAACTCACTGGCTACAAGAAATCATTTAGCTTCTTCATTACATACTCTCAGTGATTCAATGGATATACAGTGGCAGCTGATACACAGAAGGTAAAGGCTTTAATTAAGACCTAGAGTTTGAAATCCCCTGCCTATGGTAAAGAACTTCTTAACTTTGTTCTCTTTTAAAACTCTGAATTAAGAAGACTCTAACAAAAAAACACTAATTTCTGGATTACTCAGGTTTCAAGTTATATAAAATAACAGTACATAATTTTTCCAATACATAAATTTAAGAGAGCAACTTTATCTTTTTAATAAACAACTTGTTTCACCCTATACATAAGTACCTGGAAGGCTGAAAACAGGATTGTACCTTTCTTGAAAATATTTTAAAAGTACAATTTTTGAGCAAAGCACATTCAATAACTATTTTTGATAGTGATAATTTTACAAGTTAGCCTTCCCAAATAAGGAAACACATTAACTCTGCCCAAAATTACATTAACAACCTAAATGGGAAAAGAATTTGAAAAAGAACAGATACATGTATATGTATAACTGAATCACTTTGCTGTACACCTGAAACTAACACATCGTTAATCAACTATACTCCAATGTAAAATAAAAAGTTAAAAAATAAAAAAAATTTAATTTAAATTTTAAAAATTCTGCCACCCCAAAATTACCTGCTTTTTAGCTTATGTAATTTAATCAAAATTTTAAAAATCCAGCTACCCTATATATAGGACTGTACAAAGAATACATCAACATGGTTAGGCATTCAGTGACAAAACAGAATTGTGAAGGGTCAGTATTTTTTTCTATTCATTTTAAGCCATATACCTCTACACATATGAGAAGATAACAGTGATAATCAGAATGCATTAAAAAACATGGCTGATTACATAATCTCAGAGGTCTTAGCTACTATGCTGTTGCTATTTTTCAACTGTCCAACTATAAGACAATCGAATGATTAGAAAACTCTAGTCTAAGTAAGTGAATTACATTGAGGGAGACTATATTGTATAGTGGAATGAATGGGCTTTGGAGTCAGATTGGGGTTCATATCCCAAGTCTTTCATCTCCTACCTCTTTGATCACAGGCAAAATGTTTAACTTCTCTGAGACTCAGTTTATCTACAAAATGGGCATAATAATTTCTCCCTTGCAGAGTTATGATGAAGATTTAAAAATACAGTGTATCATTCCTTTGCTTAAATCCTCCAATGATTCATTATAACTTATAAAATAAATTTCAAACTCCTTCAAAAACTACGTTCTTCCTTTCAGAGAAAGGAACCATGTTTTCTGATATCAACATTTCTTAAAATATGCAAGCAGAAGTGTCCAATAGGTAGACAAAATATAGGCTTAAAGCAGGAACACAAAGAAGGGAAGACAAAAGACAAGCAAAGTTCAGCATCATCAAGCACCCAGATCACAAATTTACTCAGACTGCTATCTTTGTAATCTGGATATACCAGTCTTTATTCCTCCTACCTAATATCACTGTCACGGGGTTACTTATTAATCCCTGCTTAACGGAGATTTTCGCAGTAATGAGCTAAAACAATTTTTCAAATACCCTAGGACAAGTAAACTCCTTACCACTCTCCTCCCTTAGCATATCACAAGTTTTCTAACATTACAAATATGGTGATTTCAGTTTCTGTTTTAAGTAGTCCATTAAATTGTTAACCTTTGCGTTTATCTCCTACTTCTAAAGTAATTCTTTATTATTGGCCGGACACTAAAATTTAGCACGTTCCAAGTGTAAGCTGGACTCTAGTTACTTACTTCCAGACTCAACCTTAACTCTCTTTCAGGTTTTTCTCCCACGTATTGATGCCACTGTTTCCTCCACCAGAGAGTAAGCTCCTCTAAAGGTGGAAACCATATTACATCATCTATTCCCATAGCATTTAGCCTACCATCTCCAAAAAATCTATGCCACTTGCATTTACACATATTCAATAATTTCTTTGTTTTGTTTTGTCTTAATTCTCTATTTCCTAAAAGTCAAATAACTAAAACTAATTTGTGGTCTATCCTAGCTACCATTTACTGAATATTTCACTATGTATCACTCTGTATTTTTTTAATCTACAAAATATCATCATATTTTATCAACTCTAAAATATCATAGACTTAATTTTAGAGGTGTTAAAATGTGAAAAATAGTAAATGGTGACTATGAAGCGCCACTGATTAGAAGACATATTCCATTTTCAGAGATCTTAAAACACAAGGAAAAAATGTACAAGAGAGCACTTATAAACTTTGTCCTACATTAATACCTGTTAAACAGGTTAGTTACCTGTTGCAATCCCCAGTAATTGGGGGAGAAATGGATCCAAAGCCAGCTGCTTTAACTATTTCCTCTCCATTAAGTAAAATATGTACATATGCAATATGTGTTGATATGCTCAGAAGATTACTTGCAAAACTGTCTTGCATACATTTACTTCCCCAAACTTTTTATAAAAGAAGATAAAGTTCAAAAGTTCACTGACCACCTCCATGAAAAATGTCATAGTAATAACTAAAATCTAAAATTCATTTTGACACATTTTAGGCAAATAAATATGTCTGACTTTATTAATGGGAATGTTTTCTTCTCTCAAAATGGCACCACATACTGTAGTTTGTTGAGAATACAAAGAGATGAATTAAGTATTTTTTCATAGACAAAATATATATTACAAATTAATACCAAAGAAATTTGCCAATATATGTACAATTAAACATTTAAAGGCATATAATTTCCAAATGACTGTGCATTTTCACCTAACAAGCAGATATATTGACTGATAAATCTTATAATCACACAATAATACAGTTTCAAGTGTTTAGAGTATTGAGTTATATATATATTACATTAAATAACACAGAACTTGATTCCAGAATAAAAAGCACTGTATTTTATCCATAAATATTTGCTAGTAGGATAGAAAAGGGAACATGGCAATGTGACATTATATTCAACCTCAACCTAAGGATATCTTAGTAAGAGAGTGAATAAAGAAAAAGCAAACAGAGTGGTAATTAGGCCAGTAATAATTTGGTAATGAAAATTTATTTCAAGTAGTAGATTTTTTTTTTTTTTTAAGAATTGGTAGGAGCATTTAGAAAAGTCTAAACTTAGACTCTATCATAATTGAGCCTCCACTATAAGAAAGAACAGATTAAATTCCATTTCTCTCCCTCCCTTCTCCCTTCCTTCTGTGATAAATATCAACATTTCAAATTATTTTATGCTAGGAAAGAAGTATCACATCTGTAGAACATAAAATAGGAAGAAAGAAAGAAGTATGGGATTATGTTCAATAAATATATATGTATTTGCAGAAGTTATTATTAAATGTCATTTTCTTTTAAGAGTGAAAACAATTGGTAACCAAAGATTAAAAGGCTCAGAAATTTATATTCAACCCAAGATCTGGTTCTAACATGACTTAACTGAAATAGATTTGTAGATGAGATTTACTCAATACTTTGTACATCAGATATTCTCAATTTGTTAAAAAAGTATACTATGAATTAAGAATTAATAATTGTATCAAAATTCTCATCTTACTTCTCCATTTCTTAACGTTGTGATGGTTCCTCTTGCTACACCCATTCTAAATAGTGTTTCTGTGGCCTGTGAATGTAAAAACAGCAAAAATATATCATCTATAATCTGTATTCAACTGTACATCCCAACCCCAAAATGCAAAACATTCAACACTATTACATTTTTTAGGAACTACTAGAGAAGCATCAGTAAGGCACAATAAACTCTACATTATACTCCAGAAATATCATTTTCAGAACATTTTAATGCTATAAAGAGCCCAAACTGAAATATTTCAAAAGTTATTTAGATCTGCTATTATCACTCAATGCCTATAGTTTCAAATTAGCACACTTAAATAAGTTTAAAACTTAGTTTGGTTAACAAAGATTAAATAAAACTTCAGTACTTGAATTCAATTCAGAAATTATCATTTATTCTGATTTTTAGTTTCCATCTGATTTCAGTCCAAATCACTTGACTGGCACTGAAATACTGACAAAAGATGAAGTAATTCAGTGATGTCACTTATTAAATAGCACCTGAAAAGACTTAATGCTTCCTATACACTAACAATGAACAATTCTAAAAGGAACTTAAGAATTTTGTTTATAATAGCACCAAATATATATATATATATAAAAGACAGGAATAAATTTAACCAAAGAAGCAAAAGGCTTGCTCATTGAAAACTGTAAAACATTGCTGAAAGAGATCTAAAAACATATAAATAAATGGAAAGACATCCTGTGTTCATGAAGTGGAAGATGTAATATTGTTAAGGTGTCAATACTATCCAAAATGATCTATAGAGTCAATGCTATTCCTACCAAAATCTCAATGACTTCTTTATAGAAATACAAAAATCCATCCTAAAATTCATATGGAACCCAAAAGACCCCAAATAGCCAAAATAACTTTGAAAAAGAAGAACAAAGTTGGAGGACTCACACCTTCTGATTTCAAAACTTACTTTAAAGCTACAGTAATCATAAAGATGTCATAAAGACAGACATATAGGCCAATGAAATAGGAGAGAGCTTGAAACAAACCCTTGTATATGGTCTAATGATATTCTATAAAGGTACTGAGACCATTCTGTGGAGAAAGGACAGTCTTCTTAACAAATGATGTTGGGAAAATACCTGCAAAAGTATGAAGCTGAACCCTTACCTTATACCATACACAAAAATTAACTCAAAAGAGATCAAAGACTAAATGTAAGAGTTAAAACTATAAAACTCTTAGAAGAAAACACATTGTTTTCCATTCATGATTCGGTGTCTGATGAGGACCTGCTTCCTGGTTACTATAGATGATTTTACATGACTATCTTGTTTGTATCCTTACATGGCAGAGAACAAAGAGAAGCAAGCTCTCTCTGCACTCTTACAAGGGAACTAATCCCATTCATAAGGGCTCCTCATCTAATCCTAATTACCTCCCAAAGGCCCCACCTCGTAATACCATAATACTGGGGGGAGAGGGTTTTGACATGAATTTTGGGGAACACAAATGAATTTTGGGGAACACAAATATTCAGTCCATAACAGGAGTATTCCAGTCAGAATGGGCAGTAAGTACAAAGACCAGTAGGTAGGATCATGTTTGGTATGTTCAAGGACAAGTAAGATGGCACATGAGGCTGAAAGAAAAAGATTACATGAGAGTCTGATTGAGAAAAGAGAAGATGCAAGTTCCTCTGTTCAATATGTCTTTTATTTTTCAATCTGGTATAAGAGGAATGCATTTCCAACCTTTATTAATCAAAAATGTAATTCAAAGCATGCACTACTAAACAAATTTTTAAGAATTAGTATATGAACAACAAAAAAAGAGAATTTAAATGTAAAAAGTGAATGCACATCTAAAGAAATGCAGAGTGAAGAAGGGATAAGAAACTAGAGGAAGCTGTAAGGAAACTGATGTATGTGTACAAAATCAGTGTGATCAGTGTAACATAAATAGCAGTGTAAACATATTAATTTAGTTATAAGGAAGCAAATAACAGAAGAAGTAAGGAAAAAGTTACAAGTAGCTGCCTCTGGGTTGTGGGACTCAGGCAGTGGAACAAGTAAATAAGAGTACTACTCTTTTTCTACTAGTTTGCAGCATACTATTTGACGGTTTAAACTACTTGTAAATCCTTGATCAAAACTTTTTTTTTTAACTTTTAAAGGAACAAGTAATCCCTAGTATCCAGTTCTGCAAAGAGGTCAAATACTTTACAATTTTAATAGAGTGGTATATGTAAGAACATAGTTGAGGACTGAATAAGAGGATATAAAGTCAGTGTTAAGAGTCAACTCTTTCAAAAAGTTTCACAATAAAAGTGAGGAATGAAACTGAGTTGTTGCCAGGAAGAGCAGAGTTGAGAGAAAATTGACAACAGGATATTTTGAGGATAAAAGACTTAGACAAGTTTTTAATGGCTTAGTAGAAGTAGTCAGTAAGATGGAAGAAGTTACAGACACAGGAAGGGTAATGGATCCTGACTGAAGAGCGTTCCTGCAGAAGACGGTTAAGAGCACACAGAGCAATCTGTTAGCTATGTTACTTGGGAGATGGTCCAGATATAGGCAAATGCTTTCCTTCCCTCTCCCTTTCCCTCTCTGAATTAGGAGACAGGATTAGAAGAAGGAGGGGCATGGGGTTGGTGTTTGATATCTACATGCTGTTAGAAAATAAAACAACTTTTAGGACAAACACTGCTAAATTTGTGATTGCAGCACAACATGAATATGATTCCAATGAATAATTCACAGAGAGCTAAAATAGGCCACTAATGGGGAGGAAGAAAGGTTATTCACATATGCAAACAAAAAACAAGCGATAAATGAATGACTTTGCTATGACAGAATTTTACTAAAGCATATACAGCTAGATGTTGTAACAATTACTTACAGAAATCTTTATTAAAGGAAAAGAATTTCTCACCACCGATACACGGCATTTTTTTCTATTCTTAATGATAGGTACATTAAATTACATCTTCCATCTTCCTGTTTCTTTTTAAACCTTATTTAATCTAGTGATGTGATTAAGAGTCCTCAGCTAGGTCAGGTTAGTTACTGTATATATTTGAGGACCAAAAGGGGAAAGGCAGAGGCAACAAGCACTTGGGATGAAATACACAACTTCTCCTCTAAACCACATCAAACTACTTACTCTTTTGTGTCTCAAAAGCCTGAGGCAGTTTGAAGATCTAAATCTTCTTCTGCACTTTCTCCAGTAGGAAAAGAATACCAAATTCAATCTTTTGTTTCCAACTAAATTGATTTATTTCATGAGCTCTTCCCAGCAACATGTTTAAGGACTGTCTCATTCTAACAGCACTGTCAGTTCAGCTCAGCTTCCTTTGATTCTATAGGAAAGCACTGGAGTGAACAACATTCTTTTGACCTCTACTAAATAGATTGCTTTTAATTTACTTGTTACCCAAACAACGACTAACAAGTATCCAAAACAATGAGATACAGGACTAATGCTCAGCATTTGTAAATTTACCACCAGCAAACTCTTCATTGAAATTTCCCTCTCCTTGAGTTTTGATAACAACTAAAATGATTAATACCAAAAACATTCATTAAACATCTGTCACTGGCAGGGAAAAAACCATATGTAGGTCCTCAGTTAAAAACAGGTTATCAAGAGAGACTGCTTTTAAGTAGAGTGTTAGATAAAAGTGACTTAGGAGACATGAAATCTAGATGTAAGAAATGCAAAGTTCTGGACTGGATCCTTGTGTTTGTGTGTGCAAATCAAAAAAGAGCCAGAAGGATATACAATGAATTGATAACAGTACTAATCTCTGAGTGGTTTTATTTATTTTCTAATGTTCCATCATGCACATATACTGTTTGGTAACAATAAAAAGAAAAGTAACAATTTTTGTACACTAAAAGATAAAACAGATTTAAAACAGAATTTTGGAACAACATAAAATGTTATAATACAAGCAATACAACATTGAGTAGCTCCCAAAGTGAAAATAATCAAAAGTCAATAGAGACTCATGTTATTACAGTTTAATGCTTTTTAATGCATTAAATCAACACAAAATAAGTAAAATTAACAAGAAATATATATTTAATAGACTTTACCTTGAAAAGCAGTATGATTATAAAAACTTTAAAGCATCATATTAAAGAAAGACTTCATTGGGTTAATTTAACATGCAGTTTACAGATATAAATACAAAAGTTGTATTTAGCATATGTTTATTTCCTATTAGTCAAGCAACTAGAATTCTACTTATCTTATTTCCACTATTTACTATCTGGGCAACCTTAGGCAGGTCATTTAAACTCTCTAAGCTCTGACCCCCTCTGTAAAAAGGTGAAAGCTAATATCAACCTGTTTTCCTGTGGTGGTCAATGCAGGTGTTAACATATGTGAAAAGCTCTGTAAAGAGCTAGATAAATGTAAAATACTGAATCCAAGGTCTGGTTTAGGACTTCCTGAGATGAAAAGATGTTTCAGAAATACTAATTTTTATGTATTCCCAGCGCCTTGCAGAAAATATAACAACATAGCATAAAGATTAAGAATGCAGGTTTTAGAGACAGACTGTTTAGTTCAAATTCTAGCTTTGCCATTTGTAAGATGTGTGATCCAAACAAGCAACTTACTTCTTTGAGCTCATTAACAGAATATGGATAACAATGGTATGGAACTCAAGGAAAAGTGTAAGTGCTCAATAAATGATAATTTTATTACCATTAATATCTCAAAGGAAATGCAGAATTCCATTTCTACCTTAAAAAGTGGTCATCAGATTGCAACTAAAAATTACATCAGATGGCAATGAAAAAGGTACTATATAAAACAGTCAGCCACAATTAGCACATTATGCCATATGGCTATTTATTTATGCTAAAATTCTTGACAAGACAACCAGAGAAAAAGAAAACTTACATTATTTCAAGAAGATTAATTTAGCAAAAGTCTTCAGAAATCATATGCAATAGTCATTCCCCAGCTGTTTATCCTGGCCATAGAAGAAAAGAGATTTAAATACTAAGGCTTTTCAGCACCAGCTGCTTCCCTCTCTATGATGATAAAAATACAAAGTAAAAAATAGAAAAACTGAGCATTAGCTATCTGCTTCTCACTAAAGAAGCACTGCATGTTACAAATCTAGTCATATACTTTCAAAATACACAAACATATTAGCATAGCAACCAAGACCTTTGTGAGGTCGGCAAACCATTCTCACTCTCTTTCCTCCAGGCAGCTGCCTACAGGCCACCCGTTCCAGCTCATTAATTACAATTCATAACTTCAGGGCCCATGCACTACAGCAGCTACAGCACAGGGAGCAAAACCTGAGAGAAACTCTTTCTAGTCAGAAAACAGGGAAGAGGGGCCCAAGTGAACCAGAGAATGTGTAGGGAATCAATTCCTGGTTCAGGGGAGGGGTTCTGTCTTTTTTTTTCTCTTGACTCTGCCCCAAGGACAGGCCCCAATTACAAGATGAAGCAGCACCAGTGCAGGTAGTTAAAACTGGAAAATAAATTCTGTTTTTCTGGGCAAAAGCATATGGAAAAGGGGACCTCTGGAGTCCAAAGAAGAAAGGAAGAATGCCCATTATTTTTTTCACTCTTTTCTCTATTCACTTTGTCCCAACGGCAGACCCTGAAGAGTGTGTGCAGCTGGGATAGCAGAGAAGGCAGCTACAACTCTGAGAGAAATCCTGTCTTTCTGGACAGAGGACCAGAAAGAGGAGACCCAATGAAGCAGAGAATAAAGAGGCAATCCCTGAAAGGAAGAGCTGGAAAAGGAAATTTCTTGACTAAATCCGTGTTTGACTTAGCACAAATACAGAGCTCACCCCTCACCAGCATACGCATGGAACAGACCCAAGTAGCAAAGCGAAGGCTTTCAGGGCAAAACTACAATTAAAACTACCACCCAAGTCCCAGCATGGCCCATGAGTGGCACACAGTCAGGACAGACGCAAAGCAGCATAGGAAAGGCAACTGACATTGGAGCTACTGTCCACTGAAGACGAGACAGAACTTGCAGTCTGAATCTAACAGGGGACTGCTTACTACTAAAGAAAAAAAAAATGATAAATAAATAAATAATAATAAATGTTTAAAAGATCAACACTCTCCAGAGGAGTTTTTAACAGGATCCAGAATCTCACAACCTGACATTCAAAATGTCAAGGACCAATCCAAAATTACTCAACCTGAAAAGAACAAAAAATTGTTACCTCAGCTCAAAGAAAAGACAATCAGATGTTGGAATTACCAGACAGAGCCTGTAAAGGAGCTATTATAATTCCATGAGGTAAGGTTAAACACACTTGCAATGGATGGAAAGAGAAGTTCTCAGCAGAGAAACAGAAACTTTAAAAAGTGGAACTTCTGGAACTGAAAAATACAATAAGAAAAATAAAAAATTCAGTAGACGGGGGCTCAACAGCAGAATGAAGAGAAAAGAGAAAAGAATCAGTGAACTTGATGATAAATAAATAAAGATTATCCAGTCTACAGAAGAGAAAGGAAAAAAGATTGAAAACAGAAACTGAGCAGAACCCCACAGACTTGAAGGAGAATAGCAAAAGACCTAGCATTTGTATTATCAGAAACCTAGAAAGAGAGGAAAAACAGATTGATATATGTTTCTCTATATATTGATATAGAGAAAATATATGAAGAATAGCTAAAAACTTCTGAAATTTGGTGAGACAAACATTTACAGATTTAAGCTCAGTGAACCTCAAGTAAGATATGCACAAAGAAAACCATACCTAGACGTATCATAAACAAAAATGCTGAAATCCAAATATAAAGAAAGGTTTTTGAAAGTAGCCCAAAAAAATATATATGTATATGTTATATAGTGGAACAACTATTAAAATGATTATGGATTTGCCATCAGAAACCATCAGAAACCATGGAAGCAAGAGGAGAAAATATCTTTTAAGGTTTTGAACTATAAACCCAGAATTCTATATCCAGCAAAAATATCCTTCAGGAATGAAGGCAAAATAAAGACATTCTCATGTAAAAGAGACTAAGAATCTGTCACCAGCTGAAATGCTTTAAGGAAATGCTGAAGAAGTTTCCAGAGGCTGAAGAGAAATAATCCTAGAAACAGATCCACACTGTATGTTCAATTGATTTTCTACCGAAGTATCAAGGTACATGGGAGAAGACTAGTCTTTTCAACCAATGGAGCTTTAACAATTGAATTTCTCCACCGAAATATGTGAACTTCGACCTACACCTTACTCTGTACACAAAAACTAACTTAAAATGGAACACAGACTTAAATGCTGGTGCTCAAACCATAAAACTTATGCAAAAAAACACTGGAAAGAAACACTTTATAATTTGATTTAGGCAAATATATGATACACCGGGGGGAAAAAAGAATAAAACATTGAAGAAGAAATTCATTATGACAGTTACTATCCAAAGATGGCCACACTAATTTATATCCTATCCCACATGTACTTCTTAAAATGTGACACTGACTCTCCTCCATATGTCATATATTCCCTGCCCTTGAACCTGGGACCTTTGAAACTACCTTGGTAACTGTAACTTAAACGTAATGAGGCAGAAATGATGCTGATTTTTAAGGTTAAATCATAATGGGCAAAATGCCTTCTGCCTGGTGTTCTCACTTTGTCTGAACATGTGCCTTTGGAGCCCTGAGCTACCAAGTAAGAAGTCCAACTACCTTTAAAAGGTAATTTTTACATAGTTTTTCACCATGCTAGAAAAACTATGTAAAAAGAGAGAGAGATGCCCCAGCTATTCCAACACACAGCTATTCAACTACTCCGAGCCAAGGTGCCATTCATGTGAGTGAGTCTTCAGATGATTCCAGTCTTTAGCTTTCAAGATGTACCAGCCAATGTCAAGCAGAACAGTCATAGGTTATTCCAGGCAAGCCCTTCCCAAACTGCAGATTCATGCAAAGTAAATGCTATTGTTATTTTTAGCCACTAAACTTTGAGTAGTTTGTTACACAGCATTAGATAACTATACAATGATAAAAATGTGTCTTTAATAAAAATTAAAGGCCTTTTGCTCTTGACTCAACTGAGAAAATGAAAAAGCAGACTCACAGAAACTATCTGCAAAAACATATCTGACAAAGCACTTGCATCCAGAATATATAAATAATTCTTACAACTCAAAAATAAGACATATAACCAAACAAATTAAAATGAGCAAAATATGTCAACAGACCCTTCATCCAAAGAAAAAAGATATGTACACACATACATATAGTATATTCATATGTAATATGTATGCGTGCACATGTGTGTGTATATTGTGTGTGTACATATGCACTCATAAACACACAACATACATATACACGAATGGGCAAAAAGTCAACAAAAAGATGTTCAAGATCATTAACTTTTACGGAAATGCAAATTAAAACCACAATTAGATACTACTATACATGCACAAGAATGGCTAAAAATACTAGAAAGAATAACAACAGCAAGTGATAGTGGGAATATGGAGCTACTAGAACTCTCATACGTTGCTGTGGGAACACAAAATGGTACAGTCGCTTTGGAAAACAGCTGGTCAGTTTTCTAGGAAGTTAGACATAAACTTACCATAAGACCCAGCAATTCTATCCCTAGGTATCTACCAAAGAGAAATGAAAACATATTATGTCCATTTGTATGAATTGTAGAAAACCCAAAATTACAGTGACAGAGAGCATATCAGTGACTGCTTGGGACCCGAGAGATATGGGGGGAGGGAACTGACTGCAAAGGAAAAAGTGAGACTTTTTTAGGGAAGAAATTCTGTTTGATTATGGTCGTAGTCACATAACTATAAACATCTGTCAAAATTCATCAAACTGTACACTTAAAACAGGTGATAATCATTAAATATAAAGCTGTTTTAAAAAAAAAATGCACACCTGTCCCTCTCCCCAGAGCAGTTCCCAACTAACTGGTAACTTAATCATCACCAACCATTAGGAAAAACCTGGGTACTACTCTAATGACAAATTTTATAGGAAGAATACATACATGCTTTAGATACAGATTTCATCTTAAATTCATATAAACTGAGGGCACAGGTAGAGGTTGACCAAAGCAGAAGAAAATTAGCAATAACACTAAAGCCAACAATAAATGCAAGAGATGAATAATCTAGGAAGGATACAGTCTGTATGTCACACTCAGAGGAACACCTAGGGATCCAAGAAGAGTAAATTGTTATGAAAACTCCACATTCCATACAAAATTCTACATTATCACCATTTAGGAACCACTGCCTTATTATACACTTAACTTGATAATTACAGAAAATAAGTGCTATATATATAACTGAGCAACTGACAAACAAAAATCACCAATCTCACCTTCACTTACAGATGAATGTTCTAGTACCTGTGTTTTCCATCCACTATTTGCCCAAGCAGAAACTTGAGTCATCCATGAATCTTTCTTTTCTCTCTACAACCTATAATACTTGTTATAAGTAATATTTATTATAGCATTTTACTTATAATACTTATTAGAATATAATACTTATTAGAGTAACTACCTATTCATCTAAAATCCTCACTAGACTATAGGCTATATTTCACTCATCATTATACCCCTAGCACCTAATGCCTCAGAAACACTTAATTGTTGAATGAATGCAAGAATTAAGAGCTAATGAATAAGTAGTTATTTGGACTATGTCAAGTAAGCACTTATTTATTGATAGTTTGGGGGTATGTGCTTTACCAAGGTGTGAACAAATATGTCCCAAACTATATTATAACAATTTCAGATGCTGAATGTATAACTCATTAACCTTTCATGTTAATGAAATCAACTTGATCTTTTTAGACAACACAAATGTCATAATCTGTTTTCATTCACTACACAGGAAATATGCATTACATATGGAGACAATGGACGTTAGCAATGGTTTTAAGGTTACAAAGAATGTTACTTCTGTTTATAGATGTGGGTTGGTTAAGTTATCCAGAAATTTAAACAATAAGCAGATGGTTTGTTTCTAAATTGATAGCAGTCATCCGGCTCTAAAGAAGAGTGTACTTTTGTAAATACATGTTCTGTCATGTTCTATCCAATGTGACATGATGAAATAATGTACTATGTTATGTTCTGCTTTTCCTCTTTGAACATAATAAAACTTAAGAAAAGCATGGATATTTTCCCCCCACAATGTTATCTTCTTAGACTTAGACTCAAAACAAACTAAGAAAGGATAACAACAAACAAAAATAAACCCACAAATGCTGAGATTTAGAGGTAGATTTCAATTCTGTTTCAAAACAAAATAAGAGTTGAGTCACTCAGAGTTTTCTCAATCATTAAATGGTGATAATATTAAATATAATAATTGAGAGTGTTTAACTTAAAATTTGAGAGTGGGGAGTAAAGAATTATATCTAAATTTGATTTTTTCATTTCATTAGCATATAAAATATTTTTAAGTAGGCAAGATTAGAATATGTAATAATCATTAGATGATTATACAACATCCCTCCCCCTTCCTTCAATTCCCTCCTCTATTCTAACAAGATGCTGATTTTGTTTAGGTAATCTACCTTCTTTTACAAGGCTATTAACTAAATCAGTAATGTCAATCCCATTCCTCTTGCCAGTGATTTTTTTTAGATACAGGCATATGATATCAGAGATAAAGAAGGCAATTTCATAATAATAAAGAGGTTAATTCACCAAGAGGACATAATAAACTTAAATGTTTACGGATCTAAACGTAGGTATTCAAAGCATATGAGTCAAAAATTGATACAACCGGGACTTCCCTGGTGGCATAGTGGTTACGCATCCGCCTGCCAATGCAGGGGACATGGATTCGACCCCTGGTCCGGGAAGACCCCACATGCCATGGAGCAACTAAGCCCGTGCACCACAACTACTGAGCCTGTGCTCTACAGCCTGCGAGCCACAACTACTGAGCCCGCGCACCACAACTACTGAAGCCCACGCACCTAGAGCCCATGCTCCATAACAAGAGAAGCCACCACAATGAGAAGCCTGCACACCACAACGAAGAATCGGCCCTGCTTGCTGCAATTAGAGAAAGCCTGAGTGCAGCAACAAAGACCCAACGCAGCCAAAAAGTAAGTTAGTTAATTTTTTTTTTAATCAAGCAATGTAATCACCATACTAAACTAAAAAAGAAAACTACACGATCATCTCTAGAGATATGGAAAAAACATCTGATATAAACATCTATTCCTGATAATAAAAACTAGGAATAGAAAGGGACGAGCTCAAATGAAAAAGGGCATCTACAAAAAATCTATAGCTAACATATCTAAGGGTGAAAAGATTGAATACATTCCCCCTAAGATCAGGAATAAAGCAAGATGTCAGCTCGATTTCTATTCAATATTATAGTGGAAGTCCTAGCCAGTGCAATAACACAAGGAAAAGAAATAAAAGGGATCCAGATTACAAAGGAAGAAGTAAAATTTTCTTTATTTTTCCACATGACATTCTAATAATAGCTAAAAACCCAATAAACAACTTTTCCATTTTAGAAAAGGCAAAACTATAAAGTTAGTGAAAAGATCAGTGGTTGCAAGGGACTAATGAATAGGTAATTCACAGGGGATTTTCAGGGCAGTGAAACTATTCTACATGATACTGTAATCATAATATATGACATTATGCATTTGTCAAAACCCATAGAACTGTACAACAGAAAGAGTGTACCCTAGGGTAAACTATGGGTTCTAGTTAAAAATAATGTATCAATATAGGCTCATCAACTGTAACAAATGTGCCACACTAATGAGATGTTAATAATAGGGGAAAAGGGAAGGGGAGAATGTAGGAACTATCTGTACTCTCTGTTCAATTTTTCTATAAACCTAAAACTGCTCTGAAAATTAAGTCTAGTTTTAAAAAGTATACAGGTACAAACTAAAAAGAAAATGAAAGGTCATATATCAAGGTAAAAAATAAAAGAAAAAACTCTTTAACAAAACTAAATTAGAAATAGCACCTTTTTTACAACCAAATTAATTTAATAAAAAACCAAAATATGAGTGAAGTTAAATGACAATGTAAATTTAAACTCATTTAAAACATCTAACAGTTACTCATTCCATACTAGAGTATTAAGAGTCATTAACAACAACTATAATAGCCACATATGCAGTCCAATCTTTACAGGCCATGAAAAGGACAGTAAGGAAAGAAGGGGCAAAAACAGAAGGAGGAACTGCAAATATGGAAGCCCATTCCCTTTCCATGATGTCAGGATTTCAGTCAGATGATTTCCAAAATATCAGTAGAACGTTAAAGAGTTATGTCCTAACATCCAATCTGTTCATCTAAGTCTTCCCAGAAAAAATTAGAAATAGAAACTGTATGTCCTTTACCACTATCACTACCATCATTATCATGAAATTTATTGACAAACATAAAAGCAAAAGGTCAATGAACCAAAAATCGTAGAGTAGTAGGATTTAAATAGCCTGAGTTCTTGATGACATCACTGAATCCTGGAACTGCTACTCTTGAGATTCCATGTAATTTATTTTAAAAATAAATGTACTTATACTTTAAGTCACTTGCAGTTGGGTATCCAGCTAACTGCATGCAAATAAATCTATAAGCCTAGTGAAGAACTTGCCTCAGAATTTGTTAAAATGAAATCTTTATCTCGGAGTGAAACTCTGGATTTACTTATCAATCCTTAAATATTCTGAGTTCTAGATGTCTGGAAAATTATAAAATAAGTTCCTAAATACTTATATTTTATAAATTTGGGGCTTATTTTTATCAAAGAAAAAATGTAAACAGTTTTATATTACTTGTGACGGAAAGAATAAGGAACATGTATAACAAAAAATAAACCATGCTGATAATACAAACCTTGCTGTTCCTTTCATCTATAGCTATACCACTAATACGTTTTTTTAAAAGGAAAGTAGAGGTTACAAATCATAAAATCAGAAAGTGAGAAGATACGAAAACCCCAAATACTCAGTGTTAAGCCAGAACTCTAAGAAGAATAAACCTAAAGCTACTTAATTTCCAAACAGGAAACTGCATGGGCATTTGGAAGAAATAATTCACTGAAGTTTCTTAGAACTAACCTGAAGCTCCCATGCCACACAGTATTCCAGTATATGAATACTATACAATTTAACTGCCGGTGGATCCTTGAGTTGAACTGAGTTTTTATCATTATGAACATGCTGCTCAAATTATTCTTGTTGGTTTCTCCTGTTCCACATGAGAAAAAAATTTCTCTAGTACATACTTAAAGAATGGATTGACGACGTGTAGGATGTGTGTATATTCAAATTTATTAAAAAGTACCAAATTGTTTTCTAAATTGACTGTACTAATTCGCACTCCTACCAACAACATGTAACAGTTATTATTTCTAGCAATATTTTTCTCAAGGTTAACAAAAGAAAGTTCATCAAGTATCCTGTAAGAATCTAACGAAACTTTGGAATGAAATTATTCATTTCTTCATGTACTGACTACCTATATAATGGTACCCTACATGTCGTAGGAACTCAGTAATCAAAAGCATTTCCTTAGCCTTCTCCTAGTAGCAAAATCATAGACATTTGCTCTGCTAAAGATTCTCTTATTACAAGTAATAGAAACATACAAAAAAAAAAGTACGTATTAAGTTGAAACAGCTGGAGCAAAGATCTAGTGTCAGAGGAGTAGAAGGTTTGAAGGAAATATGTGTACACACATATACACACACACACATGCACAAAAAAGGCTACGGAATAAAGGTGCTGTCAAAGTGTATAGGGGCTATAGTTTTGTTTCCAGCTCTAGTGTTCTTAACAGGAAATTATAACAGGTTAGAAGACAGGAGTTTTACTATACTCTACAACTGTATCTCCAGCAATTTCTCTCTTAACTATGTAACCGACTCAGAGAATAACTGGGACTAGACACAATAAAGCCAAAGTAAGACTCTAGAACCAGTATGATCAGATAGTCGGAGAACTTACTTATCTGTCTATTTGGATTTAAGAGATGTTGAAAGTCCCTCTCACCCCCAAAACAGATCATTTCCTCTCACAGTGCCTGAAACCACATTTGCATTATTGAATTTTGTTGGATATTCAGGGTTTTTCATTAATTAACAAATATTTGCATTGAGCTGCAAATATCTCTGGACACAGGAAACTTATGAAAAATTAGCTGACAAGGATAGGCACCTGAAGAAAAACAGAAATAGGAACAGAGATGCTGAAAAAGAAGGTGGGAGAGTATCAAACAAAAATTTTGCCTACTTTCGCCATTTTACTGATATCTGGCCCCCAAATTACAGCTGTCTTTAATTGACTGGAAATTTCATCTACTGAAGACCAATATCCTAAATTGGCATAAACTTTTGTTTGGGTTTATTTACTGTTATAACTTTCCAGTATGTTCTACCAAATTACACTTATTTCTAACTACATTAAGAGTACAATCAGGGGCTTCCCTGGTGGCGCAGTGGTTAAGAATCTGCCTGACAATGCAGGGGACATGGGTTCGAGCCCTGGTCTGGGAGATGCCACATGCTGCGGAGAAACTAAGCTCGTGCACCACAACTACTGAGCCTCTGCTCTAGAGCCCGTGAGCCACAACTACTGAGCCCGCGCACCACAACTACTGAAGCCCACGCACCTAGAGCCCATGCTCCAAACAAGAGAAGCCACCGCAATGAGAAGCCCGCTCACCACAACAAAGAGTAGCCCCTGCTCACTGCAACTAGAGATAGCCCGTGAGCAGCAATGAAGACCCAACGAAGCCAAAAATAAATAAATATAAATAAATAAACGTCGGTGTTTCATTAAAAAAAAAAGAGTACAAGCTCGATTCCACACCTAACTTAAAATGAGAGAAAGAATTAGGGATAAAAACGGAGAAGCTCATAAAAAGAAAAAGTGACGTTTCAGATTCTGAAATGCTAGCACTGCAGAACCTGAAGGCCATGAGTCTTGATTAGTCCCCAGAAAAGCCTGCTTATGGAGACTGTGTGGCTGGCACCCACGGAGCAAGTAACTTGGCATGAAAGGAACCCTTAGTATTTTGTATTAATTGAAGTAAGACATTTAAGAATCTGGCACTTCAATTTGTCAGTTCACACCAATTGAACACAATGCTAAACATTATCCTTAGACACCAAATATTTAATGACCTATAAACAGTACCTCAATATTGAATTCTTTGTCTTATTTGAGTCGAAAGGAACCAGATTACATTGTTATGGTTTTAACAAAGTAAACAGAAGTTGGGCTGTTAAAAAAATATATCATAAATAAACTTAGTCCTTTTTATCTACACTTGTATATGTGTTTTTAAAAAGAATGTAATAGATCCCAATTCTTAATCATTCCCCCTAAATCCACAATTTCTCATTATTTCCTGTACTAGTTTGCCTCTGCTGTTGACTTTTATTTCCATCACAGATTAATAGGAATTCAGATTCCAAACATAAATTTTATAAACACATACAGTATATAAGCCTACTTAATAATCAAAACCAGCCTTCTTTAAATGTAATGTTTCCTTTCTAGTACTTCCAAATATGCATATACTTCATAAGGTCTTTATTTTATTAGCAATTTTTAACACCAAAAATGGAAACCATGTCTTCTTAAAAACATCAGATTCATAATGGTACAATCAGTAAGTCCCTTTCTCCCACAAGTGTTTATATATACAAATAGCGTGCTATATGAATAAAAAAAATAGTACTTGTAAATCTATATACTGTTAGCAAGGACTAAATTTCCTTCTCAAAAAAAATTTTTTAAAAAAAAGCAGACGAATACAGTACACTAAATTTTTTGCTAGAAAGTTAAACAATGTAATTGCTTTAATTATGGTCATTTAAACTATCATTTTCAATGAAAAGAACCTACTAATAAAGATGTGAATTATAATTATTTTTCAAAATAATTAATAAAGACTTATATTGATCCTGGGGATTAAAATGCTCTATATGTACATACCACTTTAACAAATCACTTGCATAAATATGTTCTAATCTAAGATAATTTCTAACTCTAATTTAAAAAATGATAAATAAATTAATTAATTAAATGGTTACCTTTCATCCGGACAAGGGATTTTAACCTGTTTTGTATCATGACCCCTAAGATGTTTAACTTAACATTCTCATGGGTGTTCCCAAGATTATGGGTAATTAATGTTATGCTAGCTTAATTCATCCCTTTGTTTCACTCAAAAAACTGTACCAGAATGCAATTCAGGGAAAGTTATGCTACTAAAAAGAGAACTATAATATTTTCACTAGTACAAGCAAAAATTTACTGGAGCATGCCTCATAGCAGATTTTACTACAATATTTTTCTTCATACAATTGCTGAAAGCAACTGATATAAGAGAAGGGGGGGTGGCAATGAGAGAGAAGGTATACTGATTACAAATTTTGCTTTGGTAAAAGAATAAAACAAATTAGTATAAATTTTAGCGGCTAACCAAAATTTGTCTATCTACACGACATTTTAATTTTCTAGAGCTCTTATAATCCTCTACAATAGCCTGAGAACTGGCCCCAAGGCTTCCAATACTGCTGCCCATCTCCCCTACAATTATTTCTTCCCAAATCAGCTACAGTAACTATTTGAAAAGGGAGATCATATCCTATCACTCTTTTGTTTAAAACTCTCCAATGGTTTTCTTAACATATACACACTATAATATATAAAATAAGAAAACAAGGGCCTACTATAGCACAGGGAATTATACTCAATACCTTGTAATAACCTATAACGGAAAAGAATCTGAAAAAGAATATACATACATATGTATGTATAACTGAATCACTTTGCTATATACTTGAAACTAACACAACATTGTAAATTACACTTCAATAAAAAATGCATAAAAAAGAATTTTTAAAAAGTCTCCAATGATTTTCTATTAAATGGAAAATAAAATCTAAACTCCTTACTATGGCGACAATGTCCTAACTATAAACTGTCTTCTACCTATTTTTCCAACCTCATTTTATACCATTCTGTCCACCTATAACAGTCTTCTTGGCTGTTGCCAAACCAAATGACCAAGCTTGCTCCCAACTAGGGGTCTAATTTACTCACTGTCCACTCTCCCTGAACACTCTTCCCCAAGATCTTCTCAAGCTCTGGCTCATTAGAATACAGCTATGACTAAAATAAAATCTCTGCTCTGAAAGAGCTTATCAGTGTAATGCCAGAAAAATGCAAGAGAAGGGAGAAAGGAGAAAAGAAGCAAGTGGTGGAAGGGAGGGACACCATACTACAGAGTCACAAACTAAGTGCCATGGGACAACAGAGGAAAATATAACCTACTCTGGAGGAAAGATTTCTAAATTCAAATTTGTCACTGTCTTAGGTATATGACCAGGAAATAACAATGACACACACCAAGTATTAAGTGGGGACTATTCCATTTGACCCTCTGCACCACACAGAAGCCCCATGAATGTGTATGATACAACAGACGTCATTGACAAAATTCAGGATGCTACTTACTTGATGAAAAATACTCCAGAGGTTACCTTTGGGTTATGCCCCCCTCCTTCACTGTCCCCCAACCCTTCTATGGTTGTTTGATCTGGGATCAGATACACTACACCTGAAGTAGGTCAATCAGATTAGGGTAAAGGCAAAGGAGAAGAGAGTGGGGTGGAGATATTAGAGCCGAGTCACTTTAATGATAGCATCATATTTTTAAAAAGGTGCTACTGCTGGGTTCCCCACAGCTGCCCTGGTTCCAGTCTTTCCTGAGACTTGATGGTTTAGTATGTCCTTCAATTCTGTGAGCCATCTCAACGTCCTTCCCTTAATCCCAATTTTTGTCTTAAGCTCACCCAACTGGTTGCTTTTATATAAAACCCAAGCAACTGTGAAACATTTGGAATATGCAATCATCCTAGTGAAAAGCTAAAACAGAGATTAAAGGTTATGGCTCTATTCCAAGTAGTGTGTAGTTACTACATATCTAAAGAACTACAGTGATATAGTAGGAAGAGAAAAACATTAGTGTCACTCACTTTCAGCTGCAGATTCAAGTCTAGATTCACTGTTTGCTACCTACGGGATGTGAGCTTGAATGCGTAATTTAATGTGCTCTGTCTCCTAAATTACTGATGGCAACCCTCATAGGGCTGTTTGAAGATTAAGCAAAATAACACACGTCAAGACACTCAGCAAAATGTCTGGAAGACAGTAGGGGCTCAATAAATGCTAATTCTCACCTTGTTTCCCAATAAGGATAAGATGTTTAATCAGAGAGTAAATGAAAAGCCAACTCTGGCTAGGACAGGGGTTAGCAAATACAGCCATGGGTCAAATCCACCCTACCACCTGTTTTGGATGGCCCACAAGCTAAGAATGATTTTTACATTTTTAAATAGTGTTGTACATTGAACATTGTGTGTGGCCCCAAAGCCCCCACAAAACAATATGTTGAAATCACAACCGCTGGTACCTGTGAATATATAAAATTTGAATTTCACATACACAGCCACACTCATTTACTGTGCACAGCCATGCTCATTTGTTTACATCTTTTCTATGTCTGTCCTACAATGGCAAAGTTGAATAGTTATCACAGAGACCATATCGCCCTCAAAACTGGAAATAGTTACTATCTGGCTCTATATAGAAAAAGTTTGACTATCCCTGGCCTTAAGCATTAGTGCCGAAGACATGAATAGGAGAGTTCTAAAATGGACCTGTGCCAGTAAGAGATGACCAAGTACTAGCTGGAGAGGTTAGAAATCTAAAGGAACAAACAAACACAAGACCTAGGAATTTTTATCATGGGAAAATGGTTTAAAGTTTTAAAATAAATCAGGATTTGGAAAAAAAAAAAAAGAACTAGCAAATCAAAAACACGCTAGTCAAGAATAGTCTGACATGTCTTATTCTGTGAAATAAGTTAGATGACGTTAGTCATTGTTATGGAGAAGCTGGGCACAGTAGAAGGACGTGGAATGACTACTAATTTGCATTACTGTGTATCATTTAAGACAGGCACAAAACATCTAGTAGAGGTCTCCTGAAAACGGTATCAAATGGAAGTGAACAAATGATTTAAAAAAAATCAGGCAGATGGACACATCCTAGTCTTCTCTTCCCAGTCTAAATGCCAATTCTAAGCAATTAAAACTGTCTATTGACTAAACATTATAAAAGTCTCCCAACTGGCCACATTATAAATCTATCCCTACTATAATCCATCCTTAAGAGTGCTTTCATTATCTTTGTCCTAAAATGCAAATTTTGATCATGCTATGGAACAACTGTAGTTAATTTTTTAATAAGATATTATTTAAATTCCTACACTCAGTATATAACATCCTTCACAATAAGACCCAAACCCCCATCCAGTCCCATTTCATACCACTCAATATTCCAGAAGCTTCTCCTATATTTAACTTTGTTATATACACCTGTAACACCCTAGGTTTCCCTCTTTGTAACACCCATTATGATTTTAATTACTTGCTTATTCTGCCACACTAAACTGAATTGTATGATAGAAGCATGTCTGTCAGGTTCAGTATGATATGATATGATGTGATATGATATGATATACACAGCACTCAACACAAGCACATAGGTACACAATAAGTATAAGCTGAATAAAGAATGAATAAACCAACAAGGATGACTAACTATGCCAGGACTCAGGACTCCATATTTTTGCACATAATGCTCCCTCTCTGCCTTGTTTACCTATCTGGAGAATTACCTTTGCCTTGTTTACCTATCTGGAAAAGTCTGTACTTATCCTTCACATGCAGCCTCCTCAGTAAAACCTTCCCTTACATTTCCCTGCAAACTGTTCTTTCCTCCACATCGCTAAAATAATATGTACCATATCATATTGTAATATATCTATTTACTGGTACTTAGGCTTCATTAAACCTTGAGCTTCTCAAGGACAAGAACCATGTTTTATTCAGTATTGTTTTCTCCAGCACTTAGCTCAATGTATGGAGCATGTGAAGAAGAAAAATGTATTTGCTGACTACATAATTAAAATCATTTCATAAATTTAAGACAACAAATAAAGTTCTAAATCATAGAACAGTGTACATTTCGGTATTTTCTTCATTACAAGTTAATTTGTTTTAATAATTTATTGAACAGTGCTTTAAACAATTGTGATTGCATATTTTAAATAAAATTTGTAAATTAATGAAATTTCATCTCCTGTTATAAATTATTATAGCAATAATACAACCCACTATAAGACTCAAAATATTTAGAATAAAACCTAAAATTCTTTTTTCACCAACATTTCCGTTTAGAGATATTAACGATAATTAAGCCATCAAGCATTTTCAAATAATCCTTTCTCTACACATTTATGTATGTACATATGAATATATATGCTATGTTTGAACACATGATATAAATGTTAACAGATACCAATTATACCAATCCTATTGAGATAGTTCAACTTAAACGCATCCAAAATAAATGTCACAACTTAATTGCAATTTTCTAATATCTAGAATCAGTTAAGTTCAGGAAAGTTTGTAGACGGCCACCCAGTAATAAACACAAAATAAATTGTGTCTGCTGTCCTGTGAGTGATAATTTTTTATTGCTAACTCAGTTTCAGATGTCAGAGTAATGACTTCCATACTCTGATTAAAATGCAAATTGAAGCCATATGTTAGAAAAGCATAGGCTTTCAATGTCACTGTTTTCTGACTTTAAGCACAATAAAAGTATGTTTATAAAGGCTAACAATTACCCAGATGAATTCTGTTGATTCTAGATGTAGAAAATATGGAATTTTACATTGCAAACTATGTCAATACACGAAGCTGTAGCACACCAATTAACAGCTACGGTCATATATACACACATATATACGTATATATGTATGTATATGTAATTGGTGGGGGGATGAAAATTATAAAACAATATGAAACTTGACTAATCTTAAAACAGAATGAATCTTAATTGGTCTGATTTTCTTCAAAAGTGAAAACTGAAAAGTGATTTTATAAACCTGTTTTTAATCTTCAGATTTGCTAAAGTAACTAAAGTTAACCTATATTCTTAGAAAAATGAAAAGTAAACAATAGACTGATATTTTTGTTTTATTTTGCCAATGCATTAAATAAACCAAATTCTACATAAATCAATTTAATGTTTAATGGATTTCTAAGACTATGCTACAAGTTTCCCAAAGATCTTCTTAGACTGAGATTCAAAAATAACTAGCCCAATAATTAATTTAAATATTACAGACTTTGCTCTTTTTCATTTTCATTTGTGACACTAAACTAAAATTGCTGTGTGCATAAAACTTTCTTTTGTTTTGAAAGGAAAATTTTGAAGTTATAAGAAAACTTCTCTTATAAACAGCACTCCCAAAAAAGCTGCATCATCTATTTAAGAGTGAATATTTCTGGGAGTTTGCTGGCAGTCCAGTGGTTAGAACTCTACTGCTTTCACTGCCGTGGCCCGGTTTCAATCCCTCCTCGGGGAACTAAGATCCTGCAAGCCACGCAGCGTGGCAAAAAGAGTGAATATTTCTAAATTTAAAGTATTTCTACCTAATATCAGCTGGATGTAAAAAATTAATAGAAAAGTCAATGCCAGCTAAGCTTACACAATTTACAGACATCAAAGGTAGTAAACTCAATGTAAATATAGTTCCATTGCATAAGGAAAAAAGTGAAGGTGACTATAAAAGTGTTTACCAAAAAAAAGAAAGACTGACAAGAGGTAAGGTAGGGATAAACCATAGCTCTCAAGATGAATAAAATCACTTTATTTTACCTTAAAAAATATTCAACTTGAAGTATGGAGACAGAAATCTTTAAAGTCATTAAAGACATTTCCAATGTAGAGAAAAACATCTATAAACTAAAATAATCTCGAATATAGGTTAATAAGTAACTTATTAATAAATAAGATGATACTAAAATGTCACAGACCTTGAGCATTATTAATGAATTTTTTAAACAAAATAATGGGCAGTATAGAAAGATCTGGCTTATAAAAATCTCTTTTAAAAAGCAAATAAGGGGCTTCCCTGGTGGCGCAGTGGTTGTGAGTCTGCCTGCCGATGCAGGGGACACGGGTTCGTGCCCCGGTCTGGGAGGATCCCACATGCCGCGGAGCGGCTGGGCCCCTGAGCCATGGCCACTGAGCCTGCGCGTCCGGAGCCTGTGCTCCGCAACGGGAGAGGCCACAACAGTGAGAGGCCCGCGTACCGCAAAAAAAAAAAAGCAAATAAGTTTCTTTAATACATTTTTAAAGCTATGATACAATTTATATCATTAAGTGCCTAATCAGTCACCATTTTTTATAAATTAATTTCCAGGGCTTCTCTTATCAAGCTCACCCTTCAGTGTTCCTCCACACTTCTTCTGTTTGAGTTCAAGGATAACGAATAAAAGTGACTATGCATGAATATACTGGACTATGGTCAGTGGTCTATCCTAGACTTCCATTTTTCTAGCTATTTGTATGACTAACTCATCTGCCAAAGCCTCTGTTGTATAATTAATGTGCCATTACAAGTACTGCATCCTTGGTTGACTAATCTGTACAATTACTTCCATATACTGTATAGATACGTCCCCTTCCATATCCTAACATCTTTATTGGAGTATAATGCAATCAGCATCTGTATTGTTTCTTTTCCTCTTCTTATTCAGTTGTCTGTAACACATTTTAAAACAGCTTAAGTGTTACATTGTAGTCCATGATTCAAACATAAACAGCTCAGTGAATAGCTTAGAGAAAGCCCTACATTCCCACCAATAAAATTTTACCTTGTCAGTACAAACTACAACTCACTGACACTTGGAGGAAACTTTAAAAAGCAATCTCAGCCCTGTGGACTAACATACTGACTGGCAGAAGAATGTTGATTTTATTTTATATACTTGGGCTCGTAAGCCACATTCTAAGTAGTTTTTTTTTTTCCCTTAATTAAATAAGAATTTTTAAAAGGACTTCAGAAGGTCCACATTATCTAAGAATAATTAAAACCAAAAAAAAAAAAAACCCACAAAGAGAATTCTGGTTGACTTAAAACAAGGACTAAACTTTCAGAGTAAATAGTGAGGAAATGGTTTAACTTGAAAATAAAGCTAAATTTCAAAACGTTTCTTCAGCTGTTAACTGCCAGGTCCACACTTCCCAGTGATTTAATTTTTTTATAAATACTAACTTTTAGGGGCTTCATGAAATGCTGTATCTTCTACAAGACCTGCAATTTCATTCCCCAATGATCTGTATTGAACTTGCACTGAATTGTCAAATGTCAACAACAGACTGACAAGGACGATGACAATGCTAACCTAAAAACTGGTTTGAGTAAGGACTAGTGAATATTTTGTGTTATACTAATTCTGGCTATTCTATATATCCCAACAGCAGTAATCTTTTTTTTTTTTTTCCTAACATCTTTATTGGAGTATAATTGCTTTACAATGTTATATTAGTTTCTGCTGTATAACAAAGTGAATCAGCTATATGCATACATATATCCCCATATCCCCTCCCTCTTGCGTCTCCCTCCCACCCTCCCTATCCCACCCCTCTAGGTGGTCACAAAGCACTGAGCTGATCTCCCTGAACAGCAGTGATCTTGATAATTAGAACTCCAACCCGTAACACATCTGGGTAAAATAATAATAATAAATAAAATTCCAAAAAAAATAATAGTAATAGTAGTAAAGAAAAGGAAGAGAAAAACAAAGTCAGACGATATAAAATAAAAGTGAATATTTCAAGTCCAAGTTCAACTGGCCACTCATAACTTTAACTATTTATGATTTTAGTTATTCAGCTGAGTTATCACCAGAAATCTATATAATATGCTTGTATATTTTTTGTCCAGCTTTATTGCTATCTAATTGAAATATACTTGAAACTTGTGTAAGTTTAAGGCATACCACATGATGATTTCATATACATATATAATGCAAAATGATTACCACAATAAGGTTAGTTAACACCTCCATCACCTAACGTAATTACCTTTATTTATTTTTTATTTTTTTATATACAATGGAATATTACCTTTATTTTTATGGTGAGAACATTTAATATCTACTATCTTAGCAACTTTAAAGTATATAGTACAATATTGTTAACTATAGTCACAATGCTATAAATTAAATCCTCAGAACTTATTCATCTTATAACTGGAAGTTTGTATCCACTGACCAGCATCTCCCCATTTCCCCCACCCTCCCAGCCCATGGCAACCACCATTCTACTCTGTTTCTATAAACGTTTGCTTTTTCACATATAAGTGAGTTCAAACAGTATTTACCTTTCTCTCACTTATTTCACTTAGCATAATGCCTTCAATATCCAACCTAGTTGTTCCAAATAGCATATTTCCTTCTCTTTTATGGCTGAATAATACATACATACATACATACATACATACACACACACACCCCACATTTTCTTTATCCATTCATTCATCAAGAGACACATAGGTTCTTTAAATATCTTGCTATGCTATTGCCAATAATGCTACAATGAACATGGAAATGCAGGTTATCTCTTTAAGATAGTGATTTCATTTCCTTCAGCTCTATACCCAGAATTACAATTGCTAGATCACATGGCAGTTCTATTTTTAATTTTTGAGGAACATCCATACTGTTTTTCATAGTTGCTACCAATTTTCATTCTCACCAGCAGTGACAAGGGTTCCCTTTTCTCCACATCATTGTCAACATTTGTTATCTCTGGTCTTTTTGATAATGGCAATTCTAAAAGGTGTGAGGTGATATCTAACTGTGGTTTTGACTTGCAGTTCCCTGATGATTAGACAGACTGAGCATCATTTCATGTACCTGTTGGTCATCTGTATATCTTCCTTGGAAAAGTGTCCAAGGTTTGTTTTGTGACCTAACATATGGTCTATCCCAGGGAATGTTCCATGTGCTCTTGAGAAGAATATCTTTTCTGCTGCTGTTGGATGGAATGTTCTGAAAATATGTCAAACACATTTTGTCTATAGTGTTGTGTCCATTTCATCTATAGTCCAACGTTTCCTTACTGATTTGCTGCCTGGTCTATCCATTGTTGAAGTGGCATACTTAAGTCCCCTGTCATTGTACTGTTGTCTATTTCTCCCTTCAGTCTGCTGGTTTCTTCTTAACATATTATGTGCTCCAATGATGGGTGCATATGTATTTACTCTCTTGATGAACTGACTCCTTTACCATTACAGAAGAACCTTCTTTGTCTCCTCTTACAGCTTTTGGCTAACATCCATTTTGTCTGATTTAAGTATAGCTACTCATACTCTTTTTTGGCTACCATTTGCACAGGACATCTTTTCCATCCCTTCACTTTGAGCCTATATGTGTCCTTAAAGCTAGAGTCTCTTGTAAGCAGCATATAGTTGAGTCTTGATTTTTTACCCATGTCTTTTGATTAGAGAATTTATTACAGTTACACTTAAACTAATTATTGATAAGTAAGGACTTACTAATGCCATCTTATTATTTTCTGGCTGTTTTATATTCCCTGTTCCTCTGTTCTTCTCTTGCTGTATTCCTTTCTGAATTAATGATTTTTTGTACTGTTTTGCCTTGATTCCCTTCTCTTTATCTTCTGTGTGTCAACTGTAGGTTTTTGCTTTGTGGTTACCATGAGGCTTACATAAAATATTTTATAGATATAACAGTCTATTGTACACTTGTTAACAACTTAACTTCAATCACATACAAAAAAAACTACCATTTTAGTCCCCACGTATTTTATGGTTTTGGATAACAAAATTTACATCTTTTTATATTGTGCATACATTAACAAATTTTTGTAGCTATAGCTATTTTTAATACTTTTGTCCTTTAACCTTTAAAACAAAGTTAGATTGTTAACACAACACCATATTATAGTACTAGTATTTGACTGTATACTTACCTTTACCGTTTGGTTATATATTTTCAAATGTTCTCATGTTACTAATTAGTGTCCTTTCTTCTCAGCTTGAAGAAGTCCTGCCCTCAATTCTTGTAAGACAGGTCTAGTGGTGATTAACTCTCAAGTTTTGTATTTTGGGGGGGTTTTCTCGTTTCTTTTTTTTTTTTTTTTAATTTTATTTTTGCCTGTGTTGGGTCTTAGTTGCAGCATGCAGGATCTTTGTTACTACATGCAGGATTTTTCATTGCAGTGTGTGGGCTTCTCTCTAGTTGTGGCGCATGGGCTCTCTAGTTGTGGCACGTGGGCTCCAGAGTGTGTGGACTCTGTAGTTCTGGCGTGCGGGCTCCAGAGCGCGTGGGCTCTGTATTTTGTGGCATGTGGGTTGTCTAGTTGAGGCACACGGGCTCAGTAGTTGTGGAAGCAGGCTTAGTTGTCCTGTGGCACGTGGGATCTCAGTTCCCCGACCAGGGATAGAACCCATGACCCTGGCACTGGAAGGCAGATTCTTAACCACTGGACAACAAGGGAAGTCCCAAGTTTTGTGTGTTTTGGAAATTCTTCATCTCACTTTCATTTCTGAAGGACAAGTGCCAGGGAAAGTATTCTTGGTTGGCAGGGGTTTTTTGTTTTTTTCTTTTTTTCTTTCAGCACTTGGAATATATCATCCCACTCTCTCCTGGCTTGCAAGGTTTTTGCTAAGAAATTTGTTGACAGCCTTATGGGGTTTCCTTTGCACATAGGAATTTTTTTTTCTCTTGTTGCTTTTAACATTTTCTTCGTATCTTTGATTTTCAACAACTGTATCATAATGCATCTCAGAGAAGATCTCCTTAAGTTAAATTTGTTTGGGGACCTATTAGCTTCATGAAGTTGGATTTCTAAATCTCTCCCCATATTTGGGAAGTTCTCATCCATTATTTCTCCAAATAAGCTTTCTGCTGCTTTCTCTTTCTTTTCTCCTTCTGGCACTCCAATAATGCATAGATTGTCTCTTTTAATGGTATCCCATTTTTCACATGGACTTTCTTTACTCTTTTTCATTTGTTTTTCTTTGTTCTCCTCTGACTTGATTTCAAAGGTCCTTTCTTCCATTTCACAGATTCTTCCTTCTGCTTAATCCAATCCAGTGCTGATGAGCTCTACTGCAATTTTCATTGCATTCCCTGACTCTTCAACTCCAGAATTTCTGTTTGGATCTTTTTTATAATTTCTGTCTCTCTGTTAAGCTTCTCATTTTGGCCATATATGGTTTTCCTGATTTCACTGAACTGTCTTTCTGTGCTTTCTTATAGCTCACTGAACTTCCTTAAAACACTTATTTTGAATTCTTTGTCTGGCAAATTGCAGGTCTTCACTTTGGGGGGTTTGTTAGTGGAAAATGGTTCCTTTGGTGGTGTCATGTTTCCTTGATTTTTCATGTTCCTTGAAGTTTGCTTTACTGTCCTCACATTTGAAAAAGCAGTCACCTCCTCCATTCTTTACTGACTTGCCTCAGGAGAGAAATACCTTCTGTCAGCCCTATTAGGGATTTGGAGGCTTCCACAAACCTCTTCTATGGATATGACTGCTCTACTCTTCTCGTTCCTTTTTATGAAAGAATTCTTAAGCTTGAATGCCTTCTCTCATTCCTGCAAAGCCAACCTCCTTACGTTTTCCCTAAGGTTGTGCTGAATGTTTAAGTTTGTGGTTTCTCCCAGACCCACAGAGTCAGGCTGGCTTTCTCTGCATGCTTAGCAGCCATCTGCAAAGGTTCATTCTCACCACCATCAGGAACAGGCATAAGGAGCCAACTACAGTGTGGGGGCATGTGTGGGTGAGGGGCACAGAATGCTAAGGATGCCCATGGGTCAACTGGGAAATCCGCAGGCAAGGCATTCCAGCAGCTTCTAAGCAGGCTTCCTGGTAGAGTCCGACACATGGTCAGTAAGATCTATGTTCCTTTAATGCCCTTGGAGAGACCTACCTGCCACTCTCCCATCTTATTTTCTCTTTCTAGAACAGCCTACCACATCTCTCAATTTATCTTTGAGTGTTTTCCATCTATAGCTTTTGCTCTATTTTCTACACAAGAACCTATTTCATCTTTCAGCCTTTCATTTTTATGAGTTTTTAAATCAATCACATGTTTTACTTCTGAGAATAACTTATTTCTCTAACTGCTTCTTTTACAAAGAAATCTATTCTTATTTTGTGACTGCTATATTTTCTCAAAATTCTCTGAAGACATTTTTTTTTCAGGTTTGCTCCCACTGCTAAATTCTGTTTTCTCCCAAATTGAATGCTTGTTTGGTATGATCTATTTTGTGCTGTTCACTCTCTCGAAATGCCTGGTGAAACTTGTTGTATACTCATGTTTATGAATGAAAATCTAGGAGGATGCACACACACCAGAAATGTCCACTGCAGCAGCAGTTCTGGGGTTGTTTGCCCAACACTGTCCTTCTCTGAATGGGAAGCCAACTGTCACATTATATACATAAACTAGGAATACTGACTGGCAGATTTCATTTGAACAGAGTGAATATTGAGCAAATAAACTAGCCAAGAATGAGAGCTTCCCAAATGCTCAAAATCCTTTAATAAATTTTACTCCTGGATAAAGTTACCGTGAATCAAGCCCTCTATTTTGGGGAAATGACTCCACTGTTCCAGATACACTCCTGCTGATTCCTGCACATTTTCAAGCTCCCAGTTTGCAGTCTCTCCAGACTTCTACAGTGAAGAATGTTTCCAACCTCTCCTGTAGCATTCACCTGTGAGTGCTAGACTGTAGTTTATTCCTCCTTGGATTTTTAGTTATTAGGATTTTAGTTATTAGGATTAGAATTCCAGTTTCCAGAAATTCATTAAAATCTCTAAGTCTATTGCAACATTTTTTAAGACTTCTTCCTTTTTGCAAATGTTTACTACCATTCATTAAAATTTGAGAGAAAGGAGGGAAGGGCATAAGTAGTAAATGACTGTTCCCAGTCCACCACCTAGGACACAACTGAGTGTTTTCTTTCTCTTTCTAATAGATAACTTGTTATCAGGTGACACTGTCTCTGTATTGCAACCTATATTTCAGACGCAGACTAACCGAATAATCAATGTCTCTGATCAGTCTATAATCTGACTTCAGTGTCGCACAATGACATCGAAAACAAATTCAGTGACAAGGCAAACAAGTTCACGTCTTCTTTGTTTTCTTGCACACAAGCAGATAACCTCTATCTTATTTACCTGATAATTTCAGGACAAATTAAGATTTTTTTTTTGTAATATCCATAGCATAAAAGAAACATTTCCCCAGGGAGCAGAAATATTTTAGCACTTCCAAATCCCTCAGATAAGACAAATATTCTCAACTCTTATACCTTCCATGTTTCACCTCAGTAAAAGAGAGATAATTAAAAGTGCCTATAAAATGTTTAGTTACATTTCTAAA
The DNA here is from genome assembly GCF_003031525.2 of Neophocaena asiaeorientalis asiaeorientalis. Taxonomy (NCBI): domain Eukaryota; kingdom Metazoa; phylum Chordata; class Mammalia; order Artiodactyla; family Phocoenidae; genus Neophocaena; species Neophocaena asiaeorientalis. The sequence goes on from NW_020175049.1 coordinate 1,002,522, forward strand.
ATGTTTTGAGCACCCTGGAGGAAAGACAGTAAGTATAATTTATCATACAGTATTATCAATGACTATATTTTCATTTCTAATTCAAAACTACTAAAACAACATAAAAACAGAACATCAACTCTTCTTTATCTAATCATTACTTTATAGACCCTGGGGGAAACAAGAGTTAAATGAATTCTTTTTAGATTCCTAAATTTAGTTGAATTCTCTACCAGGATGCTACAAGACCAGATCAAACTATAAATATGTTGTTCTAAACTTAAGGAAACTTGCTGCCTTCATAGTATACAAGTTTTCCAACTTGTATACTTTCAGATATACAAACACAGATAACATTTTTCCATGGAAACACAGATAACATTTTTCCTGGAAACACAGATAACATTTTTCCATACTGTGAAGACTTCACAAACATGATCAAAGTCACAGTCACAACAACAATGACAAAAACAATAATAAAAGCAAACATTATTGAGATCTTCCTACTCACTAGTAAGTCTTTTATATGTATTATCTTATTTAATTTTCACATTATTACTCTGTGAGGTAGTAGCTATTATGATCCCAATTTCACAGCTGAGAAAATGGAGGTAGAAGTAAAATGGTTTGACCAAGATCATCATACAACCAGTAAGTAAGGAGAAGTGGCTGGAAAGTCTTTCTTAATGACAAAAGCAAAGTATTGAAGTAATCCTGAAAAGATCTCAGGGTTCCCAGATTAATAATCAGGGGCCACAGATTCAAATGGCATGAACACTAACTGGTGAAACCACTGATCCCAGGGTTTAAGTCTCCAGATTCCATACCAGTTTGCTTTCTACTCTTCCATGTTTTCTGTCTCTTAACCTGTACCAGGTTGCTGCCATAGTTCCAGGGACAGAAAGTCAACTTAACACTAACAGCTACAATAAACCAGATCCTGTCACAAGTGCCAAGTTTATGGAATAGAGCTAAATCTTTAAAATATCTTTATTAAACTTCTATTTGTATTAACCACCTAACAACAACAACAAAATAACTGCAGAGGTAAAATAATAAATGCCAGACCTGAAAGATTCAGGTCCATGTGGTCAAAGTACATTTTAGAATAAATGCCTTTTTCTTACCTTTTCACTTTTCTCCTTTTTCATTTCTATTTTTCCTTAAATACTTCACAAATACAAGATCAAGTTTTAGTAAAAGTAGCCCTTACCTGCCTCCTGTAACTTTTTCAGCAAAATGAAAATAACAAAGTTCACTGTCTTTCACCAAATAGCATTTACAAGTTGGGCCAGGACTTTTCATCCTCTGCTTTGCTAATTGTTATTAGAGGCGTGAAGGGCATGCCTTAGAGACATATTCCAAATGAGCCACTTTTCTCCTACACATTAAACCCATCTATATATCTTAAATTTCTTCATTGTACTGCTCAATTTATTGAACCAATTACAGTGTATCTTATGCCAGAGTGCAAAAAATTCCAGAATACATACATTGTAGGATACATCTAAATGTAATTTCTCAAACAATGTATCATTTCTGACAAGCAATACAATTAACTGTTAGTTTAATAAGCTCATGTTATGTTTACGAAAGTTGCTAAGAAGTACCACTAAATGGTACAAGATTTACTGGTAGAAAAAACAATCATAGACCCCTTTTATCACATGCCATTCAGTCATATATTTTCACAAATGATGCAAAATCTACATCTTTTCTTCCAAAAAATTTAACATATAATCCATTATTTTTAAATTAAGGTATTTAAACCCTTAATTAGTAAATGCGTTTTTACCCCTTACATTTACATTTTCTTTAAAAATGACTTAAGCTGGCTTCCCTGGTGGCGCAGTGGTTGAGCGTCCACCTGCCGATGCAGGGGGCGCGGGTTCGTGCCCCGGTCCGGGAGGATCCTGCGTGCCGCGGAGTGGCTGGGCCCGTGAGCCATGGCCGTTGAGCCTGCGCGTCCAGAGCCTGTGCTCCACAATGGGAGAGGCCAAAACAGTGAGAGGCCCGCGTACCACAAAAAAATAAATAAATAAATAAACAAACAAACAAACAAAAATGACTTAAGCATTTTAATAATTTTATATAGATGATTAAAAGATGATATTTAGCCTTCTAATTAAATTTGTATCTCACAATAGGTACATGCATGATAAATGCCACACTATAAAAGTCATAGTTCTGGGCTTCCCCGGTGGCACAGTGGTTGAGAGTCCCCCTGCCGATGCAGGGGACACGGGTTCGTGCCCCGGTCCGGGAAGATCCCACAGGCTGCGGAGCAGCTGGGCCCGTGAGCCATGGCCGCTGAGCCTGCGAGTCCGGAGCCTGTGCTCCGCAACGGGAGAGGCCACAACAGTGAGAGGCCCGCGTACCACCAAAAAAAAAAAAAAAAAAAAAGTCATAGTTCTTTGCTTCTGTTTTTAAAAACTACCAAATATTACATTAGATCATACTTTTGGATACGAAAATGCAAAAAACATATGAAAATCATAAAAACCCAGTGGAATACTGTTAGATGACCAAGGAGCTACAAAATTTAGTAAAGCAGTAAAAGAATTTTTTTTCAGGACTTAAATTGTTGGCTAAATGAATAAAAACTAAATCAGGGGTCCCCAATCCCCAGGCCACGGACGCAGGATATGAGCGGCGGGTGAGAGAGCAAAGCTTCATCTACCGCTCCCCATCGCTCCCCATCACTTGCATTACCGCCTAAACCAGCACCCCCTTCTGTGGAAAAATTGTCTTCCATGAAACCAGTCCGTGGGGCCAAAATGGTTAGAGACCACTGAACTAAGTAATTTATTTTTCCTTTAATGAATTTAAATGAATAAAAACTAAATCAGGGGTCCCCAATCCCCGGGCCACGGACGCAGGATGTGAGCGGCGGGTGAGAGAGCAAAGCTTCATCTACCGCTCCCCATCGCTCCCCATCACTTGCATTACCGCCTAAACCAGCACCCCCTTCTGTGGAAAAATTGTCTTCCATGAAACCAGTCCGTGGGGCCAAAATGGTTAGAGACCACTGAACTAAGTAATTTATTTTTCCTTTGATTTTAAAATGCAACACACTTGAATAATTTAATTCCTAGAAATACAATTAATGCTCACCTCTTGACAAAGTGACATAAAATGATTTAACACAGAAGTGTATTGAGTTAACGTCCCATGCTACTGTCTAAAGCTGTCACAGCAGTGCTAAATTTTTTTAAATACTGCCATTACACTCCAGACCTCCAGATTTAACCTTAATTAAAAGACCATAAATGAAAACAATCATGCTCTGTACTGCAACTGTTGCCACATTTAAGGATTGTTTTTAATACCCATTTTAAAAGTCTAGGTTCTTAAATGTCACCAACTAACAACATTTAGGTAGGATACAGTAGCCTAGAAAAGGCACTAAACCCAGCTAAAACCTGAGTTTTCAATATTACCTTATCATATATCATCAATATGAGATCAGAAGTCACGTATCCTTCCAAACTCTGTTTTCATAATATATAAATGGTATAATAAAAGCTATCATGCCTATTTAACAGGGTGGTTTCAGTATGTTAAATGCAAAAAGTATGGGAAAAGCATTTATTAAAGCAATAAACATGACACTATGAAGGTATTATTCATTAAATACAAAGCATTCTGGTTATTCCTGCAGGAAATTATAAAGACAGACATAGAAGACAAAATCCCAGACTCTGAAGAGCTTCTTTAAGAAAAAAAAAAAAAAAAAAATACTGTAAACCCATATATGAAATATCTGAAAGATTTAAAAAATTACACTGCATTGATTATTCCCTTTTAAATTCATGACCAAAAAATATATATACCCTCAACAAATATTTCTTGGCTTATCTAAGGAGAACAGAGAGAAGGGAAAAAATAAATTCAGCATTTCTTTTTTCTTCTTCCTTGCTGGGAGTGCCACTTCCCAGTGCTGATCTGCATACACTCAATAGCCATGTTAAGGACAGCTATGGTTCCAGACTTCATTAACAATGATTTGCATAGTATAGATTTAGTAAAAGAATACAGAACTAGCAAAGTGAATACCTAGATTCAAGTAAATAAGGCATCTATGGCAGGTCCAGGTCCCAGAACCTATCTTCACATCAGCTTTCAGGCAAGCATTTTGGGAAACTAATCACACATTATGAAAATGACTATGCAGGGAAAATGACTTCCCTGGTGGCGCAATGGTTAAGAATCCGCTGCCAGTGCAGGGCACACGGGTTCGAGCCCTGGTCCAGGAAGATCTCACATGCCGCAGAGCAACTAAGCCCATGTGCCACAACTACTGAGCCCATGTGCCACAACTCCTGAAGCCTGCGCTCCTAGAGCCTGTGTTCCATAACAAGAGAAGCCACCACAATGAGAAGCCCATGCACCGCAATGAAGAGTAGCCCCTACCTGCCACAACTAGAGAAAGCCTGCACACAGCAATGAAAACCCAACACAGCCAAAAATAAAATATAATAAAAAATAAATAAATAAATAAAATAAAAATCAAACAAACAAAAAAAGACTATGCAATGTTAATAACCCAGATATTATTTCCTTTTTGGCACAATGTCTGTAATTTTAAAATGTATCTGGAATTAGTTACCCATTTTATCATAACATACACACACACACACACACACACACACACACACACACACACATCTTAAAAAGCAGTCAAAAATAGAGCTCTATGTGCAATCAAATATTTCTTTAAGTTACTTATTTATTAGAATGATTATCACAGTAAAGAAATATTAGGTTTAAGGGCTTCTTATTCCTCTTGGACCATATTAATTAATCTTCATAATAATCACCAAAAAAATAATATACTAATTATTTCATTTGACAGATGAGGAAACTGAGACAGAAGGTAGTATGTAGTAAACCAGGATTCAAACTGATGAGGGCCAGTAGTACTCACCCAGTCATGAGAATCAAGAATATCTCCATACATTGCCAATATCAATCACCCCTGGGGTACAAAAATCACTCCTCCTGACTGAAAACCACTGATCTAGTTTTACGAGAATTTTAATGAGAAATGAATATTGAATTTTATCAAAAGTTTATTCTGACTCTATTGAGATGATTTTGTTTTTAATCTGTTAATAAGTCAATTACATTAATTAACTTCTGAATGTTAAGCTAAACTTGAATTCCTCGGCTAAACCTCACTAGGTCATGATATTATTCTTTTAATATAATATTGGACTGATCTGCTAAAATTTTCTTAAGAATATTATATCTAAATTCATGAAGGATTCTGAGTTTGTAGTTTCCTTTTCTTGTAATGTCTTTGTCTTGTTCTGGTATCAAAATTCTGCTGGCCTCAGAGAATGAATATGGAAGTGATCGCTTCTCTTTAACTTTCTGATACAGTTTGAGTGGAATAAGTAGAACTAGAATTACTTCTTCTTTAAATATTTATTAAAACTCACCAGTGAAGCTACCAAGGCATGGAATTTTCTTTAGGAAAAGGTTTTTAATTATGAATCCAATTTCTTTAGTAAATACAGGGCTGATCAGGTTACATATTTCTTCTTGAGTGAGTTTTGGTGGTTTGTATCTTTTAAAAAATATAACCATTTCACCTAAGTTGGCAAATATATGGACATAAACTTGTTCGAAATACCACATTACCGTACTTTTACTACCTGTATAATCTATAATGATACCACCTCTCTCATTCCTGATATTGGTAATTTGTATCTTTTTTCTTCCTCATCTGTCTGGCTTAGAGGTTTATTAATTTTATTCATTTTCTCAAAGAACTAGCTTAGGGTATGTTGATTTTTTTCTTTGGTTTTAATATTTTTTTCACCTATTTCCACTCCAATATTTATTATTTCTTTACTTCCTCTTACTTTGGGTTTAACTGCTTTTCTTTTTCTAGTTTCTTAATTGGAAACTGAAGTCATTGAGTTAAGACCTTTCTTTATTTTTCTAAACAGGTATTTCGTGCTATAAATGTCCTTCTAAGTAGGCAGTAAATATATCTCACAAATTTTGATATGTTATGTTTGCTTTTTCATTCAGTTCAAAACACTTTCTAGCTTCACTTTTGATATCTTCTGAAGTACATGAGTTTTCAAATATTGGAGGATTTTCCAGATACCTTTTGGTTCTAAGTTAATTCCACTGAAGCCAAACAATAAATTGTATGATATGACCTGAATCCTTTGAGACTTGTTTTGTAGCACAGAATATGGTAAATTTTGATGACACTTCAAAATAATTTTCACTCCATACTGATGTGTAGAATACTCTGTAAAGGTCAATGATGTCAAGTTAGTTAATAGTGTTACTCAAGGCTTCTGTATCCTTAATGATCTTCTTTTTACATTCTATATCAAGTATTGAGAGAAGGATGCTGTAATCTCCAAGTGTAATTGTGAATTTGTGTATTTCTCATTGCAGTTCTGTCAGTTTTTGCTTTATTTATTTTGAAGCTCTGTTATTAGATGCATAAATGTTTAGAAATATTATGTCCTCTTAATTCATTTACCCCTTTACTGTTATGAAATTACCCTCTTTTTCTCTGGTAATATGCTCTGCTCTGAAATCTACTATGTCCAATGTTAATATAACCACTCCAGCTTACTTCTAATTAGAGTGAGCATAATATACCTTTTGTCAAACCTTTTACTTTTAACCTGTTTTACTTTAAATTTATTTGTCCCTTTACTTTTAAAGGGGCTTCTTGTAGATTACATATAGTTGAGTTGATTTGAGGTTTACAATACACATCTTAAAATTATCAGTCTACCTTCAAGTGATTTACACAATGTCCCATATAGTATAAAAGTCTGACATTACACTTCCATTTCTTCCCTCTTGAACTCTGTATTACTGTTGTAAAACACTTTACTTTTACATATGTTATAACCCTCACAAACTACATTGCTATTATTTTTACAGTCAATTACACTTTTTTCATTTGTTTGCTTTTGTATTGTTTTGTTTTGTTTTGTTTTTGCGGTACGCGGGCCTCTCACTGTTGTGGCCTCTTCCATCGCGGAGCACAGGCTCCGGACGCGCAGGCCCAGCGGCCATGGCTCACGGGCCCAGCCGCTCCACGGCATGTGGGATCCTCCCGGACCGGGGCACGAACCCGTGTCCCCTGCATTGGCAGGCGGACTCTCAACCACTGCGCCACCAGGGCAGCTCAGTCAATTACACTTTTACAGGGGGATATATAAGAAAAGTATCTTTTATATCTATGCAGATAGTTACCATTTCCAGTGCTCTTCATTTCTTTGCATAGACCTAGATTTCCAACTACTATTATTTCCCTGAAAACTTCTTGACAAACTTTAACATTTCCTCTAGTACAGGTCTGCTGGTGATGAATTCTTTTAGTTTTTGTATATCTGAAGAAGTCTTTACTTTGCTTTTGTTTTCTAAAGATATTTTGCCGGGTATACAATTCTACATTGACAGTTTTTTTTTTCAGTACTTTAAAGATGCTGCTTAACTGTCTTCTGATATGTATCGTTCCCAATGATAAATTTGCTGTCGTCATTAATCTCTAATCATATGTATGAAATGTTTCTCTTTTCTCTCTGCTTTTAAGATTTTCTCTTTCTCATTGGTTTAATTGACTATTATATGATTAATTTCCATCATGTTCCTTGTGCTTGAGGTTTGTTTATGTTCTTGGCTGACAGTGTTTAGAGCTTTCATCAAGTTTGGGACATTTTGAGTCATTATTTCTCCAGATGCTTTTCCTGACCCTCCCTCTTGCTCTCTCTCACTTTTAGACTCTAATTGTATGCATATTGGGCCAATTCAAGTTGTCCTATTAGATCACTAATATTCTCTTCATATTTTTTATTTTCCCTTGATGTTTCATTGATAGTTTCTATTACTATGCCTTTGGGTTCACTAATCTTTTCTTCTGCAAGGCCTGACATGCCATCAATCCTATCCTGTGTATTTTTCACTCATATTTTATAGCTTTCATCTCTAAAAGTTAACTTTGGGTGTTTTAAAATATCTTCCATATCTCTATTAAACATGTTCAATATTTCCCCTAGCCCCCTGAATATACGAAATACCATAAATATTATTGCTTTGATGTCCCTGTCTACTAATTATATCACAGGTATCACTTCTGCGTTGATTTCAAATGATTGGTTTTTCTCATCATTATGGGTCATATTTCCTGACCCTTTTCATGCCTAGTAATATTTTATTGTATGACAGACATTATAAATTTTACCTTGTTGGGTGCTGTATATTTTTGTACTCCCATAAATTTTATTTAGATTAGGTTTGTTTTGGGACTCAGATCCTTTCAGGCCTTGCTTTTTTTTTTTTTTTTTTTTCCAATTTGGGGCCAGAGCAGTGTTTAGTGTAGGACTAACTTGTGCCCCACATTGAGGTAAAATCCTTCTAAGCAGTCTTCCCAATGCCCTGTGAATTATGAAATTTTCTACTCTAAGTGGTAGGAACAGCAACTATTCCTAGTCCTGCATGAGCTCAGAGGATTTTTCCCTCTAATGGGTTTTTCTGGTTCTTTCCCAGCCTCAGGTAGCTTCTTCTCATGCATTCACTTATCAAAATTGAGTTGAGTACTCATTGGGACCCTCTGTATCCCTCTGGAGTTCTCTACCTTTCTCCTCCACTACATGCAAACTCTGGTCTCCTTGGACTCCTAGCTATGCCTTGTCAACTCTGAGATATAGCCAGGCTCTGCCTCAGTTCAACAACCCTGCTCCATGGCCCAGAAATGCTCTCCAGGTAGTAAGCCAAGCAATCACAGGGCTCATCTCACTAGCTTCTAATCTTTCACGGATCACAGTCCTTCATTGATTAATGTACAATGTCTTGAAAACTGCTGTTTCATTTATTTTGCCTGGATTTTTGTTGTTTCGGGCAGAAGAGTAAATCTGTTCCCTGTTATTCTAATCTGGCCTGAATCAGAAGTTGTCAATTACATTAAACATTTAAACACACTTGTTTTTACACTTCCAGATAATTCCAACACACGAAGTCTCTGTAGGTCTGCTTCTGTTGTTCATTGTCTCTGTCAGATCTTGATCTTGGTGCCTTGTTCCCTTGTGTACTTGATTATTTCTGACTAATATACAAAAATTATATGTGAAGGACTTCCACTTCTGTGAAGATCAGGTATACATATTTTCCCTATTCCTCCCATTAATTACAAAAACCCTGGACACTATATATATAAAACAAATATTTAAAGACTGAAAGGTAGAAAGAAGGCAGCAGACCATCTAGAGACCTTGTGATCCAAAGAATGACATGGTGGTAAGTACCTAGATTTTCTCTCTGCCTTGAATATCCCAGTCTTAGAGTTAACAAAACCTGCAAGCCAGAAATGCTACTAGGCACAAATAAAAACCTTCTCTGTCTTCCTAAAGGACCAGGCAAAGGGCAGCCTATGAAAACAGACAATAATCATTTGACTCCAGCCAAACACCTCAGAAAAAACTGTGGCCCAACCCCCGTCACAATGGCCAAGTGGACAGCCTAGACTTCCACCCTCACAAGGCTGTAACGAGGCACCCGAACACCCCCAATGGGGAGGAGTCAGGGAAGACCAAGGAGAGAGCTGGGACCTTCATCCCCACCAGCTGAAACTAGGCCTGGGCTCCCCTACTCCCCACCGGGGGTGTTAGTACAGACCACGTGCACCCAGCAGTAGAGGAGCCCCATCACCCTTCAGGTGTCAACAAAAGCCAAATGTTTATTATATGATTTGTTTTTTATTTTGCATTCTCTTCTCTTACACACTGCCTTCCTTTGTCTCTTTTATTTATATTCCTTTGTAAAATTCTGCTTCCTCACATCTGCTTTTTTTTTAATGATTTACATTTGCCTCTTTAAATTTTTTGACATATTTTTATATTATCTTCACAAGGCAAATAGAAAATAAAGCTGTATAAAGAGTAGTTATGATAAAAACTCATGCCTAAAGAAAATGTGCACCCTTTTTTCCTTTGGCCTAATTGACCCTGTAGTGGTCCTTCAAGCCACTTAGAGCAGGGTACCTACTAGCTTCAAAGTCAGCCTCCAACCCTAAAATCCTTAGGATGAGTAATCAAATCACTGAAAAAGAAACACAGGACAAAGAAGCACAAGACAAAATTATTTCCTAAAGTACCGGTAAATCTACCTCCAAATGAACTACTAGAATAATGATATTTTCTCATGTTCTGAGCCATTCTGTCCTTTTACCAGAAAGTATAGGATCTAAAAATCCATCTTCTTAGCCTTTATTCATGCACATCCAGAGAAATTCACAAAATAGTCATGTATAAAGATGACTATCACCATATTGATTGTGATATTGAGGAGCTGGAAGCAATCTGGAAATCCATCACTGGAAGAATGAACAAGTAAAATGTAGTAGATGAACTAGATGGTGGTAATGGTTGCACAGCTCTGTGAATGTACTAAAAACCATTGGAATGTAAATTCCAAAGGGGTAAATTTTATTGTATGTGATTTATATCTCAATAAAGCTATTATAAGGTATATATAGGGGATGGATATTCTGGCACATGGATATTCTGCAGCAGTCAGAGCAATGCAGTGGAAGGATATAAAGCAACACACATAGGTCTCGAAACATGCTGTCAAGTTCAAAGTAAATACAATATGGACAGATCTTCAAAACGCAGTATTAAATTGTCCAGTAAAGAAAATAAGAGGGAGTCTCTAATAATTCCCCTTTTCATGCTCCGTGTCTGCCTTTGTGATCAAGTGGGTCATGACAACTTTCAAGAATCTATTCACCTTGCATAACAAAGTATCTCAGCTTCTACCAAATGAAGATAAGAGCTCAACATTGCCCAATGTTATATTGGGTACGAGAAGCACATTCCTCAATGTGACTCAAAGAATCAGAGTAAGAACAGAGAGAGGAATAGCATCCCTAATTCTGGTACTTGTTTAAAAAAAAAAGCATCCAAGAAATGGATCTACTAGCTCAGGAACTCAGCTGAGGAAAGATCCACTGTTGTTTACCTTCCTTTGGGAAAACAAGGTCATTTGGTTGGCTTAAAGAACTTGGGTCTCAAGGCTAATGGAAGCGGGTGGGGAAAGAAGCAGAACAGGTATTATGTTCACTAACTTAGAAGAGAAGGGTCATTCTCTCTCATCTTTCCCATTTTCTAGAGTACTTGCTTTCAATCTCCATTCATTCAAAAATTATTCATTGAGCATATATTCTAAACACTGTTTGTAGGTACTAGGGATGTCAGTGAATAAGCAAGAATTCTTGCCCTTAAGCAGCTTATATACAGTGAGGGAAGAATGACAACAAATAAGAAAATTTAATTTTAAAATTTAAAATTTAATTTACTTATATGTGCCATGAAAAAGATTACGAGTTAGAGAGGTGAGGTGAAGCTGCTTTAACTACGATAGGAAAGGAAGACCTCTCTCAGGCTGTAACAATGGGTTAAGAACCATATAAGGAGAAGATACTAGCCAAGAAAAACCTAGGGAAAAAGATTTCCAAGCAAAAAAACAAACAAAAAGCAAGTGGTAAGGCTGTAAAGGACTAATAAGCTTCAAGTAGTCTACAGACAAAAAGAAATCCAGTGTAAAGAATGAGAAGAAAGTAGATGAAGTCAGAGAGGTAGCAGCCTTGTGAGGCATTTAATTGTATCCAGGGTGCAGTGAGAAGTGGGATGGGACGGTTTTTCTGAACTTTAAGCAGAAGATCAATAAGCTCTAATTTGTATTCCCAATGACTCTGACTGCTATGTGGAAAACAGACTATATAAGACGACAGGACTGGGAGGATGTAAACCATTCAGGCTATTCAGACAGCTCAGGCAAGAGATGTTAGGGCTCAGATTCTGGTTATAACTGTGTAGGTAATGAGTCACTGTAAGATCCAGAGTAAAATTTTGAAGTAGAATAAGATTTTACAATGGATTGGACCGAGTATAAGGTGAAGAAAAGAGTTAAAACTCCTAAGTTTCTGGCCTGAGCAACTGGATGGATGGTTGATGTCATTTGCTGCAAAAGGAAGGCTTAGAGGAGCAATTTAAGAGACAGTATTTATAATCGTTTTTTGAATTTAATACTTTCAGTTTATTATTTTTCGAGTTCATCTGTCAAATTTCTCCAACTAGCTTACAATCCGTTTTGTATTTCTTTTGTATCTTCATGTGCCTAGCATAGCTGATATATAATCAATACCTGCTGGATCTAATTAAATTGAAGTGGTCTTACAAGAAAACTTATGAATCAACATTTTCAAACCTTATGTTTGAAAAATCAAATACAGATGTTTTAATCAAAGACACTGCATGTTCAAAATTAAAAAACAAATGCTAGAGACAAGCCTGTAGGTATATGTTTACAATTTTAAAATGCATGCATTGTTGAATGCTTGGTGGCATAAAGCAAACTGCAGAGAGAAGTTTTCAAAGGGAGTTAACATAGAAAGATTTTTTAATGTCATAAGTTATAATTAAATGAAACAAATGAACTAGAACTTGACAGCACATCCTAAATAACTATTAGCAGCAAATGATAAATTTTGAAAAACTGGAATCCGCAGTCATTGTTACAACCAACGAAATAAAGGAAAATCATGTACACGCAAACTTTTACGTATTCTCCTTTAAATCATACTGTGGCAAAGTTGAATGCTAGCAGCTTATGTTCTTGTGGGTAATTGGCTCTGGCATATTAGCCCCAGGGAAACACTTCCATCATCTTCTAGCCATATCTTGGGCAAATGCCAGAGAAAATATTTAATTCTTTATTTCATACCTTTTCTGTGTACCTTTTATACATTTTGCCCTTTAATAACTAATTATCTAACAATGCTAAAAATCTTAAAAAATTATACAATTTTTAAAATTGTACACTTTTATTTCTAAAATTTGCTAACATAGAACAAGAAATCAATGACATTTTCACATGGGTATTAATTAAATTATATTAAATTGTAAGACTTTGTAGCCTTTAAAACTGCTAGTTTAATTATAATTTATGACATTTATAGCTAAGGCTATAAATTACTTAAGTCTAATAACTGAGACTTACCAGGGCTTCCTGATATATATCATGAGTAATAAGAGTAGCCCAAGGGAAGATCTTATAATAACAAAAGCATTAATAGAGATGTCCCTTATTTAGAGTATGTAGCTCTCTACCTGCCCCCTACAACACTAACATAAACAGAGCATATTCACAACTACACAGTATAAACACTGTCCTGTTTTCTGTTTTGAGACAACTATCAATGCTAAAAAACAGAGATAAGGCTTACATCTCTCTCTCCCTCAGTAAAATATAGGGTCCTCGGAAGCAGGGACTATACCTTGTTTATTTTGGTAACCAATTTCACCAACAGTGCCTAACAGAGTAGATACTCAGCAAATGTTGCTTATTCTTTTTTTTGTTCCTAAACCTTGGCCTCAACTTGGCAATCCTTGGAAAAGCAACAATTTTGTCCTGTGATCACCAGTGACACATCTCTAAGATGGAGCTACCTCCAATTCCTCTCCTTTCCTCAAGGTTCAGGTCCCACGTAATTCATAAAATCTTCTCTGATTTCCCCAGCCCAAAGATACTTCCCTTTTCTACAGTTCTAAAGACTGTACTGTCTAATCATATATTTGACATGAATACACTATCTTGGACTATTTATTACCTATTCATTTTAAATCCAAATCTAGATATACTTTATTCCCTCAACTAAATTAATTTCAAGGACAGAATAATGGCTATATTTGTGTCCAAATACATAACAAAGTGCTCTGCACTCAGTAAGTGTTCACTGATAAAAATAAAGACAAAGATGATAAAGGTAATACGAAGCCAGTTTTGCATATTTTTCTATCAGGTATTCACTCAAAGGCATAGCAATGCCTTTGAAATTTCCTGATCAAAATAAGGAGTGGGTAACTGTCACAGCCAAAACTAACAAAATGATATTATTACTAACTGAAGAGTATTTTACTGTCACCCAACATTTTGAGTAGGACTGTATATATATGTATATGTATAAAACCAACCCAATATAATGAAAATATAACCAAGAAGTATGTGAAAAGGTAGGATTACACCCTCAAAAAATGATTATTTAATATCATGAGCAATCAAAACTATATGGCATAGTAACAAAAGATGTCACAAAACAGTATGCCCCCAATTTTTTTTTTAATGGGTATATAATGTGAATGTGCATCTATGTTTGTGTATTTATATAGGTACACTGGAGGAAAGGGAAGGGAATAAAGAAATAAACACTAAAATGTTAGTAATTACTACACAGTAAAACTACAGATGATTTTTACTTTCTTCTTCATGTTTTTCTCTACTTTCCGAATCAGAAACACATACCTAAATACAATGTATAATTTTCTTAAAATAAAACCTCCCAACATTTAGAAATTTTATCGTTGATGTTAAAATAGGCCAACAATCTCAACTTAGCCTAGTGAGCAACATAATAGAGTTACAGAACAAAGTTATTTCTTAAGGTTAAACTCAGTCTCTGAAAGTATTTCTTACCTATTCTGCAATAACCACCCTCTTAGTTAAGTAATAGTTACATAGCAATAGTATAAATAAAAGGCTCTATTCAGAGGAAGGGACAATGAAGATACTAAGACTATCATTAGTATCCAGAATGTATCATGTACAAATTCATTTCCTTTGGACATAGTCAAAAATCCATGTGTAAAAGCCTTTGATCTCATTAAATTTTTAAATTACAGACCCTGGCTGACAAAAGATAAAAGACCAATTCATATTTTGCACTTTCTGAAAAACTTGCCTAATACTGACATTTATTAATCTGGACATAAAAAGTACAAATCTACTTAACAGACAAATGTTAATGTTAAGTTAACACAAAAAGTTTCCCATTTAGAAAGATCGAGAGATTCAAAGGTTTATTCTAAATTGGGAACACTATCAAAACAACATAGTACAGCCACTCTGGAAAACTGTTTATCAGTTTCTTTAAAAACTAAACATTCAACTACCATACAACCTGGCACCTACACTTCTGGGCATTTATCCCAGAGAAATAAAAACTCATGTTCACACAAAAACCTGCACATGAACATCTATAGCGGCTTTATTTGTTAACAGCCAAAAACTGGAAACAAGCCAGATGTTCTTCAATGGGTGAATAGTTAAATAAACTAGTACAGCCATACCATGATATACTACTCAGCAATAAAAAGAAATGAACTACTGATATACCGAACAACTTGAATCTCCAGAGAATTACGTTGAGTGAAAACAGCTAATGACAAATAGTATGTACTATATAATTCTATTTGTACATCATTCTTGAAATGATTATAGAATTTAAAAAATTACAGAAATAAAGAATAAATTAATGGTTGCCAGAGGTTGAGGAATGGGAGGTAAGGGTCAGAGGGAAGTAAATGTAGCAACAAAAGGGCAGCATGAAGGATCCCTGTGAAGGAAATGTTCTCTATCTTGACTACAGTAAATATCAATGTAAATATCCTAATTTTGATACTACTACAGTTTTGTAAAATAATACTATTAAGGGAAACTGAGTAGAGAGTAACATGAGATCTCTCTATTATTTCTTACAACTGCATATGAACCTATGATTATTTCAAAATAAAAAGTTTAACCTCAAAAAAAATACAGTATTTTTAGGGCATTTTCCAACATTGATTATATTAATCAAAATCAAATATCTTCTCTCCAGGAATTTCCAATCTAAACAAGGCAACACAAAAAAAGTTTGTCAAAATTTACTTAGAATTTAAGATAAATGTGTAAATACATATAGTATTTCAGTATTAAAGTATCACCACGTGGTAGTATAGAAAAGCATGTGTATGACTAAAAGAAAAAAAAATGCATTAAAACTCAAATCTATTCTAGCATGCAGATGTAATATTTTTAAGTTTTTTACAAAATCAGAAAGGAAAGCAGCATCTAGCATAGTTTGGTGCTACTATTATGGTTTCCACAGCACCCTATAATTCATCTTCCAGTCCTTTTCAAACATTATTTCTATTGTGACTTTTCCACTAGACAGCAAACTCCATAAGTACAAGGACTGTCTTCAACTTGCCTTCCAGCATATAGCACAGTAACTGACACATGATAAGAACAGAGCAAAAATTAAACATTTTGAACTGAAATAAGTTGCTGAATACAACCCTGAACTACATTCCCTTGTTACAAAATTCAAAAACCTATCCTTAGGTAAACACATAATTAATTCATCTTTCCACAGCTGAATTTTTCAATGTCGCCTATCAATTCCATTAAACAACTTTAAAAGGTTTTAATACAAATATGTTTTTAAAATATGAACTTGACAATGAAAAGCATATAACCTTGATTATATATTTACAGTAAATATCAGACTAGACAACATTAATTTCAATTCTGAAAACTTAGAAATTTAGAAGCCTAGCTAATTACAGTATTAAATATATTCAGTATTTAGATAGAATGAATGCTATTCTGATTCCAAGAAAACTGTGCATCATAAAAGCTCATCCTTAAATCTTTTTTGCCACAAGAAGTTAGCAATAGAAGCAGAGTATGAAATGAAGTTAAAGATATATAGCGAGACATATACAGATATAGATATATACCCTATCAAAGATGAAGATCTAATCTTTAAGGAAAAAAGAGTCATGAAGGACACAGGGCCATGAATCATCTTCCTCCTTAAGTAAGTGCAATTCAGTCATATATGACAGGAATAAACCAGAGAGCATCAAAGCTATTTTAAACACTTAAGTCTATCCTTTAAAACAGAGACAGAAAATATTCTCAAATTTATGTAGGTTTTCTTTCTTTTTTTTTTTAAGGGAACTTGATTCAAAAAAACAAACAAAAAAAGGTTAAAAAGTACATGGAAAAACCTTGAAAGCAAAAAAAAAGAATTACTCACCAAGTTGGCCATATAAATTGTGAGCAGCCCTCTCCTGCAAATAATTTTAAGAAGAGACAGCGTGAGACTAACCATCAATTTGACTTAATAATCACTTTATCATTTTTTTAGAAATCTACCAAAACAATTACCAGAAGTTGTGGAAAAGGGATAGATTATGCTGATCTAAGTTTTCAGTACCCTAATAGTTGGCTGTAAATAGATTCTACAAGTCATTCTAATCTGTAGTCATTAAACATTCTGTTTAATGCTCGTTAATTAAAATTCTTTAAAATTACTATTGCGTAGTAATTGTTAACTAGACTTACTGTGAAAATCATTTTGCAATATACACCAGTATCTAATTATTATATTGTTCACCTGAAACTAATATAATGTTATATGTCAATTACATCTCAATTTTTAAAACTACTAATACCTTATTATTTATTAATAGGAAGAGAGGTACAATTTGCTATTATTCTATGTTTATGCTAGAGAACTCTAAATTTAAGGAAGAATCCTAACAAATTCATCTTGCCAAAAATGTCAAGGCCATATAAATTTTAACTAAATGCATATTTATTTTTTAAAAAACAGATCTTCTATTTGTTTCACACACAATGCAACTGTTCATTAGATGCCATTACAAATCATACAGATCACGTTGTTTTAATTTCATTGTTAAGTGAAAAGTCAGGCAGTAAGTTAATTCTCTAATGCCAAAGGACAAACAAAAGCTCTATAAACACTCACTTTACAGAAAAACTGCATATTTACTAAATACATATTTACTCTTACTTAATGAGAATTCATCTAGAAACTCAAAGATAAGGACAATTTTATACCCTTAATCACTTTATTTAACTTATCTGCACATGAGACCATAAATGAACCATATCCTATCCTCTAAGAAAGAGGTCTTTAATGTTTTAAGAGTTCAAGGGCAGAGTTCAAATAATAAACTCTGAAAATTATAAAAACTTATTTGAGTTTCAATTATGAACATTTTTTTAGAACTCAAAGAAACTACTACTTTATATATAAAAGAAGCAAAAATATCAAATCACTTTCACTTAAATATCATGCCAGGTCTTGATATTAACATCATCAATCAAATCTTCTTGATGTCAGATCCAGTCATACAAAGTCTTGATTGCTCATCATTTAACTTGGCTTAATAGGATTTTTAATTTACTAAAGCCACATGGAGGCAGTACGATATAAGTGAACAATGCTGAAGTGAAGTTCTGAAATCAAGGTTCCAGTTAACTTTAATTCTCTGGTACCCTGTAATTTTGTCATAAAAATAAGGGAACAAAACTAGTTATCTAACTTACATTTTCAAACATAAAAACTACTTAAAGAAAAAAACTTACATTTATCAGCAATATATAAAACATATCATTGGGCCACCCTGGTTGAAAGGAGGAGGCGGTCTAGGCATACCCACTGGGCCACACCCCCCCAGCAATGTCCCTCTTCAGCAGGTCCTAATGCACCTCAGCAGAACAAGACAAGTCTACTGACCTTCTAAAAAAGTGTTTCAGAATCAGTGATAAGATGATC
This sequence comes from Neophocaena asiaeorientalis asiaeorientalis, assembly GCF_003031525.2. Lineage (NCBI taxonomy): Eukaryota > Metazoa > Chordata > Mammalia > Artiodactyla > Phocoenidae > Neophocaena > Neophocaena asiaeorientalis. The sequence goes on from NW_020175049.1 coordinate 1,020,952, forward strand.
TGTAAGGTCCCTTTCAGCTCTTCTTTTCTATGATTGTACATACGAATTGAAATTGTTCTCACTAAACCTTACCAAGCTTATTAGTTCCTACCAAATTCTAAATCAAAGATGTTCTAATAGTACTTATTTTAAATAAATTATATCAAGAAAAGTTAGGGTAACATCATCATCCAAGAGTCACACATACACAGAGAAGTTCAATCCTTCTCAAGTGATACCTATTCTTACCAACAGCTGGTTACGTACGAAGAAAAAAATAATATTCTTCATTACAAAAACCAAAATAAAAATATTTCTGTAATTTCAGTGGTAGTCCCTGAAAATACTTTTCATTATGAAGTGAACTAATGTATGATGCTATCTTTAAAAACATTTGTTCCACTAATCTCATTCTGCCTCTAATATTAACAGTAATCCAAGCTCCAGAATCATCACTAGCTTCCATCTATAACTGTTTACCTTTACTGAGCAAAGATTATCTTGTTAACTTTTACATTTTCACAGACCTGCAATAATAGTACCTGGCATCTATAGACACTAAGCAAATGGTAGAATTACTAAGCAAGGTGTTACTAGGAACCCAGTTTTATAAAAAGGAACACATTATAAACATGTATTATAGAAATATAATCACAAAAGATAGCCACCAGACAGAGCGAGGGCCAATTAATGATACTAATTTATTAGCAAGCAAAGACGTGATCTGTTTGTCATACATTTGTATAAAATTTAATAATTTACAAGGTATAATTAATATTTTGAAATCAGATTTTATCCCCTCACTAGTTCTATGAAGTGTAACACAGATACTACTGCCCTCACTCTATTGAAAACCAAGAATCAAAGAAGTGGTTTCCTTAAAAATACAAAAGCAGCAAAAAGCAAGTTCGTCTGACTCCAGTTTCACGTTGTTTCCAATGCACTGCTTCTACAGCAGAAAATCTTTACATTACTAAGTTACCTTTCTTTTTTTTTTTTAGTTTATTTATCTTTAGCTATACTGGGTCTTTGTTGCTGCACACGGGTTTTTCTCTAGTTGAGGCGAGCAGGGCCTACTCTTCGTTTTGGTGCACAGGCTTCTCATTGCAGTGGCTTCTCTTGTTGCGGAGCACGGGCTCCAGGCACGCGGGCTTCCGTAGTTGTGGCACATGGGCTCAGTAGTTGTGGCTTGTGGGCTCTAGAGCACAGGCTCAGTAGTTGTGGTGCACGGGCTTAGTTGCTCCGCGGCATGTGGGATCTTCCCCGACCAGGGCTCGAACCCGTGTCCCCTGCATTGGCAGGCGGATTCTTAACCACTGCGCCACCAGGGAAGTCCTAAGTTACCTTTCAATTCTAAAATTCACTGACTTGTTTAATATGCTGTCCTAGCAGGCTTCTTTGTGATGAGGATGAACAAAGCCTTGACACATTCTTACTACTGGGAAAAACTGAGGATGCATCATTGTTAGATTATGTCCTATTCTGGTCTCAAGTTTCAATTTATCCTTCCCAAACAATGAGGAAGATCACCTCCTTCCCAGCTTTATCTGAATTCCAACCCAAAGCTAATAGCCTCAAGAATGAGAGGGCAATGCCTGTGATGGGCATGATATGTTGGATTACATAGCCAGGCTCTTTTTGGTGACTTTACCTGGTACGTCTTTAACCTCCATTCCAATGTCAACTTGGTAGGTTAGAATATGAGAACAGTGATTTATTTTAACACTTCTCTGGAGATGTTCAGTATCATAGGAAATAGATAAGCTAATTAAATACAAATTTTATTTAACACTTGACTGTATCTAGCCTAGGTCTGAAGACAAACAAGTCACTCCCTTCCTAGTGCATAAATTCTCTCTGGAAACCAAGTTATATATTATAAAACACTGCTTACAACAGTGATGGGGAAGGGGGAGGTGCCAATTAGAACAAAAGGTGGCCTAGAGGAAGGGCTGGGGCAAGGAGGACAATAACTTTTTAAACGTCACAGGAGACTCTGATACACAAATACTCCCATTCTGCTGAGAATCACAAGATTAGAAGACTGGTGAAGCTCAGTGAATAAGCAGTCTAAAGTTAGTCGAGTATTTCTTTAAACTACAGATAAGCTTCTTTTTTTTTCTTTTCTTTTTTTTTGATGGGGAAAAGGGGTGAATCTTTTAAACTTGCATGAAAAATGTAAGTGGGTGTGCACATCAAAGGGTACTATCTAAAAAAGTATTAAGAACCACTGCTGCAAGAACTAACTCTTTGTAATCAGAGTATCACTACTCCTGAGGGAAAATATTAAAATAATTAAATTTTCTTAACATCTCAGTAGGTTAAAAGGTATCCTCACATTCTACTGAAATTCCAAGGATTATCTTCTAACGACATTATTTTGTCTCATCAGATGAACAATAATGCTTTTTTTCTGGAAACTTTAGTGTAAATATTCTTTAGCTAACTTTCTCAAACTTCTGAATGATACTGTATATAACACATTTCATAACTAAGGTCACTACAGAATACAGAAAGAATGGTATAAATTCTAAATATTTATATATTCTATGTATATATATAAAATATGTGTGTTCTGTGTTCTATGGATAAGGAGAAATTAGAGATTAAAGAAAAACAAAGTGATTGTTCTTAAACATTGTAATGGTTACCAAGAGATGCTATTTAATCATTTCAGAAAGTCTTTCAAAATATAATAGATTTCATCTGTCAGAATGTTTTAGAAGAGTATAAAATACTTCTTTAAGGTATAAGAATGGATAAGGTAAACTTGAAGTCTAGAGCAAGAGTCTATAATCACATTCTATTATATATAGTGGATAATACAGAGTAAGCTTTTCAGAAGACTGCAAGGTAATTTAATTTTCTTCCTGTGAACATGACACTGAAACTTGAAGATCCCAAGAATTTATAGGCCAGTTTATAAGTATTCTTTTATTCACATATTATATATTTGATTCATTTTGGTCATATCTGCTTGGGAGTTTCATAACTACAACACTGTAATTTAACAACTCAAGCCATGAATATGCTTAGAATAAATATGCAATTTTTGATACTTTAATCCATGTCCATGTTTGAGCACCCTGCAGTTTCAATTTACCTAAACTAATACTAAATATCAAAGCAAATCCATAGCAATTCTACAAAACAAAATCCATCAGAACAACTTCTTTCTGAACCACAAACAAAGCACTTCCTAGAAAAAGAAAGAGAAGACTAGTTCTTAACAGCCCACCTAGGGATAAACTAGATGTTACCAATGCTTCCTGCTGAGTTACTACCATCACAGTTCTTTGTGGCACAAATTTTTTAAGCAACCCTGGAAACAACTTCAAAGGTTTCACAGAACCCCACAGTGATGCGATTAAGATTTAAGTAAGCTGCCCTCTTACAAGGTGTTAGGAACTAGCTGGCAAAGCATGCTTAATTCTGTAGAGGGAAGGAGACTGGGAAAGATGGATGGATGGATGGAGGAATGGATGAATAAATGGATGGGTGAGTTGGAAAGTTGGGAGGAAATAAGTTTAAACCAATGTAGATGAAGACATGAATATAGATAGATCTTCACTTATACATCTATATCTATATATATATCCATCATACATATGTGTGTATATATAACCATGTTGTATGCTTGTACCTCATTAAATGCTTTTTGAAAAACAAATTATACAAAATGTATAACTTCAGTAAAGATTTTATTAAATACAGCTTTAGAGATTTAAAAATTAGGATTACCGCTAATTTGGAAAAAACTGCTTCCACATTCTGTTTCTTCTACTCTTTCTAATATATTACTGATATTTATTTTTAAAAGGATGAACTGATAACTGATCAATTGATAAAGATCAATTGAAATCTGATTCCTTAAATGTTGCTGTTTCCCAACTTATAACCTCAGACCTCTTCTTATTCTGAGCTTTGAGACTCTGATCTTCTCCCATAGCTTCAACGATAACCTACAAGAAGGAAACTTCCAATTTTATTTACATAACTCCTGTGCTTCTCCCGAATCTAGACTCATATTTCAAGCTGCCTACTGGCTATCTCCATCACTGACTTTCTTTGTGAATTAAAGGCATGATTACAAATTCCTTTTCCTTAAAGTAAAAACTATAATATTAATATGCTTCATTTTGGGCTAGATGTAATAATTTTGAAATACACATAACTTCAACCTTTGTAAATTACTTACAGTCTATTCAGGGATCTTGATGTTTAATGAAATCAATAAAAATTTATTTTAAGTAAAAAATACTTTTTCAAAGCAAGTAAGACCACTGAGTTAACTTTTGCGCAATTCCAGATAAACATAGACCGTACTTTCTTAAAATAAGACACGCTATAAAGCAACTTGTAAAGAAAACAAAAAGATTTGCTTTTCTATCTTTTAAGGTTAAGGCCAAAAAAAACACTTTTAAACCTGCTTTTTAAACAGTAAGTCACCAGCTTCTGAACAATACTATAAAATTAAATTTTAAAGTTTTTAATTAGAACCCCAAACCAGTATTTGTGGCTGATGTACATATACATACACAATTCTAAAAAAAACCCAAGGGCTTCCCTGGTGGTGCAGTGGTTGAGAGTCCGCCTGCCGATGCAAGGGACACAGGTTCGTGCCCGGGTCCGGGAGGATCCCACATGCCGCAGAGCGGCTGGGCCCGTGAGCCATGGCCGCTGAGCCTGCGCGACCAGAGCCTCTGCTCCATAGCGGGAGAAGCCACAGCGGTGAGAGGCTCGCATACCGCAAAAATAAATTAATTAAATTAAATTAAATTAAATTTTAAAAAACCCAAGAACTCAAAAGCTATTTCCAGGTATTAACTGCATCACCTAATAAACAACAGAATCAATACATATCACAAAAAGTTCGACTACTAAACAATCACATCAAGATAAGGATCAATTTTTCTTCAGCAACCGTGGGATAATACTTATAAAGAAGCCAAACTTAAAATTCTGATCAGGTCTTCAAAACAGTAAATCCACTCCAGTTAATATTTAGAACAGGCCATAATCTAGAACCAATTTTCTATGAATACCTACCGTCTATGAATAAAACACCAGTGCAATAGCTCACTTAAAAAAACAAAATCAGAAAACTTAAAAAAAAAAATAGTGTACTACCAAAGGTAAACGGAGAATAGGAAATAAACTAGTAACCAAAATCCAAGTTATCACCTCACTTCTAGGAAACCTCTTTATGCCTTAAGAAGTTATAGCTTTTAATATCAATAACACAATTTTATTTTAGAATTATTATGCTATTTAAACAAATGTTGGTCTTCAAAGAAAATTTTGACTTTTTTGAAACTAAAATTATAAAGATAAGACCTAGACTAATACATCAACAGAAAAAAATTCAGAAATCAACAAAACACACATATATATGAAAAATTGGTATATGACAAGGAGCATTCCAAATCAGTGGAGAAAGAACGGACTATTGAACTCCTGGTGCCAGAGTAACTGACTATTGGCTAGCAAAAAAAGAAAGAAAGAAGGGGGACAGGGGGTGGGGGGGGAGAAGAGAGAAAAAGAAAAAAGAAAGGAAAGGGGAAAACAAAATCCTATAATAAATAACCTCTAAGATGGACCTAAACATATTTCTACATTTTGGGAGGTGATAATATTAACGTTAAGAAGCTATAAAGTTAAAAATATATAATGTAGACTGTAGAGCAAGCACACACACGAAAGAAAAATATTTCATAAAGAAATACATAGAAATGTTATTCTAAAATAACAAAATCATTCTTCCAGTTTCCATGTAGGGAGCTTGGAAGTGATCACTTAGTCCTAACACCAAGGAAAAAGCTCAACAAACTGAAAAGTTAACATCCACAAGAAAAGTAAGGTCACATTGCAAAATGCTGCCCGCAAAACTGGAGAGACTGCAGGCAGATACAGAGAATTACAACTTAACAGAGCACAGACTCACAAGCTGAAACCTCGGAGGGAATGAGAGCCGGGAGAGGAAAGCCTGCACTGTAATTGATAAATAGCAGGAGCCTCAGTGTGGAAGTTAAAAATTACAGAGGTATCAGTCTTAAGGGGGCCCCACACTTTTTTGAGTTTTACCTCCAGGAGCTTGACTAGGTTCTCACAGTAAATAGCAGAGAAAAATCCCCTTGTACTTCCAAGTAGAGGGAGGGGAAAAGGAACCATTTTGAAATAAGCCAGAGCACTGGTTGCCCTCAGGGGAAACTAGTTAAGCAGAGCCTAACCTGCTGGGGTATTATGAGAGCCTTACTCATCTGGGGAAGGAAAACACCCAACTCCACGTGGCTCTAGAATTCCACATGGAGGAAGGGGAAAAACCCAACTCCAGCACACTCTAACCATCCTGCCCCACCAAGGGGGAGGGGGAAAATTGAGAAACACTTGTTAAGTTCACAGTCCACAGGCATAGGCTCATTGGAAGGCTGAAACCGAGTCAAAGGACTATAGAACACTTCCCTTCCCCACACAACTCACCACTACATTACAAAAGGCCTATTTACAGCAATTCCGTTTACCTGGTACATCATGTCCGGCTAACAAGAAAAAATTACAAGACATACCAAGAGGCAAAAGACACAAATTGGGGCTTCCCTGGTGGCGCAGTGGTTGAGGGGGACACAGGTTTGAGCTCTGGTCTGGGAAGACCCCACATGCCGCAGAGCAACTGGGCCCATGAGCCACAACTACTGAGCCTGCGTGTCTGGAGCCTGTGCTCCGCAACAAGAGAGGCCGCGACAGTGAGAGTCCCGCCCACTGCGATGAACAGTGGCCCCGCTCGCCGCAACTAGAGAAAGCCCTGACACAGAAACAAAGACCCAACACAGCCAAAAATAAATTAATTAATTTAAAAAAAAAAGAATGCCTTTGATGGGATTATTAGTGGACTGAACACAGCTGAGGAAAAAAATCTCTTAGCTATAGGATCAGTAGAATCCTCAGAAACTGAAAAGCAAAGAGAACAAAGACTGAAAAAAAACAGAAGAGAATATCCAAGGATTGTGGGATAATTACAAAAGGTATAACATATGTGTAGTGAGTATAGCAGAAGGAGAAGAAAGAGAGAAAGGAACAGAAGAAATATTTGAAACAATGATGACTCAAAAATTTCCCAAATTAATGTCAGACACTGAACCATAGATCCAGGAAGCTCAGAGAACATCAAGCAGGAAAAATGCAAAAACAAAACTACACCCAGGCATATCTTATTCAAACTACAGAAAATCATAGATAAATAAAAATCCTTAAAGAAAAACACACCTTACCTATAGAGGAACAAAGATAAGAATTACATCTGGGGCTTCCCTGGTGGCGCACTGGTTGAGAGTCCACCTGCCAATGCAGGGGACACAGGTTCGTGCCCCGGTCCGGGAAGACCCCACATGCCGCAGCGCAGCTAGGCCCATGAGCCATGGCCACTGAGCCTGCGCGTCCGGAGCCTGTGCTCCGCAATGGGAGAGGCCACAACAGTGAGAAGCCCGCGTACCACAAAAAAAAAAAAAAAAAAAAGAATTACATCCGACTTCTCCTCAGAAACCATGCAAACAGGAGAGTGGAGTGAAATACTGAAAGCATTGAGAGAAAAAAAACACCAACCTAGAATTCTGCACCCTGTAAAATTATCCTTCAAAAGTGAAGGACAAATAAAGATTTTACTAGACAAATAAAATTGAATCTGTTGCCAGTAGACCTGCTCTGCAAGAAATGTTAAATGTTCTCTAGAGAGAAGAAAAGTATGAGTCAGAAACTCATGTACATAAAGAAAGGTAGAGCATCAAATAAGATATAAGTGAAGGTAAATTTTTTAATTTTATTTTTCTTATTTTTAATTGTTCAAACAGATAACAATTATTCAAAATAATAGCAACAATGTATTTGATTATGTATGTATATATCGAGTGTGTGGTGTGTGTGTATGTGTGTGTGGTAATTATGCTTATAAGTGAAGTGAATGACAACAATGATACAAAGGACAGGAGGAAGGAATTTGGGCTATTTTGTTACTATAAGATACTCTCATTACCTATGAAGGGGTACAGTATTATTTGAAAGTGGACTTGGATTAGTTGTAAAGATGCACTGTAAAAACTAAGGCAACCACTAAAAAAAGTATAACTGATATGTTAAGAAAAAAGAGAAAATGGAACCACATATAACATTCAGTTAAAACCACAAAAGGCAGAATAAGAGTGGAAGACAAAAATAAGAACAAAGGCAACAAAGAGAAAACAGTAATGAATATGGTAGAAATTAATCCAACTATATCAATAATCACTTTGAATGTCAATGGTCTAAATACAACAATTAAAAGACTGTCAGAGTTGATCTCAAAACATAACCCAACTATACGTCATCTATAAGAAACCCACTTTAAACATATAGACACATAGAGATTAAAATAAGTAAGCATATGAAAACATGCTCCACAAAATACATATGTCATCGAGGAAATACAAACTAAAACAACAATGAGATACCACCACACATGTATTAAAATGGCCAAAATTCAGAACACTGATAACACTAAATGCTGGTGAAGATGTAGAGCAACAGGAATTCTCATTCATTGCTAGTGGGGATACAAAATGACCCAGACACTTTGGAAGACAGTTGGCAGTTTCTTATAAAATTAAATATACTCTTACTAGATGATCATACCCAATCATACCCCTTAGTAATTATCTAAAGGAGTTGAAAATTTATGCCTACACAAAAACCCACAAACAGAGGTTTATAGCAGCTTTATCCATAATTACCAAAACTTGGAAGCAACCAACATGTCTGTCAGTAACTCAATGGATAAATAAACTGTGGTACATCCAGACCATTATTCAGTTCTAAAAAGAAACAACCTATCAAGCCATGAAAAGACATGCAAGAAGCTTAAATGCATATTACTAAGTAAAAGAGGCCAATCTGAAAAGCCAACATACTGTATGACTCCAAGTATATGACATTCTAGAAAAGATAAAACTATGGAGGGCTTCCCTGGTGGCGCAGTGGTTGAGAGTCCACCTGCCGATGCAGGGTACGCGGGTTCGTGCCCCGGTCCGGGAAGATCCCACATGCCGCGGAGCAGCTAGGCCCGTGAGCCATGGCCGCTGAGCCTGCGCGTCCGGAGCCTATGCTCCGCAATGGGAGAGGCCACAACAGTGAGAGGCCCGCGTACCGCAAAAAAAAAAAAAAAAAAAAAAAGCATTTTAGGACAAGATGGTAATCAGGAATGACTGCTAATTTTCTTATGTGTGATAATAGTGTTGTAATTATGTAGGAAAGTACCCTTATTTTAGAATATGCATTCTAAAGTATTTGGGAGTAAAATGTCATGACGTCTACAATGTACTTCTATATGGTTCGTACACACACACAATACCACACATACATAGACATATAATCACATACAAATAAAGTAAAAATGGTAAAATGTTAACAACTGTTGACTCTAGGTGATCGTTACACAGGTGCTCATTTCAACATTTTCTGCTGAAAAGTAGGCAAATAACTTCAAAAATGCCACCTTATTAAAGTGCTAAAAATAAATTGAAGCAAACTTCATTTAAAGCATCTTTAAAGTTTCATATATGAGTACATACTTTGAAATCATATTTCCAAAACCAATATTTAGATTTTTAAATTGATCAGAAAGTTACAATCACCAGAACAAGGCTCTCATTACTTACGGTCAAAAAACCAATAAAAATACTTAACACACTTACCATGGGTCAGGCACTCTTCTAAGCACACTTACATAAGTAACTCACTTAATTCTCTGAATAACCATGTGAGTAGATTATCACTACCTCCATTTTTCAGGTAAGGAATAAGCCATAGACGTCACACAATAAGTGGCGGAGCCAGTCTCCCAAGCCAGATTTTATAGCTCCAGAATCCACACTTTTAACAACTATTCTGTACTGTCCTCTCAGGTGGGGAACCTATGTTTCTAGCAATACTGACTTGATTTTCCTGGGGTTATAACATCCTTTAATTTTAGTAATTTTAATAATCTAAAAGTATCATCAAACAGAATCACAAAAATTTAGATACTATTACATTTACAAAAATGCATTAAAATGGCTTCAGGTGGTTTAAGTAAATATTTAGTCACCTAACAACATCTATCTATAGTCTTACTAGGGGATCAATGATTATAACAAACATCTTCATAAACTGAAAGATGATCCCATCTTGATTAATATACCTGACCGTATCTTTATTCTCCGGGATAAAGATGGAATCAAAGCAGTTCTCAACAATAAAAATAATTATTCCTGAAATGGCAACTATTCTTTTATGCAAAATGTTTAACTTCAACAGTTTACCTGACTGAAAAACTTACATAACAGTTTGTAGCATTTTGTAGAAATCTTATTATTCCACGTGGAACATTTTCAAGTTGATAAAAATGAAAATTTTTTTAAATGAGAAGATATCCCAAAAAAAATAATTGATTTAATAGAGGTTAATGAGCCCGAAGCAAATTACAGATTTAAATGATAAAAGAAAACTGTTTATTTTCTTAGGTGTGATAATGGTATTGCAGTTATGGAAAAGATCTTTAATTAGAATTTATGCAAGCCATGTTTTAGTTTGACACATCAGAGAACCCTTCAATTTTTTAGTAAACAAAGACTAATGGGCATTTTTACTATATAATGTCAATCTTTATTTTTTATAGGCTTAAAAACCTAAATAATATAAGTATAAAGTTAAATTGTCCATCAAATATTGGGTTGGCCAAAAAGTTCGTTCAGTTTTAAGTAAAAATAAGACACAGTTTTCATTTTCACCAAGAACTGTATTGAACAACATATTCCCTAACCAAACAAACTTTTTGGCCAGCCCAATATTTGCAAGACTGAAAAATATATGTAGAAATATTTCTCCTCCCTGGACCATGATAAACAGTAAGCAAAAAAAAAAAAACACTCTAGTTGTGATGGTGGACAGTAAATCAGTTGTATTAAATATGTAGGTATGTAAAAGTTTACCTGCTTTTCCTCTCAATTAGAATGGCCACATAAGAAGCTGGCAAAGCGGCACCAAAGCCAGGACTCCATGAGTAGAATTTTCCAAGTATTTTCCTGAAATTGAAATTTGGAATGATTATATGAAATTTCTAGTTGGTCATTTCAGTTATTACACATAGAAGTTCCCCTTCTCAGTTCACCCTCTATCTAAATGTGCCACAGCACCTCAAATTCAGCATGTCCAAAACCAAACTCATTATCTTAGTCCCTTATCTCCATGAACCTGTTCTTTCTCCTCTCTTTTCCTAGGTTAATGATATCAACAACCACTTATCCACCTACGTGTGACACTTTGAGACATCCTTGGCTTCACCTTCTTCCGTGTCCCATACATGAAATCATCCCCTTAAATACTTCCATGTACAATTTATCTCTCAAATTCCTCTCCAACCTACTGCCCTTGCCTCATTTATGTCCCTCACCATTTCTTCTTCAGGCTACTACAATAGCAAACTAAAACGTATCTCTCCTTCCAATAATTTAACCTGTTATATTCATTCAGACAGTCCCTGGATCCAACACTGTTCACTCTGCAAACCTTCTATGTTCTCAATTTCCTATCTACCAAACGGGAATAAATGTATTACGTATCTCACAGAGTTGTTATGATGGCTACATGAGCTATTTCCCAGCACCGTCCATGACACATAGGAAGTACTCAGAAAATGTTAGTTATTATTACTATTGTTATCACTACTACTATTCTTTCATTATGGGTCTTTTTTTATGGAAGTATAGCTGATTTACAATGTGTTAGTTTCAGGTATATAGCAAAGAGATTCAGTTATAGATATATTTTTTCTTTTCAGATCCTTTTCCCTAATAGGCTGTTACAAAATATTGAGTATAGTTCACTGTGCTGCACAGTAGGTCCTTGTTTGTTATCCATTTTATATATAGTAGTGTGTGTATGTTAATCCAAACTCCTAATTTACCCCCTGCCCTTCCCCTTTGGTAACCATAAATTTGTTTTCTATGTCTATGGGTCTATTTCTGTTTTGTATATAGGTTCATTTGTACCATTTTTTTCAACTATTACTATTTTTTAACACATGATAGATATTCAAAGAATGTCTCTCCTTCTTTCCTTCTACAACCCTGGGTAAGTTTTTTCTTACATCACTTACTAAAGTATTTTACAATTTTTACTTATATGTGTATATAAAAATTTTCATTTCCTAGAATATATCCCTTGGGAGAAAGAATCTGCATAGTATCTCACAAATTATAAACGCCATTGGGTTGGGTTTTTAAAGAGAAAAAAAAAAGAAATCTGGAGATATTAGGAAGACTCTTTTTCATTTCAAAGACAATTTGTTTCTAAGAAAGGGAGAAACAAAAAATTATAAGAAATTATCTGAACAAAGTTGGTCAACTGCTAAATGATGTATTACAGGAAAAAACATATGCTATGTACATACAGATAAGGATAAAATATCAGATGAAATTTTCTTTCTAGCTGAAGCTTAGCTTTAAAAAAATTAGAAAACCTACATATAACATGGGTATTTCTGCAATGGACATCAGAAACTTTCTGCCTAAGAAAACTGGAGGTGATTCTCCCTCCAACATAAAATACACAAAGGACTTAACAAGTTACTGAATATAAACAAAAAAGGAAAGTAAATGAGTGAGTCAGTTACAGGAGGAACACAGATGTTACCTTATTATAAGTATTTTATGTCTCCAAAACTTAACCAAAAGCTTCATAGAACATAAATATGCTGCAAGACCAATTTATTATTATTGCAATTTTTAAAACCTAATTATCGTATAACTCTATTTTTAGAGTTTTAACAAGTATTAGAAACTTTCCAGAGACTACGTGGTAAAGAGTTTCTTACACAGATTATTCAGGTCAATTTAAACGCATGACTTATTCAAGAGTATAAACTTTATAAATTACTAAAAGTTTATAAATATTAATGTTCTTAAGGCAAAAATCTATCGAAGACATTTGGAAATTATATTTTTTTAAAGGATAAAATTATTATTCAATTTATTATTCCCTATATACAAAAAACTAGTTTGGTAAAACATTAAAAGCTTTCACTTTTAGACTGAGAATGATTCATAGCTCCCCATAATTCCCACTTCTAGTTAACACTGTACTGGAGATCTTAGCAAGTACAATAATGCAAGAAAAATAAATACAAGGTATAAGAATTCAGAAAGGAAGAAATATTGTTCTTATTATGAGCAATTTTTTTTTCATTATTAGTAATCAGTTTAATACACATGGGTGAATACACGTCAATCCCAATCTCCCAATTCATCACCCCACCACCCCCACTACCCCTGACGCTTTCCCCCTTTGCTGTCCATAAATTGTTCTCTACATCTGTGTCTCAATTTCTGCCCTGCAAACCGGTTCATCTGTACTATTTTTCTAGGTTCCACACATATGCGTTAATATACGATATTTGTTTTTCTCTTTCTGACTTACTTCACTCTGTATGACAGTCTCTAGATCCATCCATGTCTCAACAAATGACCCAATTTCATTCCTTTTTATGGCTGAGTAATATTCCATTGTATATATGTACCACATTTCCTTATCCATTCGTCTATCGATGGGCATTTAGGTTGCTTCCATGACCTAGCTATTGTAAATAGTGCTGCAATGAACATTGGCGTGCATGTGTCTTTTGGAATTATGGTTTGCTCTGAGTATATGCCCAGTAGTGGGATTACTGGGTCATATGGAAATTCTATTTTTAGTTTTTTAAGGAACCTCCATACTGTTCTCCATGGTGGCTGTTATCAATTTACATTCCCACCAACAGTGCAAGAGGGCTCCCTTTTCTCCACACCCTCTCCAGCATTGGTTGTTTGTAGATTTTCTGATGATGCCCATTCGAACTGGGGTGAGGTGATACCTCATTGTAGTTTTGATTTGCATTTCTCCAATAATTAGTGATGTTGAGCAGCTTTTCATGTGCTTCTTGGCCATCTGTATGTCTATTTTGGAGAAATGTCTACTTAGATCTTCTGCCTATTTTTGGATTGGGTTGATTTTTTTTAATATTGAGCTGCATGAGCTGTTTATATGTTTTGGAGATTAATCCTTTCTCCATTGATTCATTTGCAAGTATTTTCTCCCATTCTGAGGGTTGTCTTTTTGTCTTCTTTATGGTTTCCTTTGCTGCGCAACAGCTTTGAAGTTTCATTAGGTCCCATTTGTTTATTTTTGTTTTTATTTCCATGACTCTAGGAGGCTGATCAAAAAAGATCTTGCTGTAATTTACATCAAAGAGTGTTCTTCCTATGTTTTCCTCTAAGACTTTTACAGTATCCGGTCTTACATTTAGGTCTCGAATCCATTTTGAGTTTATTTTGATGTATGGTGTTAGGGAGTGCTCTAATTTCATTCTTTTACATGTAGCTGTCCAGTTTTCCCAACACCACTTTTTGAAGAGACTGTCTTTTCTCCATTGTATATCCTTGCCTCCTTTGTCATAGATTAGTTGACCATAGGTGCATGTGTTTATCTCTGGGCTTTCTATCTTGTTCCGTTGATCTACATTTCTGTTTTTCTGCCAGTACCATATTGTCTTGATTACTGTAGCTTTGTAGTATAGTCTGAAGTCAGGGAGTCTGATTCCTCCAGCTCCATTTTTTTCCCTCAAGACTGCTTTGGCTATTCAGGGTCTTTGATGTCTCCATACAAAATTTTTTTTTTCCCCATACAAATTTTAAGACTTTTTGTTCTAATTCTGTAAAAAAAATGCCATTGGTAATTTGATACGGATTGCACTGAATCTGTAGATTGCTTTGGGTAGTATAGTCATTTTCACGATATTGATTCTTCCAATCCAAGAACATGGTATATCTCTCCATCTGTTGGTATCATCTTTAATTTCTTTCATCAGTGCCTTATAGTTTTCTGCAAACAAGCCTTTGTCTATTTTGTCTCCCTAGGTAGGTTTCTTCCTAGGTATTTTACTCTTTTTGTCGCAATGGTAAATGGGAGTGTTCCCTTATAGCTCTTCTCTAAATGTTTGATAGAATTCACCTGTGAAGCAATCTGGTCCTGGACTTTTGTTTTGTGAAAGATTTTTAATCACAGTTTCAATTTCAGTGCTTGTGATTGGTTTATTCATATTTTCTATTTCTTCCTGATTCAGTCTTGGCAGGTTGTGCCGTTCTAAGAATTTGTCCATTTCTTCCAGGTTGTCCATTATATCAACATACAGTTGCTTGTAGTAGTGTCTTAGGATGCTTTGTATTTCTGCAGTGTCTGTTGTAACTTCTCCTTTTCCATTTCCAATTTTATTGATTTGAGTCCTCTCCCTCTTTTTCTTATGAATGTGGTTTTTCTTCCACAGGCTGCAGGATTGTAGTTCTTCTTGCTTCTGCTGTCTGCCCTCTGGTGGATGAGGCTATTTAAGAGGCTTGTGCAAGTTTCCTGATGGGAGGGACTGGTGGTGGGTAGAGCCGACCTTTGCTCTGGTTGGCAGAGCTCAGTAAAACTTTAATCCATTTGACTGCTGATGGGTGGGGCTGGGTACCCTCCATGTTGGTTGTTTGGCCTGAGGCAACCAAACACTGGAGCCTACCTGGGCTCTTTGGTGGGGCTAATGGCAGACTCTGGGAGGGCTCACACCAAGGAGTACTTCCCAGAACTTCCACTGCCAGTGTCTTTGTCCCCACAGTGAGACACATCCACTGCCTGCCTCTGCCAGAGACCCTCCAACACTAGCAGGTAGGTCTGATTCAGTCTCCTATGGGGTCACTGCTCCTTCCCCTGGGTCCCAATGAGCACACTACTTTGTGCGTGCCCTCCAAGAGTGGAGTCTGTTTCCCCCAGTCCTGTCGAAGTCCTGCAATCAAATCCCACTAGCCTTCAAAGTTTGATTCTCTAGGAATTCCTCCTCCTGTTGCCAGACTCCAAGGTTGGGAAGGCTGACATGGGGCTCAGAACCTTCACGCCAGTGGGTGGACTTCTGTGGTATAAGGGTTCTCCAGTCTGTGAGTAACCCACCCAGCAGTTATGGGATTTGATTTTACTGTGACTGCACCCCTCCTCCCATCTCACTGTGGCTTCTCCTTTGTCTTTGGATGTGGGGTATCTTTTTTGGTGAGTTCCAGTGTCTTCCTGTCAATGACTGTCCTGCAGCTAGTTGTGATTCTGGTGTTCTCACATGCAGAAATTATATTTCTAATTGCAGTTAAAATAAACCTGCAGAATTATTTTGGGTAATACTAACTGGGTAACATTAATAGTAATATAATGTGAAGTTAGTATTTTAACTTGACAAATTAAATAAACTAGTTTGGGTTTCAACAATGTGTGGGGGAGAAGATAAAAAGTAAATATCTAATAAACATGCTAAGTATATCATAACACTAAAAACTGAATTCTAACTGCATGTATATTGTATGAAGCATGTGACACAGATAATGCACTGCATCAGGACCAAAAGTTTCATCAGTAGGATATGCCAGAAATTTTACAGATAAACACGAGCATTTTATAGTCCTTTTGAAGTCCATTCACTGCATACAGACCTAAGCAATATCATGGACATTTGCTTTGAATTCCTAATCTATGAAACTGAAAAGTTAAGAAATTCTCATTAACAAGTCAGTAAATATAGTGGGCCTCAGAAAATGTATGATACATTAAAGCACTTTTGCTATATAATCACAGCAACAATTTGAAGTTTATATTACATTTTTAGGCCAAGAGGCCCACAACTCCTGGTTTTACAAGCATTCTTTGAAATAAATAAATGTCATTTCACAGAGAGAAAAAAATACACAAGCAGTGACCTGCACAACATTTATATAAACATCTGTTTGTTTCAGTTTCAACAAAGGAATTTGTATTAACCACCAGTTGTGATTATGTGTACCAACCTTAAAATGCAAAAGAAAGCCATAAACAAGGCCCCATTAGCAGTCAGAAATGAAGCAGATTGTAGGATCTCAGGGAGCAGTTTGTGTAAATAATAATCTAATTTTCGTTTCCGGAGAATTGCTGCAATCTGGAAAAAAAGAATTAAAAAAGGCTCTTTTGTTTAATATAACCAACTTTTCCCACTTAAGTTAGTTCTTATGTGGAAGATAATTGAAATAACAGCATGTATTTAAAAATTAAAGTAAAAACTCTAGTATTTTACTGGCTCCTCTATGAAAATTCAATTTCTGGGACAGAAGACACTTTAATTTACTGAAAGTGTAATGGGTAAAATAAACACCTAGAAATTACAACATGGATCATATGATAAATAACCTCCAAACATTGAGATAAATATTTATAATGCCTTAAAAAGTTTTAAACTGGGGCTTCCCTGGTGGCACAGTGGTTAAGAATCTGCCTGCCAATGCAGGGTACACGGGTTCGAGCCCTGGTCCGGGAAGATCCCACATGCCGCGGAGCAACTAAGCCCATGCGCCACAACTACTGAGCCTGCACTCTAGAGCCCATGAGCCACAACTACTGAGCCCATGTGCCACAACTACTGAAGCCCATGTGCCACAACTACTGAGGCCCACATGCCTGGAGCCCATGCTCCGCAACAAGAGAAGCCACCACAGTGCAAAGCCCGCACATGGCAAGGAAGAGTAGCCCCCACTCGCAGCAACTAGAGAAAGACCACGCGCAGCAACAAAGACGCAACGCAGCCAAAAATAAATAAATAAAAATTTTACAAAAAGTTTTATACTGAAAAATAAAATATATGTTTAAATGGAAAAACTAAAGTCCAATCAAATAGAAATTGAATGCTAAAACAAAACTACATTACAGATACTATCAGCCTGGATATTAGAAAATTTCAATGACAAAAACCAGAGAAATTCATTCATTCAGTTTCACTGAGAAGGGGATATGAGCTAGATTAGGAAGAACAGTATAATTCTCACAGGTGACCAGGAAGAAATGCTTTTCTATCATGATGAAACAATATATCAAAGGAACAAAAGTTAAGGGGGCAGAATTAGGGAATGAGGGAGGGAATGTAAGAAATGGCAAGACTGACTTGAGAAAAGGAAGACCAGAGAACTCTGCATTTACTTTTCACCATTCTAGACATAACAGCTTCCCTGTGGTCAGGGATCAACAAATCTAATGGCCTCTTCTCAGTTCTTTTCTTACTCTACCACCTTAGAAGCCTCTGATAATTTCCTACTTCATTCAGTTAAACAAGCTGTTATTAAGAACTATGCCATACACAGGAAAAACAACAATGAATAAGATCTAATCCTTGCCTTCAAGGAACATAAAAACTTGATAGGGAAATAGATATATAAACAATAAACTACAATAAGGCAGTGTGGTAAATGCTATACTAGAAGAAGGAGAAACTGCTACAGAAATACATATTAGGGAATAACCAAAAAGGAGATGGGCCTGGACAGGTAATAATGCCCAGAAGTTGGATCTTGACAAATAGGTAAAACTTTGACAAAAGAGAAGTTTCTATGGTTTCTGTGACTTCATTGTTTTCATTCTCCCATGATATCTTTAAGTGCTATTCCTTTGTTAGCATTTCTTCCTCAGATCTCTACTCATTCTATATACAATCTCTCCCACAGCATCATCTATCATGTCAAAGTAGGAATTCCAATATAACCCCTTCTATTTTTTTTTTCATATTTGGCTGCATTGGGTCTTCGTTGTTGCACACAGGCTTTCGCTAGGTGCAGCGAGCGGGGGCTACTCTTTGTGTGGTACGCAGGCTTCTCGTTACTGTGACTTCTAGTTGCGGAGCACAGGCTCTACGTGCACAGCCTTCAGTAGTTGCAGCACGTGGGCTCAGCAGTTGCGGCACATGGGCCCTAGAGTACACAGGCTTCGGTAGTTGTGGGCTCAGTAGTTGTTGCTCACGGGCTCTAGAGCACAGGCTCAGTAGCTGTGGCACACAGGCTTAGCTGCTCCAGGCATGTGGCATCTTCCCAGGCCAGGGATCAAACCCATGTCCCCTGGATTGGCAGGCAGATTCTTAACCACTGCACCACCAGGGAAGTCCCTCCCATAAATTCTTAATGCATACTTCAAATGTCTATTGGACATGTCAATAAAGACATAGCACAGACATCAAAAAAAAAGAATGTCCAAAGTAGAACTTATTATACTTCCCCAAAATGCTTTTATTTCTGATTTTCTAACCTCAAGTAATAATACCACATCCACCCAATTACTTAGAAACAAAATGTTGGTGTCATTTTCAATTACTCCCTGGATCCTCAATCATCTCCTCAGTTCTAATGGTCTCCTAGTATCTTCAGGTTTTAGAATGTAATGTCTCTTTCATTTTAGACTCAACAATGGGCAGAATATGGTACTCTGTTATATATTCAAGTAGTTACAGAAAAAAAATCTCCTCTGTTCCTGGAAAGGAAAAAAAAACTGTCCCTATTTGCAGGTAACCTGATTGTCTACACAGAAATTCCCAAGCAAGTTACATAGAGACACACACACACCTCCTAGAACTCATAATGCAGTTTAGCAAAGGCAAAGGATATAAGATAAACATACAAAAGTTATTTGTATTTCTATATAAAAAAAATGAATACATGGACACCAAAATTAAAAATACAATAGAATTTATAACTCCTCAAAAAAACAAATACTTAGGGAGAAATCTACAACACTTGTATATGACTTATATACTGAAAGACACACAATGATGATGGAAGAAATCAAAGAACAGATTAATAAATGTTCATAGATAGGAAGACTCAATATGGTAAAGATGTCAATTTTCCCCCAAAGCTTTTTAAAATACAGGTTTAACACAATTTCTATTACGATTCCAGAAAAGGTTTTGTAGATGTAGACAAGATTATACTGAAATTTATATAGAAAAGCAAAGGAACTATAAAAGCTAAAACAACTTTGAAAAAGTGAAAAGAATGGGAGGAATGAGTCTACCCAATTTCAAGACTTATTATATAGCTACAGCAATCAGGTTTTGTGATATTGGCAAAAGGATAGACAAATAGATTAATGAAATAGAATAGAGAACCTAGATATAGATCAACACAAATATATCCAACTGATTTTTGACAAGGTGCAATGGCAATTCCATAGAGGAAAAATAGCTATTTCAACAAATGGTGCTGGAGCAAATAGATATCCACAGGCAAAAAAAAAAAAAAATTAACCTCAGCCAAAGTCTCACAGTTTATACACACTTTATACAAAAATTAATTCAAAATGTATCAGAGACATAAATCTAAAACATAAAACTACAAAACTTTTAGGGGAAAAAAAATCAGGGAAAATCTTAGGGATCTAAGGCTAGGCAAAAGCACAATTCATAAAAGGAAAAATTATAAATTACACTTCAGAATTAAAACTTTTTCTCTGGGAAAGACCTGTTAGGAATAAAAACCCTAGCTACAGAATGGGAAAAAATACTTGTAAACTACACAGTCAGCAAATGACTAGTATCTAGAATGAAGGAAATCTCAAAACTCAACAGTAAAAAAATGAACAATCCAATTAGAATATACAAATGAAATGAACAGATATTTCACCGAAGAGAATATGCAAATGGAAGATAAGCATATTAGCCATTAAGGAAAAGCAAATTAAAACCACAATGAGCTATCACCACAGAACTGTCAGAATGATTAAATTTAAAAATACTGGAAACACCAAATGCTGACAAGGATACGGAGAAACTGGATCTCTCATGCATTTGTTGGGGGAAATGTGAAATGGCAAAAGCATTCTGAAAAAGTTTGACAGTTTCTATAAAAACGAAACAAGCAACTATCATATGCCCCAGCAATTGCAGTCCCGAATGTTTATCCTAGAAAAATGAAAACGTATGTTCACCCAAAATTTGTGCACAAATGTTTATAGCAGCTTTGTTTGTAATAGTCAATAAATGGAAATAACTCCTATGTCCTTTAAGAGATGAATGGTTTAAAAAACCGAGGTGTATCCATACCATGGAATACCATTTAGCAATAAACAGGAACAAGCTAGTGATACATGATACAATACTGATGAATTTCCAGAGAATTATGCTGAATGAAAAAAGCCAATCCCAAAAGACTACATACTATACTATTCCATTTACATAACACATAAAATGACAAATTTATAGAAATAAAGAATAAATGAATGGTGACCAGGGGTTAAGAGGAGGTGGGTAGGTGGGAGGGGTGGTATTGCTATAAAAGGGCACAAGGGATCCTTGTGTTGATGGAAATGTCCTGTATATTGACTACATCAATGGCAATTATTTTGGTTGTGATATTTTACTATCATTTAGCAGGATGATACCACTGGGAGAAACCAGATAAAGAGCACAGGGAATCTATTATTTCTTACAACTGCATAAGAATCTACAATTATCTCAAAATTAAAAGTTCAATTTAAAAAAAAAAGCAGTCATCAACACAGCCAATGGGCATATGAAATATGCTTACCATCACTAGTATTCAGAAAACTGCACAATAAAATATCACTCACACACTCACCAGAATGTCTAAAACAAGGAGAAATGACAATGCAAAGCACTGTCAGGAATGAAGTAACTAGAACTTCACACATTGCTGGTGGGAATGTAAAACTGCATACTTACTTCAGAAAACTGTTATTATCTAATGAAACTAAATGTACACTTATCCTACGATCCAGCAGTTTCACTCCTAGGTATATATCCAAGAGAAATAACTGCTTATTTCCATCAAAAGTCATATTCATAACACTATCTGTAATTACAAATACTGCAAAACACCTAAATGTCCATTAACAGTAAGGTAGATAAATTGTACATATTTGCAATATTGGTAAATCATACTGTACAGTCTACTGTAAGAAACAGGGAAAATCTGACACAACACATGGGAAGTAACCTAAGACCTTATTAACACTGTGCTGTAACCCAGAGCTTCCAACCAGGGTTTACAAGTGGCCAAAAGACTGATCCTCTCAACAGTCTGGGTAGCCAGGCCAGGACTAGAGTAACAGAGCAAGGTGATAATCATCTCTGTTTTCCCTAGAGTGCCACACAATTATTATCATTTTCTATGTACATCACAGCATGCTATAGTGTGAAAAAAGATTAGAAGCACTGATCTAACCAAATAACATAAAAGTAACTGTACTAGCCATGTAGGAATTGTAAGGGCACATGAACACACGTATAAAATCATTACCAGACATCATCCAACAACTTCACAAACATCATATTGTATAGCAAAAAATGCTGCAGTGTTCATATGCTTTTTCCATGTCAATAAATTCCATATGAATTTTCCAAATATGCATACATTTAGCTCAACAACAAAGTATATAATAATACTATGATAAAAATATATATTTGTATTTATTTATTTATATTCATATAGCTTTTGAAGACAATATAATGACCAGGAAAAAAATGAATCAAAATACTTAAAGTGATAAGACAGACTACAAAACAATATTTTCTAATGAACATATGGAACAAACACTAGAACATTATGAACTGGTTATCTTGGTAATAGATTATTTTAATCTTCTTTTTGCTTTTGGGTATTTTCTAGACATTCTGCAACAAACATGTTACATTTATAAAACTGGTAGAAGGGGAATAAGTATGAGAAAGTGTGGATTAATTATTATAGAAAAAGATCTGAATAGAGAATAGAAATAATCAGCATGATAAAGTATAAAATAATCAGGAGATATGATTTTTACTCTTAGTTCTACAACAATTTATATGAATGCTACTTATTTCAATGCTGTTTAGATTTCATCTTCCTCATTTATTAGATAAAGAGGTTGACTTAAATGACACAGGTGACATCAGTAGGATGGCAGAATAGCAGTTTCCAGCACTCATCCCCTTGTAGAAACATCAATTTGAACAAATACTCATGCGCAAAAATACCTTCACAAGAGCTAAGGATTCCAGGTGAGAGATTAAAGCACCCAGGTGGAGTGGAGAAATAAGAAAAGATGCATTTAAGAGGGTATGAAAAATAATCACATATTACCCACATCACCCAACCTCCAACCCCAGGCAACTCAGCATGCAGAGAGACACCCACCCAAAGAAGGAAGAAGAGTGAAGTGAGCGCCCAACTTCACCACAAACCCCAGCTCCAGGCCTGCCAAGTAAAAGCAGGCATCAGGCCAGGCCACACAGATCCAGGATTCAGAAGTACCCCCATGGACTCAGACTCCAGGCCTATCCCAGTGCCATGCCAAACCCCAAGAAACCAGGCTCCAGGCTTACCCCATGGATCCGTTTCAAGCCCCAAACTGAAGCCCCAAACACCAGGCCTGCCCAGGTAGACCCAAGTATAAGGTGCACACCAGTGAACTCAGGCTTCAAGTCCACCCCCAGGGACCAGAGTAGCCCACCTGAAAACTCCAGCAGCAGACCCATCCACAGACTCCACCAAATGGCTTTCATTGGCTTTCACTGCAGAAGCCCAAGTGTAAAGACTGGAAGAGGTGCCTACTTCTTCAAATGAACAAGCACCAAAACAAGGCCACAGAAATACGAATGTTCAGGAAAACATGATACCAACAAAGGAACAAAATAAAACACGAGTAACCAACCCTAAAGAAATGGAGATCAATGAACTGCCAGACAAAGAATTCAAAATACTTGTCTTCAAGAACTGCAGTGAGCTGTAAGAGAACACAGATAGACAACTAAAACACAATCAGGAAAACAGGGGCTTCCCTGGTGGTGCAGTGGTTGAGAGTCCGCCTGTCGATGCAGGGGACGCGGGTTCGTGCCCCGGTCCGGGAAGATCCCACATGCCGTGGAGCGTCTGGGCCCGTGAGCCATGGCTGCTGAGCCTGCGCGTCCGGAGCCTGTGCTCTGCAACGGGAGAGGCCACAACAGTGAGAGGCCCGCGTACCACAAAAAAAAAAAAAAAAATCAGGAAAACAATACATGACCAAAATGAGAAGTTAAACAAAGAGATAGAAGGAAGGAAGAAAGGAAGGGAGGAAGGGAGGAAGGAAGGAAGGGAGGGAGGGATGCATGAATTCTGGAGCTAAAGAGCACAATGACTAGACTTGATCAAGCCAAAGAAAAAAAATCAGTGAGCTCAAGACAGGTCATTTGAAATTACCCAGGCAAAAGAACAAAAAGAAAAAATATTGAAAGAAAATGAAGAAAGCCTATGGAAATTATGGGATACCATCAAAAGAAATAACATACGCATTGAGGGAGTCCCAGAACAAGTAAAGAAAAAGGAGCAGAAAGATTATTTAAAGAAATAATGATTGAAAACTTCTTGTATCTGGAGAGGAAAATGGACATCCAGATCCATGAAGCCCAAAGAATCCCAAACAAATTAATTATAAAGAGATCTATTTCTTCTTTTTCTATTTCTTCTTTTTCTATTTCATTAATTTTGAGAGGATGAATGTTCACTAAGCCCATTGTGGTAATCATTTCATGATGTATGTAAGTCAATCCATTATGCTATACATATTAAATTTACACAGTGCTGGATGTCAATTATTATCTCAATAAAACAGAAAGAAAAAAGAGAGATCTTCACCTAGACACATTATAATCAAATTCTCAAAAATCAAAGACAAAAAGAGAATTTTGAAAGCAGTAAGAGGAAAGAAAACTTGTCACATACAAAAGAACCCTCATGGTGGGGGCGATAAATTGGGAGATTGGGATTGACATATATACACTATTGATACTATGTATAAAATATATAACTAATGAGAACCTACTTTATAGCACAGGGAACTCTACTCAGTGCTCTGTAGTGACCTAAATGGGAATGAAATCCAAAAAAGAGGGGATATATGTATACATATAGCTGATTCACTTTGCTGTACAGTAGAAACGAACACAACATTGTAAAGCAGCTATACTCCAATAAAAAATTTTTTTAAAAAGTAAAATATTAGTAAATAGAATTTAGCAACACATAAGGAGAATTATATACCATGGCCAAGTGGGCTTTATTCCAGGGATGCAAGGCTGGTTCAATTTATAAAAATCAATCAATGCAGTTCACTATATTAAAAGGCTAAAAAGAAAAATCACATGGTTATATAAATCAATATAAAAGCATCTGACCAAATTCAACACCCATTTATGACAAAAACTTTCACAAAAATAGGAACAGAAGGCAAATTCATCAAGTTGATAACTACAGCTAATTTCTACTTAATGATGAAAAGACTGAATGCTCTCTTCCTAACTCTTATCAAAATATCAGCAAGGTTCTTTGTAGATATAGAGAAGATTATTCTAAAGTTTAAATGAAAAGGAGGAACTAGAAGATCTACAACAATTTACAACAGGAAGAATAACGTAGGCAGAATCAGTCTGCCCAATTTCAAGATTTATTATATAGCTACAGTAATCAAGACCCATAATAGGAAAAACTGAAAAATCAGACTTTATCAAAATTTAAAACATCCTTTACAAAGGAAGAAAAGAAGCAGTATCCATATAAAGAGGATGAAAAGACAAGCTACAGACTGGAGAAAATATTTTCAAACCACATATGCACAAAGGGACTAGGAACTAGAATCTATAAAGAACTCTCAAAATTCAACAGTAAAAAAAAAATAATCGGGGCTTCCCAGGTGGCACAGTGGTTAAGAATCCACCTGCCAATGCAGGGGACACGGGTTCGAGCCCTGGTAATTACCAAGTGAAGGATAAAAATCATGATCATCTGAGTAGATAAAGCATTTGACAAAATTCAATACCCTTTCAAGATAAAAAGATCAATAAACCTCATCATAATAAAAGGTCATATATATGATAAGCCCACAGCTAATATCAAACTCAACAGTAAAAAAATGAAAGCTTTTCCTTTAAGACCAGAAACAAGACAAAGGTGCCCACCCTCACCACTTTTACTCAACTTAGTATAGGAAGTCTTAACCAGAGTAACCAGTGAAGAAAAAGAAATAAAAGGTATCCATATCAGAAAGGCAGAAGTAAAATTGTCTCTGTTTGCAGAATACTCTGAAACCTCTACCAAAAAAAATTTAAACTAATAAATGAATTCAGTAAAGTTGTGGGATACAAAATCAATATACAAAAATCAGCTGCATTTCTACACAGTCACACCAAACAATCTAAAAACGATACTAAGAAAACAATCCTATTTGCAATAAAATACTTAGGAATAAATTAAACCGAGGAGGTGAAAGATCTGTACACTGAAAACTTTAAAACATTAATGAAAGAAACTGAATAAGATGTAAATAAGTGGAAAGACAGTCCATGTTCATGGATTGGAAGAATTAATACTGTTAAAATGTCCATACTACTCAATGCCATCTACAGATTCAATGCAATCCCTATCAAAATTCCAAATGCATTTTTCACAGAAATGGAAAAAAACAATCCTAAACCTCATATGGAATCACAAAAAAATGTGACTAGCCAAAGCAATCTTGAGAAAGAACAACGCTGGAGGCAACACACTATACCTGACTTCAAAATATACTACAAAGCTATTGCAATAAAAACAGCATAGTACCGGCATAAAAAGAGACATGCAGACCAAAGGAACAGAATAGAGAGCCTAGAAATAAATGCATGCATTTTATGGTCAAAGGATTTTCAACAAAGGTGCCAAGAACACACAACAGGGAAAGGACAGTCTCTTCGATAAATGGTGCTGGGAAAATTGGTTATCCAAATGCTGAAGAATGAAACTGGACCCTTATCTTACTCCATATACACAGAACAATTCAGAATCATTAAAGACTTCAATGTAAGACCTGAAACTATAAAACTACTAGAAGAAAACATAGAGAAAAGGCTTCTTGACATTGGTTTGAACAATACTTTTTTGGATATAATTCCACAAGCACAGCAACAAATGCAAAAACAAACAGATGAGATTACATCAAACTAAAAAGCTCCTGCACAGCAAAAAAAAAAAAGCTATCAACAGAGTGAAGAAACAACCTACAAAATGGAAGAAAATATTTGCAAACCACTTGCAAAATTTGATGAGAAGAATATCCAAAATACAGAAGAAACTCAAACAACTCAATAACAAAAAACAATAACCATTTAAAAAATGAGTAAAGGACCTGAACACACATTTCTCAAAAGAAGACATACAAATGGCCAACAGGTACACGAAACGATGTTCAATGTCACTAATCATCAGAGAAATGCAAATCAAAACAACGAGCTATCACCACACACCTGTTATAATGGCTATGATCAAAATACAAAAGGTGGTCAGTGTTGGTGAGGGTATGGAGAAAAGGAAACCCTTGTGATACACACACACACACACACACACACACAATGGATTACTCAGCCTTAAAAAAGAAGGAAATACTGTCATTTGGGACAACTTGGATAAAACTGGAGGAAATAATGCTAAGTAAAATAAATGAGGCACAGAAAGACAAATACTTCATGAACTCACTTATATGTGGAATCTAAAAACCCACAGAAGCAGAGCAGAATGATGGTTGCCAGTGGCTGAGGGGGTGGGGGAAACTAAAGAAATGTTGGTCAAAGGATACAAAGGTGTAGTTATAGTTATGTAGTTATACTGGATGAATAAATCTAACAGATCTAATATACAGCACAATGACTATAGTTAGTAACACTGTACTGAATACTGAAAATATGCTAAGAAGGTAGATTTCAGGTACAACTGAAACATTCACTTTGTTGCCACATTCATTTTATTGTGGCAGTTTTATTGTGTGGCTGTTTTATTGTGAAACTGAACCTGCAGTATCTCTGAGGTATGCATGTATATCAAATCATCATGTTTAAAAATAAAAGGTCAACACTAAAAATATGACATAGAGTTCTTTTTTCCCTACTTCTAAAATTGTATCTTTTTTTTTTTTAATAAATGGTACTAAATGAACTGGATACCTGTGTAGAACAAAAAAATTAACTTTGACCCCTTCCTCACACTATAGACAAAAGTTAATTTGAGATGGATCACAGACTTAAATTTGCAAAATATAAACAATAAAATATCTAGAAGAAAAAATAGACAAATATCTTTATGAACATTCCAGGCATAAGTCAAAAGTCAGAGACGGCATTAAGCATAGTTCATGAGGGCAAGTATGGAGACTGACCTGACTAATACAAAGGCTACAGACTGAAGACTGATGCAAAATTATAATGACAGGCCCCCAATTTAGGAGTTTCCCTTTATAAAAATATCACTATTAAACATCTATCAGGCCTATGTACATTTCATCTAATTCCTTTATTCTCCCTTATCTCTTTCCCCATGTGATTAATGCTGCACATTTGCCACACAAATGGTTGGCTGGTATGAGGATTGCATGGCTATGGAACAGAACACAGCTAATTGGCCCTCAAAGGGGCTGACCCCATGATCTTAGCCTTAGTACCAAACTTTAATTTAGCAGTCTTTGTTAGCCCCAGAGCTCGATCGTTAACTCTCCTAGAAGACTATTTCTAGAGGGTCTAACAAATCTAGATTTTTGGAAAATAAAAGTTTCCAATAAGAAAGAGTTGATTTTATGTTTTATTTATTTAATCACCAGCAAATAATGATTTCTTTAAAGCAGGTTCTCTCAACCTCGACACTACCTACATTTTGAGCCAGATAATTTGCTGCTGTGGAGGGCTATCCTATGCATTACAGGATGTTTAGCGGCATCCCTGGCTTCTATTCCATAATGCCAGTACCATACCCTGAGCTGTGACAACCAAAAATGTCTCCAGGGAGTACCAAGTGTCTCCTAGAAGGCAAAATTACCTTATTGAGAACAACTGCTTTAAAGAAAACAGCATAATGAATTCACATTTTTAAAATATTAACAGAATATTTATTTAACAAACACTTGTAACACTTACTATGTGCCAGGCACTGTTCTAAACACTATACAAATGTTAACTCAATCCTCATTAACAATCTATGAGATGGACATGATCGATATTCCCACTTGAGAGATTAGAAAACATGGGCACAAAGAGGTATGTTGCCCAAAGTCACACAATGAATAAGTAGGAAAGCAGGGACTGAACACAGGTAAGTGGATCCAGAGTCCATGCTCTTAACCATGATACCTGACGCTAAAGTCTGACATTCTAAATGAAGGGACATATCACTTATCTATTGTGCATGTTACAGAAAAAAAACTTGTGACTTACTAGCCCCTATAGGAATTCAGGCTGCCCATCCTGAAAGAAAAAATACTAAGATATAGGGAAAACAGAACTGAGATATATATATTTTTTAAAACCTAATAAAATATTAATCAATTTGGTATATACATATACCAGTTATGTAGCCTGGGGGAAGACTAATAACTAAGGCACCATGATGACTCCAGGGCTGGAAATTACATTCCCAGTCTACAAGAGCTAAAAATGAAAGAAGACGGAAACACAATGTTCACAACACTAAGTCAGCAAATAAAAAGAACTAATCTCAACAGAAGAAAGTGGAACCAACCAGCTGTGCATCTAACTTTACTCTGATTTCCTTCTCCTTCCAAGATCTCAGTACTTTTTAAATAAATGAGATAAAAGATATAAGTACTCAGCAGAATCAGCACATAGAAGGCCCTTAAAATATATGTTTCCTTCTCTCTGCACAATGGCTCCCTGCTCTAATTCCAGTTCCTTTTTGTGCTGTGCAGGTTTGTTCTATTAGAGTGTTTTGAAGACATTTCTGTCTCTAGTAAATCAAGATGTTCGAAAAAATTAATTGAAATTAAAATAAGTATAGAAGAAGTTAAGTGGTCCTCATGAGACTCAAAACTAAACCACGTTTTTATAGCACCGACTGATTCAAAATAAAAACAGAACTTCAATAAACAGAACTAAAGTAGAATATTCATCTCTGGTCAGAAGACTTCCTCTATTTTCTCTCTAACAAATTTCAAAACCGTTTAAAAAGAATAAGACCTCATCTTTAAAAAATATTTAGCATAATAAGGGAGGCTGAATTACTTTGTTGTCACATACAAATTTATATTGCATGTGCTGGTTAATTTTGTGTCAACTTGACTGACATTTTGTATCGACTTGCCAAACATTCTGGGTGTGACTGTGAAGGTATCTCTGGAAGAAATTAACATTTTCAGTATACTGGGTAAAGCAGACTACCCTCCCTAATGTGGGTGGGCCTCATCCAATGAACTGAAGATCTAAATAGAACAAAACAGCTGAGTAAGAGGGAACTCCTCCTGCCTGCATGCTGGGACACTGTAGTCTTTTCCCACCTCAGACTCTGAGTAAAACATCCACTAGCCTTGTGTGAAAGCCTACTGGCTTTTGGACTGGAGCTTAGGCTACTGGCTTTCCTTGTTCTCAGGCCTTAGGATATGGACTATAAGGAACTACAGCTTGCCAACTGTAGATCTTGGAATCTCTCAGCCTCTGTAACTGTGTGAGCCAATTCCTTAAAAGAGGTCAGTCTGTCTGTCTGTCTGTCTCTCTCAATATATATTGTATGTGTGTGTGTGACACACACCACACACTCTCTCACATACAACACACACCACACACTCTCTCACATACAACACACACATTCTCACACACACATACACACACATGCACACACCCTTCAGGTTCTGTGTCTCTGGAGAACCCTAAAAAATACACTGCATTTAAACTGCTGCCAACACTTTTATTTTTAAGGTTAAAATTATTTTTAAGCTACAAAAGCCAAATTTAAATTCTAAAACAAAAAGACAAGGAACCAAGTATCACAGACCAATATTTACATATCTTTCTGCAATTTTCAAAGCTTTCACTTATGTACTATCTCATATGACTACCACAGCCTATCATGAAGTAGTTAAGACAGGACTATCATCTACTTATACATGAGGAAACTGGGAGTCAAACTATAAGTTGCAGAACAAAACAAAAACTCAGATCCAGTGCTCTACACCATGCTGACTCATCACATACAGACAACAAGCTTACTAAAAACTGGAAGTTTTCACTCGTCTCTCATGGTCAGCAAATGTATCATCAGGCCACCCAAGATAGTCGTTCTCTTGCTCTTGGTACATCCCCTGCTGGACCAGTGCCTATTTCACCTACACCCTACTCACATGCCTATATACTTGCTCCCACCCCAGCTAGTGATTGTTCTAATACTTAGATTACAACGCCTCCACAATGGTAGCCTACCAAAGGGACAGTAAGGGGAATACCCCTCTGCTAGTTTCCTTGTTAACCAATAAGCCAACCAGATGCCACTTCCCCCTGTAACTGGTAACCTCCCCCTCCCCCTAGGAGTGAAGGCTGCTGCCATGTCCTGCCCACCGTCTGCCGCACACGGTCGGGTGTTGTTCCAGGACCTTGCTTCAGACACGTAAGACCCTCCCATCCATTAAACCACTGATGTCTCTGTTGCTGGCTCTGGGCTCTTCCTTTGGTCCTGAGGCTGGGCAGGTACAGGGCTTGCATGCCTGCAGGGTGCAGCCCAACAGTGAATAAGGATGCTTATGAAAAAGCACAATATCACCAGCACCCAAGAAGCACTGCCCCCTCCAATGGCCATCCCACCCAAAGGGGAGGAGATCAAGACGGCAAAGTAGGAGGACACTTGAGCTCACCTCCCCGCCAAGAACACATCAAAAATATAGCTACATGTACAGCACTGGAAACAAACAGGACTGGGAGAAACACTCTCCTACAACCAAGGCTATAAAGAGTCACACAGAGTCAGGGAAGAAGAGAGGCAAGGTGATCAGGTCGGTACCCACACACTTAGGATGGGACACAGAAGAGGAGAGAGATATCATGGGCTGGGAGATCCTCCATGAGGCATGAGGAATTCAAACCACATATTTGACACCCTAGCCCTGAGGTCCAACATCAGGAAGACAAGTCCCCTTAGCTGGTTTGAAAACCAGTAATATTTACAAGAGAGCTCTAAGAAATTGAGACTCCGCTCATGAAGAACACGTGCACATACTTATTGACTCCGGGGAACAAGGCGGAGGAAGCAAACTGAGACTGCCTGGAGCTCTGGCCAGTTTCTCACAAGGGCCCCAGCATGCCTGGGGCCACACCTAGTGCCTGCTCCAACCTCTCTTCCTCTAGCGCTGCTCCCCTCTGGGATGAAGCTGCCTTTGCCAGGAGGGGGAGAATGCACACTAAGAGGGAACAGAACCAGCTCAGACCCAGCCCTTAGGGCTTCTACTCCAGCACCATGGCACCCAACCACATCCCAAAGAGGGCAGTAATGACCACCAGAGAAAAAAATCTGGCTCACACTTGGCCCTGGATCTAGTCCATCAATCTCCAGCCCCACCTCCCACCAAGGTGATAGCTGCCAGCATACCCTGGGTGAAGCCAGGACCTCCGCTCACTTCAGATCAACCTCTCCCACCAAAGCCTGGGCACATGCAGACTGCATACAGATGTTCCCACATAAGGACATGCCTTCAAGATTGGGACAGGTAACTATTTTACCTGATTTCATAGAGACAGAGAAAGTTAAAATGAGCAGAAAGAGGAATTTGTTTCAAATGAAAGAACAAGAAAAAAAAACTGATGAAACAGAAATAAACAATTTACCAGATAAAGAGTTCAAAGCAATAGTAATAAGAATTTTTACAGAACATGGCAAAAGAATAGATAAACACAGTGAGAATTTTAACAAGGAACTAGAAAACAAGCAAAAGAACAAGTCAGAGCTGAAGAATACAATATGTGAAATGAAAAACACAC
Organism: Neophocaena asiaeorientalis asiaeorientalis; assembly: GCF_003031525.2. Classification (NCBI taxonomy): domain Eukaryota; kingdom Metazoa; phylum Chordata; class Mammalia; order Artiodactyla; family Phocoenidae; genus Neophocaena; species Neophocaena asiaeorientalis. Next base: position 1,053,578 of record NW_020175049.1, read on the forward strand.
TGGACAGTATTAACAGCAGACTAGGTGATACAGAAAAACACAAAAGAGATCTGGAAGATAGAATAATGAATACCATCCAATCAGAAGAGCAAAAAGAAAAATAAATGTTAATAAAGGGGACACTGGACTTCCCTGGTGGTCCAGTAGTTAAGAATCCACCTGCCAACGCAGGGGACACAAGTTCAATCCCTGGTCCGGGAAGATCCCACATGCCGCGGGGCAACTAAGCCTGTGCACCACAACTACTGAGCCTGCGAGCTGCAACTACTGAAGCCCACACACTCTGGTGCCCACATGCTGCAACTACTTAAGCCCGCGTGCCTATAGCCCATACTCCGAAACAAGAGAAGCCACTGCAATGAGAAGCCCACACACTGCAACAAAGAGTAGCCCCCACTCACCATAACTTGAGAAAGCCCGCGCATAGCAACGAAGACTCAGCGCAGCCAGAAATAAATAGATTAATTTTTTAAAAAAGAATATGTTTATACTTAAATGACTATGAAATGGGGCTTCCCTCGTGGCGCAGTGGTTGAGAATCTGCCTGCCAATACAGGGGACACGGGTTCGAGCCCTGGTCCGGGAAGATCCCACATGCCACGGAGCAACTAGGCCCGTGAGCCACAATTACTGAGCCTGCGCGTCTGGAGCCTGTGCTCTGCAACAAGAGAGGTCGCGATAGTGAGGGGCCCGCGCACCACAATGAAGAGTGGCCCCCACTTGCCGCAACTAGAGAAAGCCCTCGCACAGAAACGAAGACCCAACACAGCCATAACTAAATAAATAAATAAAATTAAAAAAAAAAAATTTTTTAAAAATGACTATGAAATGGAAAAACATGTGGAAAATAAACAGGCTATTAAAAATACAAAGGGTCAATGAAGAAATCAAAAAGGAAATCAGAAAATACCTCAAGACAGAACTTTCCAAAACTTATGGGACACAGCAAAAGCAGTTCTAAGTGGGAAATTTATAGCAGTACAGGCCTACCTCAAGAAATAAGAAAAATTTCAAATAAACAACCTAATCCACCACCTAAAGGCATTAGAAAAAGAAGAACAAAGCCCAAAGTCAGCAGAAGGAAGGAAATGATAAAAGATCAGAGAGGAAATAAAGTGGAGAGAAAAAAATTTTTAAACCAATAGAAAGGATCAACAAAACTAAGAACTGGGTTTTTTTTTAAAGATAAACAAAATTCATAAGTTTTTAGCCAGACTCAAAAGAAAAATAGAGAGGATTCAAATAAACAAAATAAGAAGCAAAAGAGGAGAAATAACAACCAATATCACAGAGATACAAAAAACACATGAGAAAATACTACTAACAGTTATATGCCAGCAAATTGGACAACCTAGAAGAAATGAATGTATTTCTAGAAACATACAATCTTCCAAGACTGAATCAGGAAGAAACAGACAATCTGAACAGATCGATCACTAGTAATGAAATTGAAATAGTAATAAAAAAACAAAACAAAACCAAAAAAACTTCCTAGTAAACAAAAGTCCAGGACCAGATGGCTTCACAGAGGACTCCCACCAAACATATAAAGAGGACCTAATATCTATCCTTCTCAAACTATTCCAAAAAATTAAAGAAAAGGGAACACGGCCAAAATTTATTCTATGAGGCTACCACTACCCTGATACCAAAACCACTATAAAAAAAATTACAGGCAAATATCACTGATGAACACAGATGCAAAACTCCTCAACAAAATATGAGCAAACTTAATTCAACAATATATAAAAAGGATCTTACTCCATGATCACTGGGACCTATTCCAGGGATGCGAGGATGGTTCAATATACATAAATCATGCCATGTGATACACCACATTAACAAAAGGATAAAAATCACATGATCATCTCAATAGATACAGAAAAAGCCTCTGGCAAAACTGAACATCCATTCATGATAAAACAACTCTCATCAAAGTTGGTATAGAGAAAATATATCTCAACATAATAAAGGCCATCTATAACAAATGCAAAGCTAACATCATACTCAGTGATGAAAAGCTGAAAGCTTTTCCTCTAAAATCAGGGACATTCTATCTAACTCTTACCACTTCTATCTCACACAGTATTGGAAGCTCTAGCCACAGCCATAAGACAAGAAAAAGAAATAAAAGGCATCCAAACTGGAAAGGAAAATGTAAATGGTCACTATTTACAGATGACATGAGACTGTATACAGAAAACCCTAAAGTCTCCAACAAAAAACTATTAGAACTAATAAATGAATTCAGTAAACCTGCAGGATAAAAGATTAATATACAGAAATCTGTTGCTTTCCTATACACTAATAATGAACTATCAGAAAGAGAAGTCAAGAAAACAATTCCATTTAAAATGGAAAGATATACCATGTTCTTGGATTAAAAGAATCAGTATTGTCAAAATGACTACACTACCCAAGGCAATCTACAGATTCATGCAATCCCTATCAAATTACCGATGGCATTTTTCACAGAACTAGAACAAAAAAAAAATTTTTAATTTGTATGGAAACACAAAAGACCCCAAATAGCCAAAGCAATCTTGAGAAAGAAAAAAGGTACTGAAGGAAGTAGTCTCCTTAACTTCAGACTATACTACAAAGCTACCGTCATCAAAACAGTATGGTACTGCCACAAAAACAGAAATATAGATCAATGGAACAGGATAGAAAGTCGAGAAATAAACCCACGTACCTATGGTCAACTGATCTACAACAAAGGAGGCAAGAATACACAACAGAGAAAAGACACTCTTCAATAAGTAGTGCTGGGAAAACTGGACAGCTACATGTAAAAGAATGAAATTAGAACATTCTCTAACACCATGCACAAAAATAAACTCAAAATGGATTAAAGACCTAAATGTAAGACGAGATACTATAAAACTCCTAGAGGAAAACATAGGCAGAACACTTTGACATAAACTGCAGCAATATTTTTTTGGATCCTTCTCCTAGAGTAATGGAAACAAAAACAAAAATAAACAAATAGGACCTAATTAAATTTAAAAGGAAAGGAAATCATAAACAAAATGAAAAGACGACCTATGAACTGGAAGGAAGTATTTGCAAACAATGCTACCAACAAGGGATTAATTTCCAAAATATATAAACAACTCATACAGTTAAATATCATAAAAACAAACAACCCAGTCAAAAAATGGGCAGAAGATCTAAATAGACATTTCTCCAAAGAAGCATACAGATGGCCAAGAAGTACATAAAAAGCTGCTCAACATCACTAATTATTAGAGAAATGCAAATCAAAACTACAGTGAGGTATCCTCACCCTGGTCAGAATGGCCATCATCAAAAAGTCTACAAACAGTAAATGCTTGAGAGGGTGTGGAGAAAAAGGAATCCTCCTACACTGTTGGTGGGAATGTAAATTGGTACAACCACTATGGAGATCAGTATGGAGGTTCCTTAAAAAACTAAAAATAGAACTACCATATGATTCAGCAATCCCACTACTGGGCATATACCCAGAGAAAACCATAATTCAAAAAGACACATGCACCCCAGTGGTCATTGCAGCACTATTTACAATAGCCAGGTCATGGAAGCAACCTAAATGCCCACTGACAGACGAATGGATAAAGAAGATGTGGTACATATATATACAATGGAATATTACTCAGCAATAAAAAAGGATGAAATAATGCCATTTGCAGTGACATAGATGGAACCAGAGATTATCATACTAAGTGAAGCAAGTCAGACAGAGAAAGACAAATATCATATGATGTCACTTATATGTGGAATCTAAAAAAATGATGCAAATGAACTTATTTACAAAACAGAAATAGATCCACAGACTGCGAAAACAAACTTATGGTTACCAAAGTGAAAGGTTGGTGGAAGGGATAAATTAGGAGTTTGGGATTAATATATACACACTACTATAAATAAAACAGATAATCAACAAGTACCTACTGTATAGCACAGGGAACTCTACTCTATATATATATATATATATATGTATCTTTTAAATAAATTTACTTATTTATTTTTTTGGCTGCGTTGGGTATTTGTTGCTGTGCACAGGCTTTCTCTAGTTGTGGCGAGCAGGGGCTACTCTTTGTTGCAGTGCACGGGCTTCTCATTGCAGTGGCTTCTCTTGTTGCAGAGCACGGGCTTTAGGCGCATGGACTTCAGTAGTCAGGGTACGCAGGCTCACTAGTTGTGGCTTGCAGGTTCTAGAACACAGGCTCAGTATTTGTGGCACACAGACTTAGTTGCTCCGCAGCATGTGGGATCTTCCCAGACCAGGGCTCAAACCCGTGTCCCCTGCATTGGCAGGCAGATTCTTAACCACTGTGCCACCAGGGAAGTCCTCTACTCAGTATTATGTAATAACCTATATGGGAAAAGAATCTGAAAAAGAATGAATATATGTATATATATATAACTGAATCACTTTGCCATATACCTGAAACTAAGACAATATTGTAAGTCAACTATACTCCAATATAAAATAAAAATTAAATTTAAAAACTGCATCAAAAAGAATAAAATATCTAGAAATAAACTTAACCATGGAGGTGAAAGACCTATACTCTGAAAACTGTAAAACACTGACAAAGGAAACTGAAGATGATACAGAAATGGAAAGCAATCCCATGTTCAAGGATTGGAAGAATTAATATTATTAAAATGACCATACTACCCAAAGCAATCTACAGATTTATCAAAATATCCATGACATTTTTCACAGAACTAGAATAATCCTAAAATGTATATGGAACCACATAAGACCCTGAATAGCCAAGCAATCTTGAGAAAGAACAAAGCTGAAGGGATCACCTCCCTAACTTCAAACTACAGTACAGAGCTACAGTAATCAAAACAGTATGGTACTGGCAAAAAACAGACAAATACATCAATGGAACAGAATAAATAGCCCAGAAATAAATCCACACATTTATGGTCAATTAATCTATGACAAAGGAGGCAAGATTATACAATGGGGAAATGACAGTCTTTTCAATTAGTGGTTCTGGGAAAACTGGATAGCTGCGTGTAAATGAATGAAATTAAGATGTTTTTTCATACCACATACAAAAATAACCTCAAAGTGGATTAAAGACCTAAATGTAAGACCAGAAACCTTAAAACTCCTAGGAGAAAACACAGGCAGAACACTCTTTGACATAAATCATAGCAATTTTTTTTGATCTGTCTCCTAAGGCAAAAGAAACAAAGGCAAAAATAAAATAGGACCTAATAAACTTAAAAGTTTTTGCACAGCAAAGGAAACCATTGACAAAATGAAGACAGTCTACTGAATGGGAGAAAATACTTGCAAATAATATGACCACAAAGGGGTTAATATCCAAATACATAAACAGCACATACAACTCAATATCAAAAAACAAACAATCCAATTTAAAAAATGGGCAGAAGGGACTTCCCCAGTGATCCAGTGGTTAAGACTCCACACTTCCACTGCAGGAGGCACAGGTTCGATCCATGGTCGGGGAACTAAGATCCCAAATGCCACGCAGAGCAACCAAAAAATAAAAATATATTTTTTAATTTTTTTAAAAAATGGGCAGAAGACCTATATATAAATTTTTCCAGAGAAGACGTATAGGTGGCCAACAGGCACATAAAAAGATGCTCAACATCGCTAATCCATCAGAGAAATGCAAATCAAAACCACAATGGTATCACCTCACATCTGTCAGAATGGCTATCAACAAAAAGACAAAAATAACAAATGTGGGTGAGGATGTAGAGAAAAGGTAACCCTAGTACGCTGTTGGTGGGTATGTAAACTGGTGTAGCCACTATGGAAAACAGTATGAAGGTCCCTCAAAAAACTAAAAATAGGGCTTCCCTGGTGGCGCAGTGTTGAGAGTCCGCCTGCCAATGAAGGGGACACGGGTTCGTGCCCCAGTCCGGAAGGATCCCACATGCCGCAGAGCGGCTGGGCCCATGAGCCATGGCCGCTGAGCCTGCGCATCCGGAGCTTGTGCTCCATAACGGGAGAGGCCACAACAGTGAGAGGCCCACATACCTCAAGAAAAAAAAAAAAAAAACCCTAAAAATAGAACTACCATATGACCCAGCAATTCCACTCCTGGGTATACAGCTGAAGAAAAGAAAAACACTAATTCAAAAAGATAAATGCACCCCAATGTTCACTGCAACATTATTTACAATAGCAAAGATATGGAAGCAACCTAAGTGTCCATCAACAGATGAATGAGTAAAGAACTCAGTCATAAAAAAGAATGAAATTATGCCATTTGCAATAACAAGGGTGGACCTGGAGGGCATCATGCTTAGTGAAATAAGTCAGACAGAGAAAGACAAATACTGTATGTTATCACTTATATATGAAATCTAAAAAAAACAAAGGAATGAATATAGCAGAAATAGACTCACAGATATAGAGAACAAAATAGTGGTTACCACTGAGAAGAAGGAAAGGGGTAGAGGCAAGACATGAGTAAGGGATTAAGAGGTACAAACTACTACATATAACATAAATAAGCTGGGACTTCCTTGGTGGTCCAGCAGTTAAGACTGAGCGCTCCCAATGCAGGGGGCCCAGGTTCAATCCCTGGTCGGGGAACTGGATCCCGTATGCCGCAACTAAAGATCCCGCATGCTGCAATGAAGATCCCGCGTGCCACAACTAAGACTCGGCTCAGCCAAATAAATGTTTTTTAAAATAAAATAAAATAAATAAGTTACAGGGATATATTATACATCACAGGGAATATAACCAATATTTTAAAATAACTTTAAATGGAGTATAACCTATAAAAAGCTTGATTCACTGTGTTGTACACCTGAAACTAATGTAAATCAACTATACTTCAAAAAAATATTAATTTTTAAATTTTTTAAATAATAATAAAATTTTTTAAAAACTAGGGCAACTTTGTTACTAATATATGCCAGAGAATACAAATCTTCAAAAGTTTCCTTATCTACTTACTCTTAAACCTCCCTGTAATGAAAATCATACCATCAAGTTTCAGTGATGACCATTAAGTTTATAATCATCTACTCTCAATAAAAGAGCCACTTTCAAATTTATAAGAAAGTTGACATAGGCTCTAAAGATAAACCTGAAAATATACTTTAGATATAATATTGAGACAAAATATGATCAAGAACAAAACTCAGATTGACTCCTGTGTATATTACAGCCATGTTCTAAACTGAGTAATATTAATATTTTTGGTAATGTAGGGGATAGTCTTGAAAACACACACCTGTTACTTCAACTTATTGCTATAACTCCCCATGCAATACTATAATCTTAAACCAAAACATTTTTCATAACCTGCCATCTTCTGCATACTTAAGTACAAATATCCTGGGCTCTAATGTGAAATATCTTAATTAGTGAAGAAAAATTCAAATAATACACTTCCTACTGAAGAACTATATTCAGATGAAAAACAGAAGGTATGTACATACATTCCAGTCTCTCCAATGAGAATATCGCGTGTATTGAATTGAATCCTTAAAATAGAACTCTAGCAAACTAAGAGTTCAAGTCAAAGAAGTAGGGACAATTTGAGCAAGAGAAGAAAGCACAGATATCAGGGGACTATGCTGCTAAAAAAAACCAAACTGCCTCACCATCTGTTGTTATATGAAATTTTTTTAACAGAAGACAAAGCGATTCTCAAAAGGTTTAAACTGTACTTGTACTCACACATTTGCTAAAACTCACCCACAATGAAGTCTAACAATTAGTCCGTCAACTATTTAACAAATATAAAATCCCTTACTATTTTCTGATGGGGATAACCCTGACCACCTATTTAAACCAGAAAAGAAATTTAACCATAAATTTAACCACGTGAAAAAGAGAAAAGAGCACAGAAAGGGAATGCTTTAAAAAGATGCTTAACTTCCCAGACCTTTAGACAATTTTGTCTAAAACAACCTTGATTTACCTTTAAATCAGTGAAGACAAATAGAGATTAAAATAGTTTTTCTAACATTTGTAACTGAAAATTTCTGACTACCTTAACTTAAAATACAGATTTTTATTAGAAGGAGGTTCAATTTCAGAGAATCTGTTAATCAAGGTATTTGTATGATCTAAGCTGTTTCATTACTGCCTTTGGCTTCAAGTTTAAGTAAAGACCAATGTCAAAAGGAAAGAAACCAAATTCTTGCCCAGGACACTGGTTTTAAGAAATCCTTAAATAATCTCTCTGTAAAGTAACTGCTTCTTATTTCTCTGAATTATCTCACACTAAAATTTGGGTTATGTGCCATAAATGTTAAGCCTAATACATATTCACTTAATATATGTATATATTCATATACTCACTAGGTTACTTCGTTGGGAAAGCCTTCCCAAACCCACCTCATGTAACATTCTCTAGCAACGTCCTGTACTTCTTATTAGCACTTACCACAGTTGAAATTTTATTTTTTTGTATATTTCATTTATCTTATCTTCCCCCTTAACTGTAATGTCCACATACATCTTGTTCCCCCTACCCCTGTATTTCTGACACATTACAGGCAATCTGTAATATTTGAAGAGTAAAATGAGGATAGGAAAGACAGAGAAAATGAAGATTCATAGGAAATACAGTTACAGTAACACTCCCTGGGCTCCAAATGGAACTATGAGCACACTCTGAAATTCAGTCTGATCCTGATTAATTCAGTGTCTCCTGGGCTTGAGAGTTTCTAAGAAATAGGTCTGAAAAAGATGGCCCCGTGTCTACTTTTCTCAGGGTTTAGAAATCAAAAATGATCAGAATAAGTCTCCTTCCATCATTGCCAGTAGATACTGAATCCTTCAGGACAACTCCCAAACTGGACTAGTGACAATCCAAACTCCAAGGATCTAGTTAGAATCAAGAAATCAAAGCAACCTGACACATGTAATGAGTCAAAAGACTATACAAAATAAATGATAATAAGTTGAAAACACTGTAAATTCAGCATTCTTATAAAAGGAACCTGCTCAAACCTGATGATACTTGAGCCAGCATTCGTCCCTCTTTTCATACTCTTTTTTCACACATGCATTCATTTCAATTAATATTTTTCAATGCTGCTGAAAGCAAAATTGCTTAAAATCTGCATTCATTCACTTCAGTTGATTCTCCTCAAGCATATCTGAAGAAGGAGAGAGCCTCATATACAATTTGTAACATCAATTTACAGTACCAATTTGATTCACTAATAAATCAGGCTCATTAACAAATACTTATTAACTACACTCCTAGTTTCCTCAGATGAAGCAGATACATCTCACACTAAACATGAAGGAAAAAATACACCCAAAAAATCACCACACTCTTTTAGAGGAGATCAATTAGTAGACAGAAAGCTAAGATAGTGATAAATCAAAAGACAATTTAAAAGTTTGACCTCAGATCAACAGAGATTAAAATAAATCTTTAATAAAATACCACTGTTATGATAAAATATTTTAACACCCTTAATCATCAAAGCATCAACTAATATGCATTACTATGTGCCCAGTATAGTCCTTGGAGATATAAATATATTTCACATTCACTATATTATATAAGTAATGAAAACCTGTACCAATACATTTTTAATTAAATTTTTTTATTGGAGTATAGTTGATTTACAATGTTGTGTTAGTTTCTGCTGTACAGCAAAGTGAATCAGCCACACATAAACATATATCCACTCCCTTCTAGACTCCATTCCCATAAAGGTCATTACAGAGCAATGAATATAGTTCCCTGTGCTATACAGTATGTTCTTATTAGTTATCTTTTATATACAGTAGTGTGTATATGTCAATCCCAATCTCCCAATTTATCCCCCCCTTTCCTCTTTGGTAACCATAAGTTTGTTTTCTACATCTGTGACTCAGTTTCTGTTTTGTAAATCGGTTCATTTGTACCATTTATTTTAGATTCTACATACAAGCAATATCATATGATATTTGTCTTTCTTTGTCTGACTTACTTCACTCAGTATGATAATTTCTAGGTCCATCCATGTTGCTGCAAATGGCATTATTTGTTCTTTTTTATGGCTGAGTAATATTCCATGGTATATATGTATCACATCTTCTTTATCCATTCCTCTGTCAGTGGACATTTAGGTTGCTTCCATGTTCTGGCTATTGTACATAGTGCTACAGTGAACACTGGGGTGCATGTATCCTTTTGAATTATGGTTTTCTCCAGATATATGCCCAGGAGTGGGATTGCTTGTACCAATACATTTTGTATACATTTATTTATTTTTGGCTGCATTGAGTCTTCATTCCTGTGCGCAGGCTTCTCTAGTTGTGGCAAGCAGGGGCTACTCTTCGTTGCAGTGCGCGGGCTTCACATTACGGTGGCTTCTCGTTGTGGAGCATGGGCTCTGGGCACGTGGGCTTCAGTAGTTGTGACACACAGGCTCAGGAGTTGTGGCTCGTGGGCTCTAGAGCGCAGGCTCAGTACTTGTGGCACACGGGCTTAGTTGCTCCACGGCATGTGGGATCTTCCTGCAGCAGGGCTTGAACCTTTGCCCCCTGCATTGGCAGGTGGATTCTTAACCATTGCGCCACCAGGGAAGTCCCTACCAGTACATTTTGAAAAGACTTTCCAGGGACTTCCCTGGTGGCACAGTGGTTGAGAGTCCGCCTGCCGATGCAGGGGACACAGGTTCGTGCCCCGGAGCAGCTAGGCCCGTGAGCCATGGCTGCTGAGCCTGCGCATCCGTAGCCTGTGCTCCACAACGGGAGAGGCCACAACAGTGAGAAGCCCGCGTACCACAAAAAAAAAAAGAAAAGAAAAGACTTTCCAAAACTTTATTTAGCTCTTTATTAAGCAGTCACTTCAATTAACTCCCCTTCTCAAATTATCACCTAGCACACAGGCCTGGTACATATTCAATAAATACTTAATGAATAAATTATAAATCTATTATTAAAGTCTTATACATTTTTTATCACTATCAAACCTTATACAGGTAGATCTATGGAACATAAGCTTGTGTTCCAGCCTTTCGATCCAGGTTGTCTTGTCATAATCAATAAAAGTAACTACTTACATGTATATTGCTTACGCACAAATTTGAGGCAAGGTTTTTTTTCTCAAGTCATAACTCATGAAAAGAGGAAGCCATACTACATTCATTTACTCCACAGACATGTTCATTTTTTGACAATCCAATTGTCCAATTTATTCCTCAGAAATCAAGAGCCCTCCATCCTAAATAACAAAACTTAGATTCAAAATTATAAAATAAATCATGTAAATTATATCTGGACAGACGTGAATAAGCAAAGGGAAAAATGGTATGAAATGCAATCAAGCAATAGCCATGGCAAAGATTTCACATTTTCTGAGATGGAAAGCCACTGAAGTGTTCTGATTCATATTTTTAAAAGACATATGAGATAGGTATTTGACCCCCATTTTACAGATGAGAACACTGTGGTTCACATATGTTAAGAGACTTGCTCAAGGTCACAAAGCTAGTAAGTGGCAGGACTGAGATTCAAGCCCATGCTCTTCCCACCTCTTAACAATACTTCCCAAAACTCCCTGCTCGACACTTCTCTGCAACATTCTTTCTTCTCCATCTCTTCATACCTCTCTGACTGCTTCTTTTTCTTTTTCCTCCACTCCAAAAATGAGCATTTAAGTTGTCTTCTCTTTCTAAACCCTTGCTGACCTAAAGACCTCTCTTCCTTGTTGACTTACCAGGGCTTCAACTTTCATCTCTATCTTACGACATAAAGAATATGTCATAAGAATAGAGATGAAACCTAAATCTCTAACCCCACCTTTTCTCTAGAACAGCAACTCTCCATTTCTCAATGCCTCTTGGTCATTTTCCACCCAGATATCGTACTAGTAGCTAAAACTCAATATGCCCCAATGCAATCCAGCATATTTCACTGAAGATATTTTTTCCAAAGCACTACCTTGCACATATTCCAATAAACGAGGCTTAAAATCTTATAGCTTCATTGCTTTCCTCCCCCTGCTTTACATCTGAGTCACTGAATCCAAGATTTCTATATACCACTGCCAGATTAAGCTTTATGAAATAACTTCAGGCATACTACCCCTGTTGACCACCTTTAGCGATCGCCTACTACAACAAATAACGTCCAAATTCCACCTGTCATTCCCCAAAGCACACCATTCTACCTGAATGTCTTTGTTCAAGCCATTCCTCTCCCTTATCCCCCACCTATTTCTACCTTTCCAAATCCTGTTTTCCTTCAAGGCCACTAAAATGCCACCTCTCTCATTAAGTTTCCCCTTATCTCCCCAGTCAAATATGACCTTCCACCTCCATCTCTCAAACCACTTTAATATGTACCTTACGGTATTTATCTCAATGAATTTTTTTACAGGATAATACATGCCTAGTCTCCCCTCCTTCTTACGATATAAGAAGTATGTCCCATTCATTTTTTTTATTTTCCACCATACCACATAGCACACAGCTGCCATACACAGCAGCCTGCACATAGCAGACTCAATAAATAACTGGTAAATGAATAGGGGACAAATATTCCAATACTAACCATCAAGGTTCAGAGATATAATATTATTAAACCTAATCATCAAGTCGTCTCCCCTCAATTTGTGTATATTTTTCCATCAATGTTTATCAGCAAATAATCATAAAAATATTTTAATGAGTCAAAAGTTCATGAAAAATATAATTTTCTAAATAGTAAATAAGAGGTCTGGTTATTCAAAATAATCTGTACCACAGTAAATCAACTAGAGAGTTGGTTATGAAGGCGATCCAATGGAAAAATCTGTCACCATGGGGATGACCAGAGTGGATTTGGATCCCTAACTTCTCCAGGTGTGCTTCTCTCTCTACCAAAATGAATGATTCTATTGAAGAGGATAAACTTTCCCAGATAGAGGATCACTCCATTTGATTTGAAAAGAACTTTCTAGTGACGAGGCAAAAGGAACTAATGTCGACATTGAAAAATACTTATTAAGGATTTGTTGAAGGCTTTAAAATTTTTTTAAATCAACCAAATATCCATTTTAATAAGAATCTACTGACTCAGAAACATGAATAGCAATAATTTTTATCCCCGATTTAGGATAACTAAAGGGGCAAACAATAGTAAAGAAGATTTGGCCACAGAAAAGGGTGAGTTATGAAAGTGTTTAGTACAATATGTCTTCAACTTTCAACTAGAAGTAATGTGTTGGAAGTGTGCTTTGTAATCAACAGAGATCAGCCAAAGAATACCAAGAAGTCACATAGAAAAACAAGTTCAACACACTCACAATCTCTTGTTGACGAATAGGAAAACTCATCATTTAATTGCTCAGTTGAAAGACAAAACTTACACGTCCAAAGGGATAATAACAAATCTTGTAAAAGAATCATTTACTTATTAACTAGAAAAATAAAATGAGCCCCCTCACCTCCACCCCTAAAGTAGGACTCAGGGAAAAATCAAAGGGGAATTAATCCATCATATTTACAAATTCGATGATCTCCAAATGTCAAATAATTCAAATATTCTCAGCAGTTTGTATTCCTTAATGACTTTGGTCTCTCTCTCTTTTTAAGTAAAAAACAAAAACAAATGGCCTATTACCAAAAATTTCAAAAAGTCTCATTGCTGGACTCATTTTCTCTACCTGCTAAAACACTGCCTTTAAAAACTCAGTGCACACTACATGCCAGAAGCACTTCATATATTATGCCACATTTAATCCGCACCAGGGCCTCCAGAGTTAAAATTTACCAAAACTGAGGCTTAGAGTAGTTAGGTAATTTGTCTGAGGTTACCCAGCTAGTAAGTAGTGAGCTAGAATTCTAACATAGGCAATTTGATCCCAGAATCTAGGATCCTGCCTCCTAAGTCATACTGAAATACAGAAATCTGAACACCATCTTTTAAGTGGAGTTAAGCTTGAGAAGTTTTGTAGAATTACCATTTTTTCCATAAAATATAACTGTGTGAGAACATTTTAAAAAACCCAAAAACTCCATCACTGAAATTTTAGTCAGTGGTTTTCAAGCCTTTCGCAACTAAAGACTGTCCATAAGTTGCTGTTGGTTTTTTTTATTCCTAAGAAATCCAACTCCTGCTTAAGTGTTTATGAACTTACACTCTAACAAGTCTGTTAAGATTATAAAATTCAAGGGGAGTAAATATTAAGTAAACATTTTTATACTCTGAAGAAGGGTGTAAACATCTGAAGGTCGCTGAAGAAGCAGGTTTGTAAATCATTCCTTCCCAAAAGTGTGAAAGGCTCTTACTCTGAAGTCAGCTAACAATAAATGCCAGTACCCTAATCTGGAGGTCCTGTGGAAAGACACCAGGAAAAACAAGATCTTAGAACCACCCGAGACAACTGAACAAGCTTTCCTTTTAGAAAAGGCACCTAAGAATTTGAACAGCACAGAATCCATCCTCCTAAATGGGCAACTGTGTATTCTAAATTTGCCACAAAGTACCAAGGGCACTATGCTTTCATTAATTTTAGTGGTAGTCAAGGGTTTAAACAGTTTAACAACTGTTTCATGTGAATGTGTGTAGTGATGGGTACCACTTATTGTGAATGCGTGGCAATAACTATATTCAAAATATAGCTTCCTCAGCCGCATAGCACAGGGAGATCAGCTCGGTGCTTTGTGACCGCCTGGAGGGGTGGGATAGGGAGGGTGGGAGGGAGGGAGATGCAAGAGGGAAGAGATATGGGAACATATGTATATGTATAACTGATTCACTTTGTTATAAAGCAGAAACCAACACACCATTGTAAAGCAATTATACTCCAATAAAGATGTAAAAAAAAAAAGACCAAAAAAAAAATATATATAGCTTCCTGAAATACATTTTTGGTACATACATAAATTATTAGCATACATTACAACATATGTAGGATTCTTTTTTAAAAAAAAAAACTACATCAAGTAAATTGATGATGATGTTTTTTACAAATCGTGAAAACACAAAGATTCACTGTGAAAAGGAATAGTCCATCTACATTTCAACATGGTTTAAGCATTAGAAGGTGAATACCAAGAATAGCTGTAGATACCAAGATGAGAAAAGCATGAGAGCAGATGTATAGAACAAGAGAGTAAACCTGGGGACTTCCCTGGTGGTCCAGTAGCTAAGACCCCATGCTCCCAATGCAGGGGGCCCAGGTTCAATCCCTGGTCAGGAAACCAGATCCCACGTGCTGCAACTAAGAGTTCGCATGCCGCAACTAAAGATCCCGCATGTCTCAACTAAAAGATCCCGCGTGGGACTTCCCTGGTGGCCCAGTGGTTAAGACTTTGCCTTCCAATGCAGGGGGTGCGGGTTCAATCTCTGGTCAGGGAGCTAAGATCCCACGTGCCTCGCAGCCAAAACAAAACATTAAAAAAAAAAAGAAGCAATACTGTAACAAACTCAATAAACACTTTAAAAATGGTCCACATAAAAAAAAATAGATCCCACACACCACAATGAAGATCCCACATGCCACAACTAAGACCAGGCGCAGCCAAATAACTAAATAAATAAATTTTTAAAAAAAAAATTTTTTTTTTAAAAAGAGAGTAAACCTGAAAGGAACAAAACGAATCAGTTTAGTACAACACACATGGTAATATTTCAAATGAAAAGCAGATATACAAGCAGATATATATATAGGCTCCAGAAAACACTCTTGACTAAAATTTCCCCCAACCCAGCTTCCCTTACACTTCTCCTTTTCTATCAATGATGGCAACAGCATCAGACTTGAAGTCCTGGAAGCATAAACAAGACCTCACACTGCCCTAATATTCTCAGTCTCTAAGTCTGTTCGTTCTTCCTATGAAAGGCCTCTCCTGTGAAATGCCTCTAAAACTGCCCTTCCATTCTCTCTGGCACTACCTTAGACCTGCCAAATACTATCTCCTCACTCCTGAATTATTCATGAATTCATTCATTCATACCTGCACTCATTCAGACACTTCCTGAAGCACCTACTGAAGTACCGTGCTAGTTCTGAATACAAACCACCATTCTAACTAGAGGTGGAGACACAGATCATAACAAATGCACTATTTTAATAACAGCAACGCTTGATTAGGGCCCCACTACATGATAGCTGCTATTCCAACACACTATTATCCCATTTAAATCCTCACAACAACCCTAAGAGGTGGGTATAGTTATCTTCTGCAAAGCAAGGAGACTAAGGCTCAAAGAAGTGAGATAATTTTCCTAAGATCACACTGCTAATAAGCTGCAAAGTAAGATTCCATGAGAACTGATTCTTTCTACCACTCGAGTGAATCTACTGCATCAACTCCTAAACGGTCTTTCCAATCCAGTCTACCCATTTCGACCAGATTCATCATCTGAAAGCACCATTCTGTACTTGTAACCCCTTTGTTCAAAAAAAAATCTCAATGGCACCTTTAGCCTGGCCTTCAGTCTTTGAGTCAAAAAAAAAAAAAAAAAACACCTTTCCTTTCCCTTACTAGCTCTGAATCTTGGAAACTGCTTAATGTCTCTAATCTTCAGTTTTCCTACCTATGAAATGGAGATAAGACAGAGTTGTGGAAGGATTAGATAAGAGATAAGACAGAGTTGTGTAAGGATTAAATAAGAGAAAATACGTGAAGGTTTAAGCACATGAGTGTTCAATAAATAAGAGTTATTACTCATACAGCTATACACAAAACTTCTGTTTCAGCCAATCAATACATGTACTACTTCTTTTACGAAACCACTTAGATTTCTGCCTCAATTCACACCATTCTCCCTCCGCTCCGTTAAGAATAAGTATCCTATAAATATCTAATACATGAATCAATACATGAATCAATGTCTGTACCTCCTTATCTTCAAGGTCCAAGTCAAATGCTACTTCTTCCAAGGAGCCCTCCCTAGCCGCCCTCAATGAACTTCACACCTAACTTAAGTGCCGCTGAGAGAATGGGGAAGAAAAAAATGCCAAATTACTCAAGACCTATTATGAACTAGAAAACATGATACATCTTCAGTGCATTATTTCACTTAATTCTCACAGAGAAAGACAAAGTAACTTGCACAAAGTCAAAGAGCTAGTAACTGATGAAGCTGAGATTCAAAATCAGAAGTGGCTGATCCCTTTTAAAAGCCCACTTCTTCCCACACCACCTTGTATCTTGGTACCCTGGATTACACATTTAATCAACAACTACCTAACACTGACAATGAGCAAAGTGTTGGTATATGCTCTAAGAGCCCCAGCAACCCATACAAATATAACAAACAAAACTGTCATGAAATAATGCTTATCCATACCACCTGCAGTAGACTCTAATTTTTTTCTATTCTCTTCTATTTCACTTAAAATAAAATACTGGTCAGTTCCCACTAATTTTACTTCACAACCACTCTTGAATAGCAACCCAGCTATCTTGAATACAGATATTACAAGGCCAAATAAGATCAAGAATCTGTCCTCAAGAAGTATTTAATCTCGCTGGAGACATAATGGTAAAACACAAACTTTTCTTGACCCTCCTTGACCCCAGCCCACCTACTGGAATAGAAGGTGGGCTTCTATTGCTCATGTTCCTGTTGTCCCCCGAACTACCCTATCAGGAAACATAACCAATAAATTATCTAGGCTGTAAATATGAAAAACATCAGGCCCTCAACAAACAATTGTTGAATGAATGGATAAATGAATAAGTGAGGTACAATAAAAGTGCTATGGATTTTCAGAGGGAGAAATTACATACCATAAACTCTCTCCCCACATACCTCATAATCCTCTAAGGGAAGGAACAATCTCTTTGTATTACTGAATACATCAAGAGCGCAATCATGTTTGTAGATATTCTATTTAAAAAAAAAAAAAATTGAGCTACAGACTGGCCACAATTCATGTGGAAAAGCAGATAAACATGGATCTTGGCCAAAGAAAATCAAGGAAGACATTTACAGCTCCAATGATAAGTTTATTATCAGCCTTTACTCTAGATCCTTACTATTCAAACTGTGGCTCTTGATCCAGAAGCATTAATATTACCTGGGAGTTTGTTAGAAATGCAGAATCTCAGGCCCCACCCAGACCGACTGAATCAGAACCCCCATTTTAACATTCTCCCCCAGTGGATTCCTAACACACATTAAAGTTTGAAACGCATAAGTATATATGACACAAATGAACTGGCTTCCACAAGCTCAGAGAAAGTTACCATCTTCTCTTCCGTTATCTCTGTAATAAATAATCAGACTTTTCAAGAAGTACTACAGATATGGTCATGACACACCTTCAGGAATATCAGGGTATAAATCTAAATCATTACTCAATGAGAAGTAAGAATTGACCATCCACTGAACATTGGATGGAACTTTTAGAAAACATACCAAAAATAAATATACCTTTGCCTTCTTAGGACACAGGCTCTATTGGGCAAGAAAATAAGAGAATGAACTTCAATAGTCAAAGCGATAAATCTTTAATACCAAGGATGAGATTATTGAAAAAAAAAAAAAAGAGATGCTGGTGAGAACATTTAAGAACAAACTTCTTTAACAATTCTCCGTGATACAAACACGTATTTCCAAATATTCTCTAGTTAAAACTCCAAACTTAGATTGCCCTACAGGTAAAGCTGTGTAATGAAGGACCTACCTGACATTAAGTCAGATCTCCTAAACATTTTTCACTGACTCAAAGACTGGAACCACCCTTTAAAACACCAAGCAAAATCTCAACCAGGAGACCACTTTGTGAACTTGCAAAGACACTTGCAAAACCCTCAAGCTACAATCCTCTCATCCCAAACTGAGACAAGATCTGAGGCCACAGGGACTTGATGTCCAATATGCCCTTAAGAAAAAAAAAAAAAAAAATTGGGGAGGAGGGCGCCCAAATAGGGGGAATTAGATGAGGAATGATTGCAGGCCATTGCTCATCGCCTCGCTGACCTACAACACCTCTCCACAGGGCAGGAGGGAGGGAAAATAACGCAGGCCTCTGAACTCACAATTTTAAGGGCCCCAAACTTAATCCTGAAGTTGGGAACCCATCTTCTCCCCAACAGGCATTCAGATGACAGCTCAACTTCTAATTCCCCTCCCCCTTCTCCCGCCCCCCGTAGGATCTGGGATATCCGCCCCTCGCGATCTCCCCCCACCCCACCCACCGCCGCCAAAAATACCCTGACCCCTCCCAATGAGAAATCGACACAGGGCGAGTGCCCCGGGCCCCTCCGGAGCACGACTGCACGCCCTGGCCCATTCTCCACACTAAACTCGCCCTGGGGGAGGAGCTGATGGGTCTCACCAAGTACAGGGGAGCATAGATCTTCAGGGACTCCTCCAGGGCGCCCCTGGTGATCTGCACGAAGGAGACCCCGCAGGAAGGGTGCCAAGTGTGGCCGATCTCGTAGCAGTTATGAGGGATGGACTTGCTGAGGGCCGCCATGACGAGGTGCCGCGCGCAGGGGCCGGGAGGGGGTGAGCCGAAGCTCGGCAGGGAGGAAGAGGGGCGGGCAGCGAGCGCCCAACCTCCGCGGGCTCTCAGGGCGTGTCGGGGGTAGGTGCGGAATAGAGGGGAAAGCTCAAGCGAGCGGGGTTACTCTGGGCCAAAGTCCTCCGAGGTTGAGCTCGGCGCACGGCAGCTCGAGGGGGCGGGGCGCGCATCAGGGAGGCGGGGAGAGGCGGAGCGTGCGCGCTCCCTCAAGAGGCCTTGGCCCGGGGCGCGCGCCCGCCTCTCGGAGCCCGGCTCAGCACGGGGAGCAGACGGTGGGAGAGCGCAGTTCGGGGACGCGCCCGCCACCCCCTCCTTTAGCTCCGCGCCGGCGCGAGCGCGCCGAGAAAGATGTACAAAGATAGGCGACTTGCGTAATATTGGACTCCAGTCTCTGTCCTCTAAAAGCCCAACCAAGTAGAACTGAGAGCAGTGGAAGAAAGGGATTAAATGTCTTTGTTGGGAGCTGGTGGAGGAAGACGATTGCCAGAGGAGAGCCTGGACAACCATCCTCCTCAGAACTGCCAGCTCTGCTACCCTAGAGTGCCAGGTAATAAATAGCTAAGGCTGCCTGCTGGTTGGGACGAAACTGCTCCCAATTACTGGGCTCTCTAAGCTCTGCAGTGCCTGAGAATGCTTGAAAAATCTGTTAGCTGTGTTCTTGCACTTCCTGTATGGGGAAAGGACAGTACTAGGTCGTCCTCTCCAAACCCTGGGCCACTGAGCAGTCCTGTCTACAACATAACATCACAGGTGCTCATCAGCCAAATATGTAACCCAGCAAGGACTCACATGCCCCAGGCTCAGAAAGCCAGACTCTGACAGGAGGTGTTTGCAGCAAAGTAAAGGTTTATTGCAGGGCGCCAAGCAAGGGGGTGGGAGACAAGCTTCAGATACACTCCCACTTGGCCTTTGAGTTAGGGGGTTCTTAAAAAGGAAAAACAAACAGGCTAGGATTAATCATCATCTCGTGACATTTCTTTTTTTTTTTTTTTTTTTTTTTTTGGGATACGTGGGCCTCTCACTGTTGTGGCCTTTCCCGTTGCGGAGCACAGGCTCCGACCGCGCAGGCTCAGCAGCCATGGCTCACGGGCTCAGCCGCTCCGCGGCATAGTGGGATCTTCCCGGACCGGGGCACGAACCCGTGTCCCCTGCATCGGCAGGCGGACTCTCAACCACTGCGCCACCAGGGAAGCACTCGTGACGTTTCTTAATCGTAGTTTCAGGAGTCAGGATGTCTCGAATTCTCAGGCCAGGTGGTCCATGGCTTCGGGGTCTGTAAGCTCATCTTGCCCTGCAGAAACAACCTGAGTTTGTACACTAATAACGATGATATCTATAATAGCAGTTTTAGAACATTAATGATGTTATCACAACAGCAGTTTTAGTCATCTGACTAGTTGATTAGTGTTCAGTTACCACAGGATTGAGGTCGGGGGGAAAAGAAAGGAAATTAAAGTTTAGATAGAGAGATTAATCATAAACTCAGTGGGGGAACTCAGTTTTAGGGGGACTTGGCTTCAAATAGTACACATAGTAGAGGCAGCAGTGGTCTTAGAACTCATACTTGGCTAGAGAGATTGGCCAACAATTGGCATGACAAGGAACCTGTGCGGCCTATGAGTCTTAGAACCCCACTAAATATCAGTTTCCTCACCTATAAATATCTTTCTAGTTTCCTTGGAATTACAAATTCTCAAGTTTCTTAAAGCAGGAACTTGCCATTAGACTGTTTAATATTACTTTTATGTACAACCTTTAGAGGAATCCCATTCATTCATTCTACAAATATTTACTGAGCACATACTATTTTCAGGCACTGTGCTAAGCTCTGTAGATTCAGATGTGAACAAGAGAGACAAGGTTTCCACCCACCTCTCCTCTCCTTCTCCTCCTCCTAGTGCCACAGAGCTGGAGCCAGAGCTGCCAATGCAGCCCCAGGCACTATGGCTTCTGGAGTTACAGTGAATGATGAAGTCATCAAAGTTTTTAATGATAGGAAAATAAGGAAATCTCCTACACAAAAGAAGATTAAAAGGAAAGAAAGAAAGGAAGGAGGGAAGAAAGAAGGTCTCTTCTGTTTAAATGATGAAAAAGGACAAATAATCGTAGAGAAAGCAAAGCAGATCTTGGCAAATGACACTGGTGATACCACAGAGGATCCCTACACATCTTTTGTGAAGTTGCTACCTCTGAATGATTGCCAGTTTGCTCTGTATGATGCCACATACAAAACAAGAGTCTAAGAAAGAAGACCTAGTATTGATATTTATATTCTGGGCTTCTAAGAGTGCACCTTTAAAAAGCAAGATGATTTATGCTAGCTCCAAAGATGCCGTTAAAAAGAAGTTTACATATATTAAACACAAGTGGCGTGTAAATGGCATGGATGAGATTAAGGAGCATTCATCACTTGAGGAGAAATTGGGAGACAATGTAGTAGTCTCACTTGATGGAAAACCCGTGCTTATAAAATGACAGTCAAATGCCATCTGGGTGTTAAGGAGCTTCCACTTCTGCAGCTCAGTCAATTGGAATAGTGTTGGATTTTGTTTTGGTTTTTCCCCTTCCCCAATGGGCCCTTTCTAAACAATGAATGAAGGAAATATCATTCATTTAAGCAGCCTATCAGTGATTGCCATTAGACTGTTTAACACTATTTTATGTACAACCCAAGGAATGCTTTCCCATCATATTTTAGACAAAACAACTAGTTATATGAAAACTTAGTTATAAGTTATAAGAAAACTAAACAAGAGAATATGAGATAGGTGTAATAATAATATAACAGGATAAACTAAATAAGATAATAAAAGAGGAGTACTCAGATTGAAAACCCAGAAGAACAGTGGTAAAAAGATAAAAGTTTAACTGTCTGGGGACTTCCCTGGTGGCGCAGTGGTTGAGAATCTGCCTGTCAATTCAGGGGACATGGGTTCAACCCCTGGTCTGGGAAGATCCCACATGCCGTGGAGTAACTAAGCCTGTGTGCCACAACTACTGAGGCTGAGCTCTAGAGCCCACGAGCCACAACTACTGAGACCACGTGCCACAACTACTGAAGCCCACGCACCTAGAGCCCGTGCTCTGCAACAAGAGAAGCCACTGCAATGAGAAGCCCGTGCATCGCAACAAAGAGCAGCCCCTGCTCGCCAAAACTAGAGAAAAGTCTGCGCGCAACAACAAAGACCCAACACAGCCAAAAATAAATAAATAATAAATAAATAAATGTATTTAAAAAAAATACTTTCTCTCTCTCTCTCTCTCTCTGATAAATATAGACAGTCTTAGTCTAAGATGGTGGCTCCATACCCATCAGGGATCCCTGACTTCTTCTGACAGGTTGCTCTGCAGACTATTACCTGTGATTTCCATCCTAACTTATAAGTTGCCTGCTTCACCTTGAACCATGACATCCACGTGCTAGCCAGGAAGACCAGCCAAAGAGGAAGAGAGGACATAACTTCCTCTCTTTAAGAAAACCTCCCAGGAAACCTATGCAAGCCACTTTTCCTTGCAACTCTTTGCCCAAATCTTAGTCGCATGTCCACACTTAGTTGCAAGAGAGGCTGGGAAATGTAATCTTTTTTTATTGGTTGAACAAATGCCCAGATAATATTTCAGGTTTTATTACCAAGCGAAATGAAAAGAACACATACTGGGGGCACCCAGAAGTGTCTGCCGTAGTCCTATGCCTCTGGCTGCCCAAACATCTGGACACATCCTTTTTCCCCAGATAAATATACCCTCTCCTTCTCAAGGGGAAGAACCTAAATTTCCATCCATTTACCCCATCTTGTTCGACATCCAGGATCTTCTGTAGGATCAAATACAGCTCTCATGTTCAAGTTATCTCCCTCTTTAACATACCCGATATACAATGGTAGGATAGGAACAAGATAATGGCAATTAAAAAAAAAATCTCCAATTCAAAATATGAGAGGATCAGAAACACAGCATAAACTTGTCTGCAGAAATTACAGGAATAGTAATGCATGCAAAATGATAAGCATAATGCTTACCAGGTGACACAGCAAATACATACCAAGAAATAAGGAAAATTTTAAATTAAAATTAAAAGCATGCAATTTCTTTTAATTAACTGTTAAATGGAGACTTGAAGCTTGAAGATATTTGAGAAGAACACAGTTATTGTTGTCACAGGTGCCAAAAATGACAGTGCTAAAGAGTTGGATGGTGAAGGGGCAATTTCAGGCGAACTCTCGGTTTCAAACAAATGGAAACGGTACTCTCTATCTTGACTGGTGCTGCTATAGAGACTCCAGAACAGGGAAGCATTAATAAATGTGCTTTAGGATTAAAACAAAAAAAAATACAAAAGGAGCAGTTTGCAATAAATCAGTAGTTTACATTTTTAAATTCCTTTATATGGTATTATAAGATATATAATGCTGTTATTCAGAAGAAAGTTTTCCCATAATGTTGCCAATAATTTTAAGGGTAAAGTTACACATTGTACCTACATAGGCCATTTACTCCTTTTTTTAAAAAATTTTTTATTTTTGTTTATTTTTGGCTGTGTTGGATCTTTGTTGCTGCACGCGTGCTTTCTCTAGTTGCAGCGAGCGGGGGCTACTCTTCGTTGCAGTGCGCAGGCTTCTCATTGTGGTGGCTTCTCTTGTTACAGAGCATGGGCTCTAGGTATGCGGGCTTCAGTAGCTGCGCCACGAGGGCTCAGTAGTTGTGGCTCACGGGCTCTAAAGCACAGGCTTAATAGTTGTGGCGCACAGACTTATTTGCTCCGTGGCATGTGGGATCTTCCCAGACCAGGGCTCAAACCCATGTCCCCTGCACTGGCAGGCAGATTCCCAACCACTGCGCCACCAGGGAAGCCATGGGCCATTTATTCTTTTAGGTTGTATATGACCAGTAGCTTGACTGGCTACTCTCTTGGGCCTTCATTGTTGCTTATTTTCCATTAAAAAAAAAAAAAAAAAAAACAACGGCTTTAGAGTTCATCAACAAGGTGAACCAGACTTTCTTCAAAGAAGATACACAGTGAATGAAGGAAACTAATATGGCAATCTGTGGCTGAATTCAAGGGCTTTGAATACATGCCAAGCTGAAAATTGTTGCTCTTGCAAGATTCTGGCTTTCAAGATGTCTTTGAAAAAGAATGGAAGAGCTCTTTAGAGCTCATGCAGAGGATTTAACCACACCAAATTGTTCAGCTTTACATGGAGTCATTGTAGAAATGCATATCAAGGATAGTGTAATGACAAAGCATGGCTCAAACTAAGTAGGATAACTGTGGTACCTCCTAATTCCAGCAACATTCAGATACACTCTCTCTTTGTTGATACTAGGCCAGCTTTTCAAAATAGCTACATATGATTCTGACTTTCTACCAATTTTGGTTGCAAAACCTCACATTTTTCTTCACATTGTTTTATTTAAAATATTATATTCAGTTTTTAAGATGCAAATATAAATTTTTGCCCATATAAATGTTGAAAGCTGCTATATTGAGAGATACTTAGGCTCTTTCAGTCCAAACAGGTATTGCTTCTGCCAGTACAGTTTTTTTTTTTTTAATTTGGGGAATTCTCATATATCAAACTCTAACCACTCCATTTTTTAAAAGCCACGCTCACTTTCTTTGAGAGTGTCAATCTTTTTGAGACAGACACTTTCCATCTTGAGCTGAGAGTCAGG
Organism: Neophocaena asiaeorientalis asiaeorientalis; assembly: GCF_003031525.2. Classification (NCBI taxonomy): domain Eukaryota; kingdom Metazoa; phylum Chordata; class Mammalia; order Artiodactyla; family Phocoenidae; genus Neophocaena; species Neophocaena asiaeorientalis. Next base: position 1,078,672 of record NW_020175049.1, read on the forward strand.
AAGCTATTGGAAAATGCCCTTAAAATATTTAGAATCCTTCTTATCAAGCTGAGAAGATCTAGAAAGAACATTCTTAAATCTTTCTACGGTCTTAAAAAAAGTCTTACAGCTGCACCCTTGCTTTAACCTTTACCTTAAAGCAATTCCTAACCTTTTACCATCTGGACAGGCTAGGAATAAACAACTGCTTGATTTTTTAACCCGAAGAGCCTAGGTTCTTTATATTTCCTCTAAATTCTGCCTAAAAAGTGAATAGTTCTTTCATCTGATCTCTCTCTGTGTGTTATCACACTTTGTTTAAAAAAAAAAAAATTAGTTGGTACTTTCAACATTCTGCCTGGAAATTTCCTTAACCAAATGTATCAATTTGTTGGAGATATGTTCTATATTCCACAGTTCAGCAGGCAGCAGTGTTGCCAAACTTTCCTCCACTACATAACAGCTACATAACAGGGATCCCTTTTTCTCTAGGCTCTGATACCTATTTCCTCACTGTCTTTCAGGCCTTAAGGAATTCCACAAAATGGCTGTCAAATCACCTTATGAAATATTCAGATACACTGCATAGAATTCCCAGTGTCTATATCAATTTGATGATGTTATCAGTACTTGGAGACAAGGGTTAGGACACCATTCTCCCCACCTCAAACTTCTACCACTTCCATCACAGAATTTGAAAGTAAAAGATTTATGATTGTTCTTTGAGAGGAAAAATACATAAACTACATATAATAGATAGGAGTAGATATATAAAAAGGAAGGCTTCAGAGGCCAGACCAATCTATCTAAAAAGTTAGAATGCAGTAATATGCCTAAAAAGTAAAGTTAATAGGATTATAAGAAGGAAAAAAAGGGGAGCCACTGAGGCAACTCAGGTATATGCCAAGGGGAGTGGAAACTACAGTCCAGGGATCTCAGGTATTCCCCAGGGACCCACTGACAAACTATCTTTCCTGTGAAATGGATTCACAAGCTCTGTTGGAAGGATAGCATTAAACGTTTGATCCATCTAATTAATGCTATTTTTCTGAGAACACGTGCACCAGACAAATTTTTATTATGGTTTGACTTTCCATGCAGGTCTGTCTTGAAAGAATGGGCTTGATCATGGTAACACGGATATCCTAGTTTGAATGAGAGGGCTTTTCCCCCCCTCCCTTTCACTAAATGAATGGGCATTTTAATTTTTATAAGCTTGTTTTGGGTCACTTAGCCTATGAAACACAGAGCCTCCACTGGTGAGCTGACAAAACCAGGTTTCTGACCTTGGTAGTTTATGGTTGATGAATACTGTAGTAGCCAAAAAAGGTTAGGCTATGCTGTGATACCAAATACACCCCTAAATCTTAGGGGCTTAGACTAAGAAAGGTTTATTTTGTGCTCACACAAAGTCCAAAGCAGGTTGGCCAGCACTTCAGGGCAACTTTCCTCCAAGTAGTGATTCAAGGTTAGTTTCCTCTATCTTTAAAAAAAAAAAAAAAAAAAAAAAAGTTCCTCTATCTTTACTGGGCTTTCAGTGGTCACTTTTTGTTTGTTTGTTTTTGCTTGTTTGATTTTTTTGTGCATAATTTTTAGTTGTTGTATATAGTAATGTGCAAAAATATTTAAGTGTACAGCTTGATGAATTTTTACATTTGCCTTCACTCCTAAGACAACTTTCCTAAAAAAGAGTATTTCCATCATGCCAGAAGGCTCTTTCGTGCCCCTTCGCAGTTAATACACCTGCAAAGAGAGGTAACCACAATTCTGACTTCTATCACCATAGCTTTTTTTCTGCCTTTTCCTGAAATGTACATTAATGGAAGCATACATTAATATTTTTTGACATCTGGCTTCTTTCACTCAAGATTTTCTGCATGTTGCTGTGTGTAGCTATATTTCATTATATTTTTATCACTGTATAATATTCTATTATATGAACACAGCACAATTTTTCCATCCCAGGACATTTGGGTTGTTGTAAGTCTGGGGCTACTATGACTAAACCTGCTATGAACATTCTTTCACTTGTCTTTCTGTAGCATATGCTTTTGTTTCTCTTGGGACTACACCTAGGTGTGGAATTGCTAGGTCATGGGGAAGTTGTATGTTTAGCTTTAGTAGATACTCGTTTTTATTTTTAAGGGCCAGGGCTCAAAGTGGTTTATGCCACTTCTGCTTGCATCCCATTTCCAGAACCTAGTTACCTGCCCCCAACCTAACTTCGAGGGAAAATGGGAAATGTAGTCTTCCTGTGGGATCAGAAAAGGAAGATTGAAACGAGATTTTTTTAGTATCTACCCCTGTCTCTGCCAAAACACACAAACACCTGTGAGACAACAGGCTAACCTTCTCAGTTGATTCTCCTTTCACCCTAGTCTGCACAATGCTCCTTCTCAAATGAATATGTGTGCAACTCTACAGCTTGTTTTAAATGAACCAAAGCCTGATCATCCTCACTGACTGCAAGGGACTGAATGTTTGTGTTCCCCCAAACTTATATGTTGAAATCCTAACTCCCAATGTGACGGTATTTGGAGGCGGAGGCCTCTGGAGGTGATTAGACCATGATGTAGAGCCCTCACTAAAGGGATTAGTCCCTTATAAAAGAGCCTCCAGAGAGCTCTCTCTCCTTTGGCCTTGTGAGAACATAGCCAGAAGGTGCCAGCTATGAACCAGGAAGCGGGTCTTCAACAGACACGGAATCACCTGGTGCCCTCATCTCGGACTTCCCAGCCTCCAGAACTGGGAGAAATAAATGTTTGTTATTTAAGCCACCCAGTCTATGGTATTTAGTTATAGCAGCCCAAACAGACTAGGACACTTACATTTAAATTTTTAATAAAACTCCCCTTCATTGTAAACTCCTTGAAGGTAAGATCTTCTGATTCTTCTTTGTTGTTTTCTGTACCATTTAGCACAGTGCCTTGCACATAGAACATATTTAATAAAATATTGAATGAATAAATAAAGATGTGGTGGGAGAGAAATTGTAAAGCACTGTATGTTCTCCTTAAAGAAGAAAGCAAGACAAAAATATTTACAATTTATTTTTTATTAATTTGTTTGTTTGTTTTTGGTTTACCTCCTTAACTCCCTTGTTAAACTCTCCATTCCTTGGAGGCAGAATCTATGCCCTAATTGTCATCTTTATGACACCCTCAGAACCTAGCATACTAGTCTGAAACTGCATATTATGAGGGAACAAGTAACTGATTCCCCTATAGAATTTTTGGTTGGTTTATCACCCCAGTCTATATAGTTTCTAGAAGGGGCATTTTACACTTTTTAAAATAGTGGGACAATATTAGCCTGACCTTAAGCTTCTGGTCCTCTCAAACTATCCATAAGCTTCATAATTTTGCAATATTTACAAGTTAATATAGTTCCATGGTATGAAATTTACTTAAGCCTGTCCACTTGAATTCATGGAAAATAGCTAAATTTGTATTGTCCTCTCACGCACCTTGGGCTTCAATGATCCTTAATTTTATTCTTTCTAATAAATGATAATTTTTTCTTTTTATTGGCTGCTTTGGGTCTTTGTTGCTGCATGTGGGCTTTCTCTAGTTGTGCCGAGCGGGGGCTACTCATTGAGGTGGCTTCTCTTTGTTGTGGAGCATGGGCTCTAGGCGTGCGGGCTTCAGTAGTTGCAGCGTGCAGCCTCAGTAGTTGTGGCTTGCAGGCTCTAGGGCGCAGGCTCAGTAGTTGTGGCGCACGGGCTTAGTTGCTCCGCGGCATGTGGGATCTTCCTGGACCAGGGCTCGAACCCGTGTCCCCTGCATTGGCAGGCGGATTCTTAACCACTGAGCCACCAGGGAAGTCCCCAATGATAATTATTATTGATAGAAAATGTAAAGCAAAAGAGGAGTTAATCACTTTGTATTCTGCTTATCATCCACTTAGATTACAGTATTTGCCCCCAAGCACAGAGCCTACTCCTTCCCCTATGAGGCCAAACAGAGCTACAATGTCCTATTTGTTGACCATAATGAGACTCAAACAATTGTTCATTCTGGGATTTAGCTACATCCTCAGAGTTCTTACTGCTACTTGTGTGTGTCCTTCCTTAATAAAGTGCCTCTTTTTCTAACTTTTCACAAGTTCTTTGAAAATCTATGCATGACATCAGCATTTTATTTCTCTTTGTGAAGATTCTACTGCTGTTCTTTAAACAATATTTTTTGAATCTCTGGTACTTAAAAACCTGCACGTGCTTTGAAGGCAGGAATCATTTCTTGTTATTTCTTTGTGTGTCAGATGTGCTCATAGCCGTTTGTCAGTATAATCTTTGAAAATAAATGCTTACCTCTCTGCAATTGATATTATTGTTTGTCTCTCCACAATTGCTATTACCCATTTACAAAATGGAGCTATGTTTTTGCTTAAAGTAATTTAGAGAATTAATACATATCAAATGCATTAAGTTCTTCAAAACGGCAATATCCTCCAAAACAGATATAGTGTCTTTAGTGTCTAACCCAATATTTAGCACATAGGCACACTCAAGTATTTGCTGTAAAACACAATTTAAAATACACCTTTATAGCTAAACTTCTATAGTTAACACTCTGTAGTTATACTCTCATTTGATTTCTAAACTTTTCAATGTCTGTTTTACTAAAAGCCTTAAGTGCATGTCTAAACCTACCCAATAATTATATTCTTACATATTACAAATATTACAAATTCTAAGATGCCTTGCAGATACTTCTTATCAAGGATCTTATCACTGCCACTGCACAAATCAGTGCTCCATGATGGTTAGAATTAAGTCCAAAGGCAGAGGTTTTCCTCATTAAAATTACCTTAAGAAAGACAAAATTTTCTGCAAGAATTTATTTAATAGTCTGCTCTTGATAGAATAAGACCTAACTGAATAGTTGAGTTCCTTTCTTACTAAATCTCTTTGGATTAGTTTGTGATCAATTTTTTCTTGATTTATTGATTTTTATTTTTTATTAAGATATAACTGACATATGGTATTTTATTAGTTTTAGGTGTACAACAGAATAATTTGATATATGCACATACTGTGAAATGATCACCACAGTAAGTCTAGCTCACATCCATCACTACATAGAGGTACAAGTTTGTTTTCTTGTGATGAGAACTTACACGATCTACTCTTAGCAACTGTCAAATATACAATACAGCATTGTTAACTATAGTCACCATGCTGTACATTACATCCCAGAACTTATTTGTCTTATAACTGGAAGTCTGTAGTTTTTGACCACCTTCACCCATTTTGCCCTCCTGCCCACCCCACCTCCCACCTCTGACAATGGCACTGATCAATTTTTGAAAAGTATTTTCCAAGTGGTCCGAAGGACAAAGCCATCTGTCACAGGCACTCAAAGTCATCCTTAATTTCTGTCTTTTTGTTTAAAACTTCACAACAAATTCTCTCCATTTGGTGTCTATTCTCATGTTTCAAGATTCCCTCCCTTAAAATACTGCATCTCATGTACTTGTAGTCTGACTATAAATTAGCAATATTTTCAGAAGTAATTTCAGCAGGATCTATGAAACATTTTAAATACACATATTCTTTGGCCCAAGAATTCTAATTCTAGGGCTCTATTCTATAGAAATACTGACGAAAAATTCTCCAAGCATTATTTATAAGAGCAAAAATCTTAAAACTATCTAAATGTCCATATCCAGGACATGTTAAATGAACATTGATACATCTGTATTGTGGAATGTGGATAGTATAATGAGTAAGGTAGATCTGCCTGTACCAATATTCATGGATGTGCATGACATTCCATTGAATGGGGGAAAAAACCCACCAACAATTTTATATAGCGTGAGCTCATTGTTTAAAGAATAAAAAGTATCTTGTATATTTATATTTGTGTACATGTTTCTATTGGCATTGAAAGGTATAGGAGAATACACAACAAATAAAGGGATCAGGACAGAGCTCTTTCACTTTTTATGTTTTATACTACTATATTATTTAATTTCTTCCCACTTAGTGTATATTATACTTGCATTCCAACACTTCCTTCTGAATTTTTTTTTTCTTGATACAGTTTATTTTAGGTCATGAGTGCTAATTGTTCTAAATCTTTACATGTCCAAACAAGGCTTTATTTTATTTTCACTCTATTCAAACTACTGATAAGCTGGTTCTAAATAAAACTGTAGATTCACAGTAAATTTTCCCTCAGTATTTAAAAAATATTTCTCCATTGTTTGCTTGCATAGAATTTTGCTAATCAGATATCCAGGGTTATTTGAATCTTCTTCCTTTGTAGTTCAGCTTTCTACTCTGGTAGTTTATAGGGTTTTCTCCTTATTGCTGACATTTTACCGTATGTTTCAGTCATGTTTATTTCATTTATCGTATTATTCTGCTAGAATTTAGTGAACTCTATTAGTCTGAAGTATCATGTCTTTCTTTTCCAGGTCTAGAAAACTAAAGAATCACATTTCCTCTGTTCTTGGGAAATCTCCTGGAAATTCTAGGAGACCAGAGTTTTTTAACCTGAGGTCTGTGGATAGAATTCAGGGGAGTCCATGAAAGTGGATGAAAAAACTATTACATTTTAATTCTCACTAGCCTCTAACTGAAATATATTACTTTCCACAATTGGCATATTGGCAAAACACCACAGTAGTATTGGCAGTATCTTTGACATTATCACCAACAGAAATCACAGATATTTTCATGTTATATTACAATTATGACAGATATGTCAAAAATGGTAATAAGCTGGCTGTAACATCTCGTTATTCAATTTGTTAATATGTTAACACATGACAAAATTTTAACATTTTGATAACCGCATTTCAATATAATTGATTTCTTATATAATTTTATATAGTTTATTTTATGTATTTGTAGGTTATTAATCTGAGAAGGTACTATGGTCTGAATGTTTGTGTCCCCCCAAAATTCATATGTTGAAATTCTAATGCCCAATATGATGGTATTAGGAGGTGGGGACTTTGAGAGATGCTTAGGTCATGAGGGTGGAGTCTTCATAAATGGAATTAGTGCCCTTATAATAGAGACCCTAGAGAGCTCTCTCAGCCCTTCCACCATGTGAGGGCATAACAAGAATACTGGCTATGGACCAGGAAGATGACCCTCACCAAAACCTGACCATGGCAGCACCTTGATCGTGGACTGCTCAGCCTCCAGAACTGTGAGAAATAAATTTCTGTTGTTATAAGCTACCCAGTCTGTGGTATTTTGCTATAACAGCCCAATTGGACTTAAGTCAGAAGGGATTCCATAGTCTTCACTAAGCTTGCTGAAGAGAGATCCATGGCACAAAACATTTTAAAAACACCTACATTAGATTGATGATAAAATCTCTGTAACCTCAGTACCTCTTATCTTTCCTCTCAGTTTCAATTTTTTTCTATCTCTTCATCTCTTCGGTTAGATTAGAGAGAACCAGAAGGCCCCCAGTCAGGGCAGGATGTGACAAAGAGTAAGAGCTTTGAGGTGGCGGGAGCCTCAGCTCACCGCTCTGGTTTCCCACGTGATTACGGCTTCTAATCCTAAGAAAGTTCCTTCTTTGTTTTTGAATGTTTATTAACCTATTTTTTATCAGTCCTGCAATTATGGTGATGGAGGGTGAGATGACCAATACGTGCTCCATCTGCATCTTAAAGCTGGGATGCATGTATTAATTTTGCATTTAGAAAGAGAAGGAAAAGATGCAGTGCTACATTCTTTCCCCTTCTATTAATCGTTTTTGTTTTTTACAATATGTAATATTGTAATAATAAACCCTTACAAGGCTATTTTACAAGTGAGAAAACTGAAGCTGATACAGGATAATCATTGATTCAAAGTCAGGTAACTCATTAATAACAGGGCTGAGTCTAAAACTCAGGTTGTGGTTTCCTCTCCAGAGCTTACTCTTTCGAGCTTTCTTGGAAGAGTGCTTCCTTTGCAGGAGCTAATGGTGCTGATATTATAAACCACAATCTAGAAAAATCACTGTGTTGTTTATTTGTTATTGTACACGTGGTTCTCTCTGCCAAAGATATTTTTAGTCAATCGGGTCAACTAATATTTTAGAACATTTGATGTGTGCCAGGTGCTGAGCTGGGCGCCAGGCATACAATGAACAAGATTAATCCCAACCACACAGAATTTATAGTCAGTGCATTAAGAAGGTTAGACATCAAACAGACATTGAATTCTTCTCTCCTTCTTTGGTGACCTTCTACCCATCTTTCAGGAACAGATTCAAATGCATCTTCTCTGTGAAGCTTTCTGGGCAGTTTGTTGTCCTTCTCTGTGCTTCTACAATGCATAATTCACCCCTGTGTTATCAACTGAGAACAGGCTTTTTATTGTAACACTTTAGTTAACAATGTTTCCTGCCACTTCACCCATCTCTGTCCCCCAGCTGGGTGGTAAAGAACTCAAGGGCAAGCTTCCTCATTTATCTTGATAGCAACTTCAGGACCTAGCACAGTGCCTGCCACATAGGCGATAAATACTTGAATGAATGGAACTGACACCAAGAGGAAAGAACAGGAAGTTCTGTAATGACTCCTTTCTATATACTGTATGTCCACTTGTGGTTTTGAAACTAAAAATGGCATTCCTATTGATGATTTTTAACTTCATGATTGGCAAAAATCCATTTTTCTTGTTTGGGCTAGTGGTCAATACAAATGGAAATAGACGTAAGCTCTTGCCAGCTGTTGTTAATTATACTTTAAGCCTATTCAGGAATATTGAGAAAATCCACCTTTTGCTTCAATTTATCTGAGTTGACAATCTCCACAACCTAAATCCACTAAAATCCACACCTCCAAATTCATTTAATTTTGCATGACCTATGACTATAGAAATTGAAGCCCTAGAGTCTCAATCTCACAATTTGGCTAACTCTAATTCTTTAACCTTTATAAACTTCTTTTTGAATGACTGTTGACAAGCCGGGTATCTAAGGTTCAAGAAAAAGAAATCAAAATTAGTTCCATACTCATGTGGCAAGGAAAGGGCTGTGGCCCATGGAAGGAGGAAGAAATTTCTCTTCTACCCTTACCTTAGAGATTGACTCTAAGTTTGACTACCTTAGAGTGAGACACCTGGGAAAAGCCACAATCTCTAGGGGTAGACAGGCACATGGTGCTTGTAACCAGAGCCCTGTCAAAAATGGCCTGAGATTTTTGAAGGCTTGGGTGGGGATAGTGGCCTGAACGTTGTAATTTCAGATCTTCAAGCAGTTTTTTTTTTCTTTTTAAAATTTATTTATTTATATTTATTTATTTTTGGCTGCGTTGGGTCTTCATTGCTGCACGCGGGCTCTCTCTAGTTGCGGTGAGCGGGCGCTACTCTTCATTGCAGTGCGCAGGCTTCTCATGCAGTGGCTTCTCTTCTTGCAGAGCATGGGCTCTAGGTGTTCAGGCTTCAGTAGTTGTGGCTCGCGGGCTTCTAGAGCACAGGCTCAGGAGTTGTGGCACACGGGCTTAGTTTCTCTGCTGCATGTGGGATCTTCCTGGACCAGGGCTTGAACCTGTGTCCCCTGCATTGGCAGGCAGATTCTTAACCACTGCGCCACCAGGAAAGTCCCCTCTTCAAGCAGTTTTTCAAGGGTAGTTTTGGTTTAGGGGAAATGATCTAACTGGACAAGATTAGATATACTAATACTAAACCAGACCATTTTTTGGAATGGAAGTTTGACAGCTCCAACTCCAGAGACCTAAACTTTTCTGCATCAACATGTCAAAAGTTGCCTTTATTATGGGTGGAGCTACATCTCTGGAGTTTAAGATGCCTTTGGAGAAATATTTCCTTTAAGGTGTGGGTATAGACACCCTTAGCCGGTATGGGATTGTTTATTTTCGTAGAGATGCTTGTGCTTCCTGTTTAAACAGCTTCTTACAGGAGATGGGCAGTGAGCACTTTAGGACCACAGGGAAGCTACAGTTCTGGGTTTTTACTTCATGTGGATAAAATGCCACAAAAAGAAACTGGACTGGTCCAGGCTTAGTACAAAAAGACAGGCCTGCGATTATCTCACAGGTGGTAATACTCAAACACAGACGTGGGGAATGTCGTCTATCGGACATTTTGCTTTTATGTGATGATCTCACAGAGGCCATAGGAGCAGACCTGACCCCGTGAGTTGGGGAGGGCTGAAGTTTCCTCAGAGGAAGTGGGCAGGAAATGGGGGTAGGAGGGGCAAACTTGAGGCTAGAAAGGCTGCAGGGAGAAATGTGGTCTTCTTCTGGGGCCTCTGGAGATTGGGGCCTGAACTTTCAGTAGGGTGAACTCACTTGAGGTCACTCCCAAAGGGAGAAGATAAGCGGCTCCTGCCAGAGAGCCCAAGCCTGGGAACTAGGCAACAGGGCACCTCCACGGCCCTAAGACAGCCTGTGCTTTGCTTGTGGACTCTGAGAGCGTTCAGAACTCACAGCCATTTAACAATTTGTCGGTTTTATCATTCCTTTCTCTTATCCTTAAACTTTTAATCAAATTTTACTAAATGTTGCAGCCTAGTCCTGGTCAGGCTATGGGACATTAAAGGAAGGGTCTATGTCCACCTCTGGGAACATTTAGTAAAGGGAGGAAAAGCCTTCCCTTGAGGCCAGCATGGCTGTGGTGGCTTCAATCGTGGGGTTGCAGGAGGTGAGAGGTGACAGTGGGGGAGCTGTGATGAACAATCTGGAACCACATGGGTGGCCAGGGCAGTATGGATTTGTGGAACACATGAGCCACTGGCAAGTGCAAAGACCTCTGTGTGGAGAGGAGCCGCATAAAAGATGAGACTGCCTGTCATCAGATATGATGAAAGTTTGAGCCACAGTAATTTGGCCATTACAAGGTAAACTTGACCTCATTTTTCTAAACAATTTTTTGTTTTATTTAATTTATTTTTGGCTGTGTTGGGTCTTCATTGCTGCTTGTGGGCTTTCTCTAGTTGCGGTGAGCAGGGGCTACTCTTTGTTGCGGTACGCAGGCTTCTCATTGTGGTGGTTTCTCTTGTTGCAGAGCACGGGCTCTAGGCATGCGGGCTTCAGTAGTTGTGGCTCACGGGCTCTAGAATGCGGGGTCAGTAGTTGTGGCGCACAGGCTTAGTTGCTCCATGGCATGTGGGATCTTCCCGGACCAGGGATCAAACTCGTGTCCCCTGCATTGGCAGGCGGATTCTTAACCACTGCACCACCAGGGAAGTCCCAGAACTAACATTCTTGATCACTGCTCTCTCCTTCTTGAGATTCTTTAATCCATTTCTTCCATTATTTTTCTTTTTATATTGTCTTTCCATCTATATGATTCTTCCTTTCTGTATTCTTCTCTGGATGCTCTTCCTTTGTCCACCCCTTAGATTTGTGGTTTTCTGAGAGTCTTTGTCCTTGTATCTGATTATAATCATGACTGTTCATTATCTTTTTTTGTTTGTTTGGTTTTTTGTTTTTGGTTTTTTGCTTTTGCGGTACACGGACCTCTCACTGTTGTGGCAACGAGCACAGGCTCCAGATGCGCAGGCTCAGCGGCCATGGCTCACGGGCCTAGCCACTCCGCGGCATGTGGGATCTTCCCGGACTGGGGCACGAACCTGTGTCCCCTGCATCGGCAGGCGGATTCTCGACCACTGCGCCACCAGGGAAGCCCCCTGTTCATTATCTTTTGAATAGGCTTTCTGTAGTAGGGGAATTCCCGTATTTATATAGTAAATTTTACAATGTAGTAGTCAGTCTCCTCGCAACAAGGATGCAGGCACACAATTTTGGTACCATCAATCAGCTCATACCACATGAGGCTTAACTAGAAACTCAGTATCCTTTAGTTATCACCCTCCACGTTCCCCATCTTCTCAAACTCTAAGCAACAACTAATCTACTTTCTGTCTCTGTAGATTTACCTATTCTGTACATTTAATATGGATGGAATCATAAATTATGTGATCTTTGGCAACTGGCTTCTTACACTTAGCATAATGTTTTCAAGGTTCATCCATGTTGTAGCATATATCATACTTCATTCCTTTTTATGATCAAATAATATTCCATTTTTGGATACATCATGTTTTATTTATTCATTCATCAGTTGATGGACATTTGGGTTGTGGTAGCTTCTATTATTACAAATTCTACTTTATTTTATTTTATTTTATTTTATTTTATTGCAGTACGTGGGCCTCTCACTGTTGTGGCCTCTCCCATTGTGGAGCACAGGCTCTGGACGCGCAGGCTCAGCGGCCATGGCTCATGGGCCCAGCCGCTCGGTGGCATGTGGGATCTTCCCAGACCAGGACGTGAACCCGTGTCCCCCGCATTGGCAGGCGGACTCTCAACCACTGCGCTACCAGGGAAGCCCTCTACTTTATTTTAGAGATGAATCTGAATCTCGGGGAAGTAACTTGACCAAGGTGAGACAGCTAGAAAGTGGCATAACTGAGATGCACACAAACCCTGGTGTATCTGATGCTTTCATTCATATATTAACCACTACACCATTGTCTCTTACCATGTTATACAGCCTTGTGAGCTTACACAAAAGAGGATGGGGCAAGACCAATAAAAATTTCATTGTAAATCTTTCTCAGAGCATGACTGAAATTTCATCCTGAAAATCAAGTAGGTGAAATTATCCAAGAAATTTTTGAGAAATAAGAATTTTTTTTGGGGGGGGGCATGCTGCATGGCTTGTGGGACCTTAGTTCCCTGACCAGGGATCAAACCCATGCCACCTGCAGTGGAAATGTGGAGTCCTAACTACTGGATCACCAAGGAATTCCCAAGAAATTTTTTTAAATAACAAAATATAACTTAACTTTATCAGATTTTAAATCAATATGTCTATGATAATTAAATATGAATAATCAACACTTACATAGCACTTACTGTTAAGCGTCTAAGAACAGTTCTAACTGCTTTACATATATTAACTGATTTAATCGTCACAGCAACAATTTGTGTGTATTAGTTTCTACACTTTGCAGATGAGAAAATAAAGATGCTGGGAATTTAAGTAACTTGCCCCACATTATAGAGCTGGTGGGTGGTAGAGATGGTATTTGAATTCAGGCAGTCTGACTCTGGATTTGGGGTTCTTAATCACTACACTCATAAGCCAGAAAAACAAACATAACAAACTAACTAATATAATCAAAGAAAACAAAGAAAAGAATGATTATCAAGTATGTATGGGGTAAACTATTTAAGCTTAAAAGTAACAGAAGATAACACAATGTTAAAAAGCAATACATCGAAGTACAAAAAATAATTTCTCTGTACCTCAGACAAACCAAAATCAAATGGAAAACAATAAATAGGAAGAAAGTATTCCCAGTGTATATGGAAGATAAGAATTAATTCACATGAAAATTAACAAGAAAAATAGTACAAAACCAAATAGAGAGGTAGAAAAAGGACATAAATATATTATGTCCAAAAAAGAAAAAAGAAAAGAAAAAACTTGAGAAACATGTTTACTTCATTAAATGAAAGAAATGCAAGTTAAACCCATGTTGATTATTTTTTTCCTATAAAATAAGAAAAATAAACAATATTGAAGGGGAACATTTAGCCTTCGCAATGGTGTAATAAACTGGTGTTCTCATACATTGGTGGTAGAAGTGTATATTACTAGAGCCCTTCTGTCAAATCATCTTGCAAGATAAACCAAGAACTTAAAAATTCATATTATTTGATTCCTCTCCTGGGAATCCAGGCTAAGGAAATAAATGTAAATTTAGAAAAGGCTTTATGTTCATTGACATTCATAACAATTCAGATAAAAAATATTGGGAAACATCTAAATACCTAACAATGAGGAAATGAGTTAAATAAATTATTCAATGTATACACGTTAAGTGGCCATTAAAACTTTATTCACCTAATTATGTAAAATGTTGGGGGAATATTCCTGTTATACTTTACATGCAAAAAAAAAAAAAAGCAGAATACAAATTTATATTGATTACAAAATGTATATGATGGAAGATGGCAGAGTAGAAGGACATGGGCTCACTCCCTCTTGCGAGAGCACCAGAATCACAACTAACTGCTGAACAATCATTGACAGGAAGACACTGGAACTCACCAAAAAATATACCCCACAACCAAAGACAAAGGAGAAGCTGCAGTGAGATGGTAGGAGGGGCGCAATCACAATACAATCAAATCCCATAATTACCAGATGGGTGACTTACAAACTGGAGAACCCTTATACTACAGAAGCCCACTCACTGGAGTGAAGGTTCTGAGTCCCACATCAGGCTTCCCAACCTAGGGTCCAGCAACAAGAGGAAGAATTCCCAGAGAATCAGACTCTGAAGGCTAGCGGGATTTGATCGCAGGACTCTGACAGGACTGGGGGAAACAGAGACTCCACTCTTGGAGGGCACACAAAAAGTAGTGTGCGCATTGGGACCCGGGGGAAGGAGGCTGAACCACACCTACCTACTAGTGTTAGAGGGTCTCCTGCAGGGGTGGGGGGTGGGGGTGGCTGTGGCTCACCACAGGGACAAGAACACTGGCAGCAGAAGTTCTAGGAAGTACTCCTTGGCATGAGCCCTTCCAGAGTCCAACATTAGCCCCACCAAAGAGCCTGTAGCCTCCAGTGCTCGGTTGCCTCAGGCCAAACAACCAACAGGGAAAGAACTCAGCCCCACCCATCAGCAGACAAGCTGATTAAAGTTTTACAGAGCTCTGCCCACCAGAGTAACACCCAGCTCGACTAACCACAAGTCTCTCCCATCAGGAAGCTTGCACAAGCCTCTTAGCCTCATCCACAAGATGGCAGACAGCAGAAGCAAGAAGAACTACAATCCTGCACTCTGTAACACAAAAACCACATTCACAGAAAGATAGACAAAATGAAAAGGCAGAGAACTATGTACCAGATAAAGGAACAAGATAAAACCAGGGAAAAACAACTAAATGAAGTGGAGATAGGCAACCTTCCAGAGAAAAATTCAGAATAATGATAGTGAAGATAATCCAGGACTTTGGGAAAAGAATGGAGGCAAAGTTGAGAAGACGCAAGAAATGTTTAACCAAGACTTAGAAGAATTAAAGAACAAACACTTCGGAGAACTAAACAACAAACAAACAGAGATGAACAATACAATAACTGAAATTAAAAATACACAAGAAGGAATCAGTAGCAGAATAACTGAGGCAGAAGAATGGATAAGTGACCTGGAAGACAGAAAGGTGGAATTCACTGCTTTGGAACAGAATAAAGAAAAAAGAATGAAAAGAAATAAAGACAGCCTAAGAGACCTCTGGGACAACATTAAATGCAACAACATTCCCACTATAGGGGTCCCAGAAGGAGAAGAGAGAGAGAAAGACCCAAGAAAATATTTGAGGAGATTATAGTCAAAGACTTCCGTAACATGGGAAAGAGCCACCCAAGTCCAGGAAGCGCAGAGAGTACCAGGCAGGATAAACCCAAGGAGAAACACGCTGAGACACATAGTAATCAAACTGACAAAAACTAAAAACAAAGAAAAATTATTAAAAGCAACAGGAGAAAAACGACAAATAATATATAAGGGAACTCCCATAAGTTTAACAGCTGATTTCTCAGCAGAAACACTAAAGCCAGAAGGGAGTGGCATGATATATTTAAAGTGATGAAAAGGAAGAACCTAAAACCAAGATTACTGTACCCGGCAAGGATCTCATTCAGATTTGATGGAGAAATCAAAAGCTTTACAGACAAGCAAAAGCTAAGAGAATTCAGCACCACCAAACCAACTCTACAACAAATGCTAAAGGAACTTCTCTAAGTGGGAAACACAGGAGAAGAAAAGGACCTACAAAAACAAACCCAAAACAACTAAGAAAGTGGTAATAGGAACATACATATTGATAATTACCTTAAATGTGAATGGGTTAAATGCTCCAACCAAAAGGCACAGGCTCGCTGAATGGATATGAAAACAAGACCCATATATATGCTGTTTACAAGAGACCCACATCAGACCTAGGGACACATACAGACTGAAAGTGAGGGGACGGAAAAAGATATTCAATGCAAACGGAAATCAAAAGAAAGCAGGAATAGCAATACTCATATCAGATAAAATAGACTTTAAAATAAAGAACGTTACAAGAGACAAGGAAGGACACTACTATAATGATCAAGGGATTGATCCAAGAAGAAGACACAACAATTATAAATATATATGCACCCAACATAGGCGCACTTCAATACATAAGGCAAATGCTAACAGCTATAAAAGATGAAATAGACAGTAGCACAATAATAGTGGGGGACTTTAACACCTCACTTACACCAATGAACAGATCATCCAGACATAAAATTAATAAGGAAACACAAGCTTTAAATGCCACAATAGACCAGACAGATTTAACTGATATTTATAGGACATTCCATCCAAAAACAGCAGATTACACTTTTCTCTCAAGTGCACACGGAACATTCTCCAGGATAGATCACATCTTGGGTCACAAATCCAGCCTCAGTAAATTTAAGAAAATTGAAATCATATGAAGCATCTTTTCCGACCACAATGCTATGAGATTAGAAATAACTTACAGGGAAAAAAAACATAAAAAACACAAACAGATGGAGGCTAAACAATATGTTACTAAATAACCAAGAGGTCATTGAAGAAATCAAAGAGGAAACCAAAAAATACCTAGAGACAAATGACAATGAAAACGTGATGATCCAAAACCTATGTGATGCAGCAAAAGCAGTTCTAAGAGGGAAGTTTATAGCAATACAATCCTACCTCAAGAAGCAAGAAAAATCTCAAATAAACAATTTAACCTTACACCTAAAGGAACTAGAGAAAGAAGAACAAACAAAACCCAAATTTAGTAGAAGGAAAGAAATCATAAAGATCAGAGCAGAAATAAATGAAATAGAAACAAAGAAAACAATAACAAGCAGCAATAAAACTGAAAGCTGGTTCTTTGAGAAGATAACCAAAATTGATAAACCTTTAGCCAGACTTATCAAGAAAAAGAGGGAGAGGACTCAAATCAATAAAATTAGAAGTGAAAAAGCAGAAGTTACAATGGATACAACAGAAATACAAAGCATCATAAGAGACTACTACAAGCAACTCTATGCCAATAAGATGGACAACCTGGAAGAAATGGACAAATTCTTAGAAAGGTATAACCTTCCAAGACTGAACCAGGAAGAAATAGAAAATATGAACAGACCAGTCACAAGTAATGAAATGGAAACTGTGATTAAAAATATTCCAAAAAACAAAAGTCCAGGACCAGATGGCTTCACAGGTGAATTCTATCAAACATTTAGAGAAGAGCTAACACCCATCCTTCTCAAACTCTTCCAAAAAATTGCAGAGGAAGGAACACGCCCAAACTCATTCTATGAGGCCACCATCACCCTGATACTAAAAAACCAGACAAAGATACTACAAAAAAAGAAAATTACAGCCCTATATCACTGATAAATATAGATGCAAAAATCCTCAACAAAATACGAGCAAACAGAATCCAACAACACATTAAAAGGATCATACACCATGATCAAGTGGGATTTATCCCAGGGATGCAAAGATTCTTCAATATAGACAAATCAATCAATGTGATACACCATATTAACAAATTGAAGAATAAAAACAGTATGATCATCTCAATAGATGCAGAAAAAGCTTTTGACAAAATTCAACATCCAATTTTAATAAAAACTCTCCAGAAAGTGGGCATAGAGGTAACCTACCTCAACATAATAAAGGCCATATACAACAAACCCATAGCAAACATCATTCTCAATGGTGAAAAACTGAAAGCATGTCCTCTACGTTCAGGAACAAGACAAGGATATCTACTCTCACCACTATTATTCAACATAGCTTTAGAAGTCCTAGCCACAGTAATCAGAGAAGGAAAAGAAATAAAAGGAATAGAAATTGGAAAAGAAGAAGTAAAATTGTCACTCTTTGCCGATGACATGATACTATACATAGAGAATCCTAAAGATGCCACCAGAAGATTAGAGCTAATCAATGAATTTGGTAAAGTTGCAGGATACAAAATTAATGCACAGAAACCTTTTGCATTCCTATGCACTAACAACAAAAGATCAGAAAGAGAAATTAAGGAAACAATCCCATTCACCGTCGCAACAAACAGAATAAAATACTCAGGAATAAACCTACCTAAAGAGGTAAAAGACTGGTACTCAGAAAACTGTAAGACACTGACAAAGGAAATCAAAGATGACACAAACAGATGGAGAGATATACCATGTTCTTGGATGGGAAGAATCAATATTGTGAAAATGAATATAGTACCCAAAGCAATCTACAGATTCACATGCAATACCTATCAAATTACCAATGGCATTTTTTATAGAACTAGAACTAAAAATCTTAAAATCTGTAAGGATACAAAAAAGACCCCGAATAGCCAAAGCAATTTTGAGGGAAAAAAACAGAGCTGACTTCAGACTATACTACAAAGCTACAGTAATCAAAACAGTATGGTACTGGCACAAAAACAGAAATATAGATCAATGGAACAGGATAGAAAGCCCAGCGATAAACCCACGCACCTATGGTCAACTAATCTATGACAAAGGAGGCAAGGATATACAATAGAGAAAAGACAGTCTCTTCAATAAATGGTGCTGGGAAAACTGGACAGCTACATGTAAAAGAATGAAATTAGAACACTCTCTAACACCATACACAAAAATAAACTCAAAATGGATTAAAAACCTATGTAAGACCGGACACTATAATACTCTTAGAGGAAAACATAGGAAGAACACTCTTCGACATAAATCACAGCAAGGTCTTTTTGACCCACCTTGTAGAGTAATGGAAATAAAAATAAACAAATGGGACCTAATGAAACTTAAAAGCTTTTGCACAGTAAAGGAAACTATAAATAAGATGAAAAGACAACACTAAGAATGGGAGAAAATATTTGCAAACGAATCAACAGACAAAGGATTAATCTCCAAAATATATAAACAGCCCATGCAGCATTTCAATATTAAAAACACTAACAATCCCATCAAAAAATGGGCAGAAGACCTAAATAGACATTCTCCAAAGAAGACATACAGAGTGCCAAGAGGCACATGAAAAGCTGCTCAACATCACTAATTATTAGAGAAATGCAAATCAAAACTACAATGAGGTATCATCTCACACCAGTTAGAATGGGCATCATCAGAAAATCTACAAACAACAAATGCTGGAGAGGGTGTGGAGAAAAAGGGAACCCTCTTGACTGTTGGTGGGAATGTAAATTGATGCAGCCACCATGGAGAACAGTATGGAGGTTCCTTAAAACTCTAAAAATAGAATTACCATATGACCCAGCAATCCCACTACTGGGCATATACTCAGAAAAAACCATAATTCAAAAAGACACATGCACCCCAATGTTCATTGCATCACTATTTACAATAGCCAGGTCATGGAAGCAACCTAAATGCCCATTGACAGACAAATGAATAAAGAAGGTGTGATACATATATACAATGGAATATTACTCAGCCATAAAAAGGAATGAAATTGGGTCATTTGTAGAGACGTGGATGGACCTAGAAATTGTCATACAGAGTGAAGTAAGTCAGAAAGAGAAAAACAAATATTGTATATTAACGTATATATGTGGAATCTGGAAAAATGGTACAGATGAACCGGTTTGCAGGTCAGAAATAGAGACACAGATGCAGAGAACAAACGTATGGACACCAAGGGGGGAAAGCGGTGTGGGGGAGGTGGTGGTGGGATGAATTGGGAGATTAGGATTGACAGGTATACACTGATGTGTATACAATGGATAACTAATAAGAACCTGCTGTATAAAAAATAAATAAATAAATTCAAAAAACAAAAAAAATTAAAAATAGAACTGTAAAGTTGTAAAAAAAAGTATATGACAACTATTAAAGAAATAACCTACTGAAAGGCTAAAGAGAAACATATCAAATATACTAAACTGTTAAAGAATTTTTTTCTTTGCACATTTTGTTATTTGCCAAATTTTCTTTGAGCACTGATTACTTTTACGATGGTAAAAAAAAACCAACAACAACAAAAACACCTTTGCCTTTAAAAAACAGTTAATGGCTTGTGTTACATGTGTTAAGTTGACTGAGCCCAATTACTCCCGTCTCTCACTGGCACAGCTATCTGACCCAGGGGAATGGTGTGCATATATCTCTTTGAAGAGTCAGCTCTGGAGATAAGCCTCCATTGACTTGTGGGCCTGCTGATTTGCTAGCAATGCCAGATAAGGAATTTTAAACACCGAAGGAAACTTCAGAGCCACTGGCTGGTTCTCATCAGGAGAGGCCAATCAGTACAGCTTTTGTTTCCTCTGGTCAGTGGCCCTGAGAGAAAGCGAGATTACACTGTAGCTTTTGCACTCTGTCCAGGGCGCCAGGCTTCGCCACTTACAGAGCTGAGGTGGGCTGCAGAGGAATGCCTGGCTGGAGTGACAGAGGAAAACGACACCCGGTGGTGAAGGACGAAGATAAGATCTCCAAACAAAGAAGCTCGTTCTGGTTAACTGTTTCCAAAGTCTGCGGAACAAACAGAAACCTCTAGGGAAGAGGAAATCAAATGTGGCTAGGAATTCCCTGGCCTGACCCATGAGAAGGGTTAGGGGCCTTTGGAATTCTTACTCCTGTTCTCATTCTTTCACTGACCAGTAATTAATTGAGCACATATAAGCTGGATGTGCCTCCTCATAGGTTTTACTTACAGACCCAGACAAGAGATAAACTGGGAGACAGGCAATTAGGCCCGGTGTATAGGATGCTATGGCTGTGATATCAGGGGCATCTTCAAATACTGAGGAAGGCTTTTTGGAAGAAAGTTGACTCTAAAGTAAAATCTTAGGAGTTAGCCTGATGAAGGTGAATGGGGATGAGGAAGAAGGATCTTGCGGGCTAGGGAAATGGCTAAGACTTGCAGGCAAGAGAGATAGAGAGCATTTGAAGAAGCTTAAGACATCTGGAATGGAAGATGGGAAGAGGGGAAGTGGTTTCTTCCTGTTCCCCTTAGACTGAGTTATGGAGAAATGTGAGAGGAAAAAGAAAAATAGATTTGCGAAAGCCTTCCTCTCAAAACTTTGCCCTTTTTATTAGTCCCAGATTATGCTGCTATTAGCTCTCTTAACCCTTGTGTTGTTGTTTCAAGGTTGCAGAGGAAATGAAGGGACGGAGGCAGCCCAAGGTTGAAGTCAGAAGCTGCTGCCATCACACAGAAATGAGACTGAGCAGCCAGGACAAAGGTGATCCACGTCGCCCTTAAACACGACAACTGCAGTCATTTTCAGTTCCAAGAGGCCAGTGGTGGGGTGGAGATGGCATTCAGTCATTCTGCATATGTTGAGTGCACAGTGGGTATCCACTGATGTAATTCACAGACTCATCGGAGAGGTAATACATGCAAACGTGAATGATTTGTATATTTACTTGTATGAGACAATAGTGGAGCGGGGAGAACAACAAACTTTAATTGAGTCTTTATTATGTGTTAGGCACTATATAAAGTGCTAGGGAGTAAAAATGAAAAAAAACAAAAAACCTCTCCTAAAGTAGATCAGGGTCTACTAGCCCATGAATATACGTAGTGGAAAGAGAACAAGGTGGGAAATGAGCCTTGAAATGCACTTTAAAAGTAAATGCTCCATTACCTTGTGAGCCTGTTGAGATAGATCCACTGGCTCTCTGTCCTTTTGTACAACTCATTTAAGGGCTGAGTTGAATAACAGGTGAATATCTCACAGCTCCTTCATAGATGGGAAAACTCACAAAAATATGATAGGGTCTAAAGGACATGAAGTGGGACTTCCCTGGTGGTCCAGTGGTTAAGAATACGCATTCCAATGCAGGGGACATGCGTTCAATCCCTGGTCAGGAAACTAAGATCCCACATGCCGTGGAGCAACGAAGCCCACGCACCGCAACTAGTGAACCTGCGAGCTCTGGAGCCTGTGCGCCACAACTAGAGAGCCTGTATGCTGCAACAAAGGCTCCCACATGCCACAACTAAGACCCAATGCAGCCAAATAGATAAATATTTTTTTAAAAAAGGACTTGAAGTCAGAGAGCCCTGAGCTTGACCTTGAGGCTGCACTCATTCAACCTATGTCCTTGCCAGGTTACTTAAACTTTCGGAGCCTCAGTCTCATCATCAAAAACAGGTAGTGAGTGACAGATAATGCTGGTAGTCTACCCAGTGACAGTGTCCCTTCATTTTGCTATCAGAAGCTCTCACAGTTTTGTTTGGGGGAGGAAAGTAGCTAAACTAGTTGATGGCTCATGAGTGGTCTACGGCAAAGGTTGGCAAACTTTTCTGTAAATGTGAGATAGCAAAATTTTAGACTTTGCAGACCTTTGAGTCTTTGTCACAACTCTGCCATGGTAGCATGAAAACAACCATAGACAATACATAAATGAACGAATGTGGATATGTTGCAACAAAACTATTTACAAAAACATTTGCAAAATTTATTTACAAATTCCCCAGTGGTCCAGTGGTTAGGACTCAGTGCTTTCATTGCGGGGACCCTGGTCAAGGAACTAAGATCCTGCAAGCCATGCAGTGTGGCCAAAAGAACCCCAAAAACCCAAAAAACTAAAGAAAAACCAAAAGCGGACAGTGGCCCAGATTTGGTTGTTTTTTGCCTATCCCTGGTCTAAGGCCACCCTGAAAATCCTATTTCCCACTTTGTCCACTCCTTTTGAAACCAAAGGTATCCATCTGGTCTAGTTCTGGCCAATGATATCTAACTAGAAGTCTTATGAAGGGGGTTTGGGAAAAGTTTTTGCGTTCCTGATAAAATGGGGACTAACGTGGCAGGCCCTACATTTCCCTCTGAGTTCTACCTTGAATGTGGATATGATATCTGGAGTTGATGCAGCCATCTTGCAATCATGAGATGATAAGCATAAGGCGAAAGGCCAACTTCCTAAGGAGAGTGATGCAGAAAAAGAGACTATTCCTTGATGTCAATCACTTAGATGCTGAATCGATGCCAGCACCAGCTACTGGACTACTAAACCCCTAATGTTTTAAACCACTCAGGTTAGATTTTCTGCGTTTTGCAGCTAAATCTATCCTTAAGTAATTTCACAGGCTTACTGTGAATATGAGATTAATATGCAAATCATTTAATAGATGCTCAATAAATGATGCTTCTCTTCACATTTCATTTCACAGAAAATTGATACCATTCCTTTTGTGATCAGCAAACATTTGCAAACAAAATGCTAACATTTTGCACAAGCTCCTTTCAAGAATATGTCATCTAGAATGGAATATTTTTCAGCACCATCTTTAGTTTCACTCTAATGTTAAGTTTCCAAGGCCTCAGAAAGAGTAGGAAAGGGAAGGACTGAAAAGAATATCTAGTTTAGCAGGAGCCTGAGTATGAAAATATCCCAGGGAATTGTCAAAGAAACTGGAGCAACAAACTCTCACTGGTAACAATTAATGAAAGTATCCTTTTTCATTCCCTTCCTCTGCTGCTTGCCAAGGTTCCTCATACCTGACTGCCTCTGACTTCAGATGTGAAGATAAGAAGCACGTAGGGTGCTCTGCACAATGAGACCCTCAGTAGATGCTATTCTATTTTCCCTTCCTCTCTTTTCCCTGCCTTGCACTCTCACGGTCTGGGTTTATTAAAGAATCGGATCCAGTGTGCAAGGGAGCCCCAAGAAGAAGGCATTCTAAGCCCGAAGGAGGAGAAGACAGAGAATGATTAGTCCAGGGATTGGGAGCAAAAAGGAACAAAGGTTTAGAAATGTTCAGAGTCAGGCAGTTCAGAAGCAAATTTCTGAGAAGCAGGTTTCTGGGAATCTCTCTCTCTCTCTCTCTTAAAATAGTGCCGTGTGTGTGTGTGTGTGTGTGTGTGTGTGTGTGTGTGTGTGTGTGTGTGAGCTTAAGGTACCCATGCAGAGACAGACAGTATCCAATAAATGTTTTTGAAAGTATGGATCAATGGGTGGATGGATAGATAGATGAATCATTAGAGAAAGGAACGGATATTGTGAACATTGAGCTGCAGTGGTCTGGATGTCTCTTGGTTTGGCAAGCTCTGTGAGAACTTTTCAAATTCCCTGTTGCAACTAAATTCCATTATAAGGTGAAAGCAGCCACAGAAAATATGTAAAGGACCTTAGAAGGATGTTTCCCAGTAAAACCTTACTTATAGAATCAGGTGGTGATTCAGATTTGACCCACGGATCATAGTTTGCCCATCCTTACTCTGGACTATGTCCACATCTGGGAATGCCTCCTAGACCTGCAGCAGCCATTCTGCTACCTGCCTGAGGGTGGAGATGGACAAGTGCAGATAAAGAACCTTGGTTATTTGGCAAAGCCTCTATCCTGATGCACCTGAAACCCATCCTCACTCTGTGCTTCTTATCTTGTGAGGCAGGTGGTTTTTGTTTTTATTATGTTCATTTGAGTGGACTTTTCTCTTACTTGTAGCCAAGAGCATCCTAACTGCCCTATTTCCCTAAGAAGAAAACTCCCCCTTGTCTATTTCCCTCACTAGGTTGTAGTGAAATAGTAAATGTACTCAAGGCTGGTAGTGGTAGGAGAAAGAAGGGAAAAAGGAAGAAGAAGGAGGAGGAGGAGGAGGAGGAGAAGAAGGAGGAGGAGAAGGAGGAGGAGCAGAAGGGGAAGAAGAAGAAGAAGAGAAGAAGAAGAAGAAGAAGAAGAAGTAGAAGAAGGAGAAGGAGGAGGAGGAGGAGGAGGAGAAGAAGAAGGAGGAGGAAGAGAAGAAGAAGAAGGAGGAGAAGAAGAAGGAGGAAGAGAAGAAGAAATGTCTCCTTACTGAAGACTTCCCAGAGCAAGAATTCACTTCAATTTAGTCGATTTTATAATCCTTTAGGAATTACTATACTGCTAAATACCCTGAACTGTCACTGATGTGTTAGACCCTTGTTTACAGAGATGTAAAGATGATTGGAATATAGCTCCTGCTCTTGTTTAGTGGGCTGACTTCACTGAACCACTCATTTTTACTGTCCTTCATTTGTCTCTTATTGTTTCATATGTGTAAATTTTATTTCTATCAATTTATAGAGAAGTTCTTTTATGGCAGGAAACGTTTTATAAACCTCACAGATTTGGGCACTTAACAGGTATACAGTATATGCATTATTAACTCAATTTTTAAAGGGTATTTTCATGAACATATTACAGAGTAAGAACAATTTGGGGTTATTTCAAATGGCTCTAGCCTGATTTAAACTACCTATTGCAAAAACCGGAAATTGTAATGAGTCTATCTGGGAAATTTTTTTTTAATTGAAGTATAGTTGATTTACAATGTTGTGTTAGTTTCTGGTATACAGCAAAGTGATTCAGTTACACATATATACATACATATTCTCTATCAGGTTCTTTTCCATTATAGTTTGTTACAAGATATTTAATATAGTTCCCTGTGCTATCCAGTAGGACCTTATTGTTCATCTATTTTATATATAGTAGTTTGTATCTGCTAATCCCAAACTAGTTTATCCCTCCTCCCCTTTCTCCTTCAGTAACCATAAGTTTTGTTTTCTATGTCTGTGAGTCTGTTTCTGTTTTGTAAATAAGTCCCTTTGTATCATTTTTTAGATTCCAAATAAAAGTGATAGCAGATGCTATCTGTCTTTGTCTGACTTACTTTACTAAGTATGATAATGTCATGTTGCTGCAAATGGCATTATTTTATATTCTTACAGCTGAGTGATGGAAATGTTTTTTAAAGTCAGTTAATTTTGAACTATTTATTCATTCTTTCTTGAAGGGGAATATTTCCCCTACAGTGAAACTTGTATGGTATGAACTTGTACCACGGGAGCCCACTTGTCCAGCATGTGGTTGTTACAATTAACATATCCCATTATGCACAGGTTTACCATTCTTTTTCTGAAATTCACAAGACATTTATTGTTATGTACAAATATCGGAGGTTGGCCTGTAACTCTGGGGCTGTTTTCAAATACAGTTGGGTAAAATACATAAGAATAGTAAGGAGTTGAAACTAGGTTATTATGGGAAGCAAAGAAAAAAGAGAAAAGATCAGTCTAGTTTAGACTTGCCTTAATTACAGCCTATATGCACTGAAATGTGGTAATTTGATCCTAGTTGATTAATGGGATAATCCCTTTTTTGTACTAGTAAATAGCCCCAAATTGCCTTTTGTATGAATTATGTTACAAGAAATGTGTAATTCTATAAGAGAAATTGGTTAAACAAAAGAGGTAGAATTTTAAAGGTGGTGTTAAAAAAACAAAACACCATGGGTTTTTTGTTTTGTTTTTTTTCTGAGATTCCTACAAACTCTAAGCACCTTTTACAAAATTACAGATTTATTTTCTTGGCTGTGCAAATAATATGGGCACACTGTAGAAAGTACAAAGAAGGAACTAAAAATTATGCATAAGCAAAGATAACCAGTTCTTTCTCTCTCTCTCTAGATACGTATTTTTTACAAGCCATCCAGGCAATTCTGATGCTCACTAAAGTTTGAGAACCACTGTCCTATGGGATCAACAATCTGCAGAACATCCTTTGGGAAACAATTTGCAAAATTGCCTTTCTGATGAGTTTCTATATTTCCTGAAAGGAAGACGCGAATTGCTGGCTGCCTCTGTTCCCTCAAGGGCAAAACAGGGATATTAGCTGCCTCCCAGGTTAAGATTAAATATAATAATTAGTAAAAGTGTTTTGTAAACTATTAAGTGGTGAAGTGATACATAGATATTATTCTTATGGTGACCTTGAGTTTAAGCTGAAAGATTTATATTACTTAGCTCTGGGGAAACCCAAATGGAATGTGGACACAGATGGTTCTTAACTTTCACATATTCAACTTTTCTTTTTAGTAAAGTTATTTTATTTATTTATTTATTTATTTTTGGTCGTGTTGGGTCTTTGTTGCTGCGTTTGGGCTTTCTCTAGTTGCAACGAGCAGGGGCTACTCTTTGTTGTGGTGCCTGGGCTTCTCATTATGGTGGCTTCTCTTATTGCAGAGCACGGGCTCTAGGCGTGTGGGCTTCAGTAGTTGTGGCACACAGGCTCAGTAGTTGTGGCTCGCGGCCTCTAGAGCACAGGCTCAGTAGTTGTGGTGCACGGGCTTAGTTGCTCCGCGGCATGTGGGATCTTCCTGGACCAGGGCTGAAACCCATGTCCCCTGCATTGGCAGGCAGATTCTTAACCACTGTGCCACAAGGAGAGTGCCACATATTCAACTTTTATACAACCCAGTTTTCACACATGACACATGCCACCCTTAAAATGCCTTTCCCACACCAAATCTGGAATTTCCTACACTTGCAGTTTAATGAGCAATTTGACATATCCCATGGCTGCACCACCTGCCAACCCAAAGCTCTGTTTTGGCAAGCTCACATCTTTTTATATTTTGCAGTTTTGGTGCCTATTTTATTGCATCTAGCCATTATCATTTACAAAGAAAACAAGAGAGAAACAGTAAGAGACACAGTTTTCAGCCATGTTTAGTTTCTATTACATTTCTTTGGCAGTCTTAAGGCTGTGATTGTACATATTTTTGTTTTATGCATGTGATAGCTTCTCAAATGTTCCTAGCTTCCCAAGTTCATATTTTTTCAAGTCCTCCTCTGCTCACTGAATTAGCTTTGCTTCCTCTGGTCAGTTTGTTCTCTTTGCTCCTTCTTTGTCTTGATGCTGGTGATCCCCAGATACCTGGTCATTCCTAGTTGTCTGTTCATATTTATATGACTTTTAGGTGCCTGGTATGGGCTGCCTCTGCAGCTACTCATGTTCATTTTCCCCAACAGACTTCTCCCCTAAGAGGGAGAGTGGCTGTGATCCTCGTATAAGTGGGCAGGGCTTTGACCAAGGGATTCCGCTTTACGGACTTAGCTGTCAGGCAGACAGACAGGCTAAAACCCCTTGCCCTCTCCACTCCCACCTCCCCCCTCATTGCCAGATGACAAGGGCTTTACTTTGGCATTGGAGGATGTCAATGAATTTTTCTCCTAAGCAAAGATGACTTAAGCTTTTTAATTCCTTCTGAGTCCATTTTGGAATTTTCAATTTACCGCTCTCAGCCCTCTCCCCCGACACATCCTATCCCTCTCCAGATAGGAAGTTAACATTATTTGCAGGAATATTCTACTGGGACTTTAACTCAGGGTCTAAGGCTGCTGCTGTTGCTGGCTACTCAGTGGTGGCGGGGATGGGTGGTGGTGGGGGTCAGGGACATGACTTTGCTGCTTTGGATGCAGGTCTGTAATTAGTTATCTGGATAATTAATTATGCAAATTATCTTGTAATTAATTATTCAGATAATTATCGCAGAGCCCCTACTGCTCCTGACTTATAGTCACCCTTACTCTGACCTGGGAGTTTCTTTCAATCTTATCTTTCTTTCTGAGCCATCTATTTTTTACAGATTTCTCTACAATAGTAGTTCTCCGAGTATAGTACCTGAACCTGAGAACTTGTCAGAAATGCGAATTGTTTATCTATAATACTGCTGATGAGAATTTGGTTGT
Source organism: Neophocaena asiaeorientalis asiaeorientalis (assembly GCF_003031525.2). Lineage (NCBI taxonomy): Eukaryota > Metazoa > Chordata > Mammalia > Artiodactyla > Phocoenidae > Neophocaena > Neophocaena asiaeorientalis. The sequence goes on from NW_020175049.1 coordinate 1,107,116, forward strand.
TTCTAGATTTTTGACTATTATAAAAAAAGCTGCTGTGAAATTCTTGTACAGGTGTTTCTGTGGACATATCTTTTCATTTCTATTGGGCAAATACCTAGAAGTAGAATTGTAAGACAAATCCAGTCTGATGTAATCCCCAAATTCTTCCCAACTATGACCTACTAACAGTACAGTGTTCTGGATTTATTCTTTTTATGGTTGCCAGATAAAATACAGTAAGTCCAAAATATTACATTTGGGACATATTTATACTAAAAAATTATTCACTGTTTATCTGAAATATAAATTTAACTGGGTGTTCTGTTTTTTTGCTAAATGTGCCAACCCTAATTCCTTTTTATTATCATTTATGTTATTTTAAGGGCTTCCGAGGGTGGGAGAAACAAGATTAACTTGTATAATTATTCCACCATCTTAATCCAAGACAAAAATTCGGCGGAAACTAAATAGCCTTATAATCCACTTACCAGTTGCCTCATGCCTTTGCAAAATAAACTTCCCAAAAGCCAGTGAAAAATTACCATCAGACAGTCTTCCTTCCTAACCCTAAACCAATATCTTATGTCTACAAAATATCATTTCAAAGAGGCTCAGAGCAGAATTTGAGATAAGCAATTACTTTAAGAAATTTTATTTTCTGTATTTAATGTTTAATTTGTGTTTTGACCATTTTAAATAATCATATATATATATGTTTTTATATATATATATTTATAGTCTAACACTCAGATTTCTATACCTGGTAGCGCAGTGGTTGAGAGTCCGCCTGGCGATGCAGGGGACACGGGGTCGCGCCCCGGTCCGGGAAGGTCCCACATGCCGCGAAGTGGCTGGGCCCGTGAGCCATGGCCGCTGAGCCTGCGTGTCCGGAGCCTGTGCTCCGCAACAGGAGAGGCCACAACAGTGAGAGGCCTGCATACTGAAAAAACAAAACAAAACAAAAAAACACTTATAATATATAGTGCACGGGCTTAGTTGCTCCGCGGCATGTGGGATCTTCCCGCACCGGGCACGAACCCATGTCCCCTGCGTCGGCAGGCGGACTCTCAACCACTGTGCCACCAGGGAAGCCCGGAACTCCATAATTTTTTTCGTTCTTAGGGATAAAATTCCTCACATAGCATGTAAGTCTATTGCTTGATTTTTATATATTAAACTTTTCATATAAGTTTTCAGAAACTCGTTAAACACAAAAATGGAACTGACTCCAAAAAGACGTAATGGGCAGAAAAAAGTTTTAGGTGTAACCATGAGACCCTTCGGCTAGAAAAATAAATATCTAGGTGTCCTATTAGCTTTCGGGCAAGCTTAACCAATTTTGTTACCCAACGGTAAGTTTTTACTAAAGAGTCCTAGCATAGTTAGTTTTCTCTTAGCAGTTATGGATGTCTTGAGATTATTATACATTCTGCATATGAATATTTTGGACTGGCATTTCTTTGTCCTATAATTTTTTAAATGTGGCTCCTTTTACCCCACTGTTTCGGTACAATCTCTTGTGGTGAGTTGGTGGCAGGACACCACCCTGGCTTGAGGCTTCTGGCAGAACATCATTCTTGTAGGGCTGTGGTTGCTACTAAGTTACTGCTGAGGAATCCCGTCCGAGGCCTATCCCCGGTTTCGGTTTTGCCTATGCATTGAACACTGTTAGTGGTTTCAGTCCCTCCATTGTTCCTATTTGAATCAAATGCAAACTCCTGTGAAACAGGATTTCTGGTGGTAGGAAAAGGCCCAGGTCCAATAATGCCCGGGTTGCTCTGCACAGATTGGATTTACTTCTGTTTAATTCAGCCATTCTCTAGAGAGGCAAGAAAAATTCTGCTTCTAAATTTTTTTCCCGTATCTGGTAGAAACATTCATGATAATAATAATCAACCTCAGCATTTACCATATATCAGCTTAAGTACTAGTCTACGAACTTAATATGTGTTTCTTGATTGATAAGAGTCATAAACAGTATAATTTGGCCAACCTTGTCTATAAGGTGGGCAAACCTTGTCTATAAGGTGGGTGATTTACCTACATTATTCAATCTTCACAACTTTTTGAGAGAGGTATTCAGAAACAAGGAAGTTGAGGCACTAACAAGTTAAGAAGCACGTCCAAGATTAGACAGGTGGTAAATCATAGAACTGGGATTTAAACCCAGATCTTCAAGCCTTCTTCATGTAATGCAGTTGAATCCATTTTTATTCTTTTTTTAAAAAAATAAATTTATTTATTTATTTTTGCCTGCGTTGGGTCTTTGTCACTGCACACAGGCTTTCTCTAGTTGCGGCGAGCGGGGGCTACTCTTCGTTGCAGTGCGCAGACTTCTCATTGCGGTGGCTTCTCTTGTTGTGGAGCACAGGCCCTAGGTGTGTGGGCTTCAGTAGCTGTGGCTCGTGGGCTCTAGAGCGCAGGCTCAGTAGTTGTGGCGCATGGGCTTAGTTGCTCTGCGGCATGTGGGATCTTCACGGACCAGGGCTCGAACCCATGTCCCCTGCATTGGCAGGCGGATTCTTAACCACTGTGCCACCAGGCAAGTCCCTAATTTTTATTCTTAAGAGTATGGTCACTTATCTTATTTAACTTTGACCAGAACTCCTGTGGAAAGAAAAGAAAATACTATTATCTCCGTGATGTTAAAGGAAAATGAGATATAAGAAGTTAAATAGCTTGCCCCACTTCCCATATTAATGGTAGAGTTAGCCTAGAGTGCCCACTTTCTGGCCATTTAAGGCAATGCCTTTTCTACTATCCACCTACCCTATGAGTGGGTGAGGTTACGTTAAGAAAATATATGTTTAAGTCCTTCCACTCAAAGCAAACCTTAGAGGGTCATCATCCTTGAATTCTTAGTTCCCACCTAGTCATTGTTTATACCTAGCCTAAACCTGTTAAATATCTAAGAATCCAGAGAGCCTTAGTTTGTGCCAACAAACATTGATTTTTCAAAGGTAGAGTCCTCTACAGTTTTACTCTCCAAACCACACTTCCCAATAAAAATGATCTTCCACAAGTTCCAAAGTAAGCGCCAGGCCTGGATCCCAGGCCATGAGTTCTATGGGAGGGCGTCATCTACAACCCACCGGAAATTTGGCAGGTTGTTTAGACAACCCGTCTCCATCAAGCTGCCTTCGATGGCAAAGTGAGATGAGCTTCTTTGCACCAGCTGACCTTCTCTACTCATCTCTGCAGGGCTGTCCTCTTCTTTTACCCTAACCCTCCAGGTCAGATCTCCCTGCACAAACGCTCCTCCTTACCAAGAAGATACGTTGGCTCAAATGATCCGATAAATATGCTGGTCATTTTTCTGGGCAAATCAATGCTGTGTCACTTCAGGTCTCTACAAAATGCCCTCCAACTGCTTGACAGCCCTATCCACTTACAATCAGAGTTCTTAAAACCTAGATGCAGGTTGAGCCCAGATTCTAATTTCAAATCTCCGTTGGCTCTCACTTGGGGTATGTCCTGTCTTCCATCTCCAGCTGGCCCACTATCATGCCCTTTCCTCTGGAACGAAGACTTCCCCACATTCATCTCCACATTCCTCATACTTAGAAGAGTGGAATTTATAGCTTGCTAACTCAGCCTTGTCTCAAAGAGCAAGCAAAAGGGGACTGGGTTCAGGGTTTGCCTGCTAGGCAGGAAGTAGTCAAAGCTCCAGTTTTTGAACTTTTCGCCCATTTTTTCCTCCTTTCCCTTTTGAAAGACTTGCCTTCTAGAGGTCTCTGCTTAACTTTTTAAGCACCCAGCACTTGATCACTGCCTGGTTAAGGTTCAGC